>NC_047139.1:21255844-21581559 GCF_009829125.3 Periophthalmus magnuspinnatus | reverse complement strand
AGTAGCTATTAACTTGAAAACTACCACTACATGACATCAAGGTGGAACAGAGCATTTTGAGCTTTGGAGATGTAAACAGACTAATAATAAGGGTTACTCAAACATGTGTGAATGAAACAAAACAGTATTCCAGATATGTTTTTGATGCAGTACCAGCATTATAACATGGCTTTAAGCTTTAGTTCTAATTAATTAAACTACTTTTGTGTTGATATAGTGAGCATGTGACAGAGCCAGTCGAGGACACAGCAGAGCAGCACTCCCTGGACCAAGCAGATGAGAGGTAAGAGATATCAGCTTGAAAATAATAATGATAAGAAGTAGTAAATCCCAAAACACAGTGCACAGAAATAGAGTACCAAAATACAGTGTAAACAAAAAAATATGCAGTTGTATATTTGTGTTGTTGTTTGCAGTATGGAGAGTGGGATGGGAAAAGCCGTGCAGGAAAAAGAGGTTACACCCATCCAGAAGTCGCCCATGAAGGAACCTGTGGACATCTTGGTCAAACCTGCTGCACATGAAAACACTTTATCCTTTAAAGAACAGGACCACGTGAGCAAGAAGTGAGCGGGCTTTGCTAGTTTAATGACTGATACAATTTGTCTTAAAATAAATTAATTTAATGAGCAAGTAATGTATAGAAGTGTAATATGATATATAGATATATTTGTTCTAGTATGGGAAATATGGTCACCCCAACAGCAAAGAGGACAGAGAACAGAGCCTCAGAGGAGCTCACAGTCATATCATCTCCATCTGTAAATGCACAGGCTCTGGAGCAGGACCCACAGCAGAGAGACAGCTGAGCACCACTATGGTCATTGTATGGGAGACTGTTAAAATATGTCTTCAAACCATTTAATTTAATGCACAACTAAACTGCAAACGTTTAACATGTAATACTTTTACCATACTACTGTTATCTCAGTTTTATGTGAATTCAACAATACCAGAATTATTTTAGAGCAGTGGTCTAAAGAAGAGATTTGGCTTTCCGAGTACCACCAGATGTAAACCAAGTCTAATATAGGACTACACCATTGCCACAGATCAATCCGACAAACACTAGAACTGCAATAATTCACTATCACACTTTGAGAACCAGGCTTCAGTCTGTTTACATCCACACAAAAAGCTCTCAAAACAAATATTTCTGTTATAGTTATTTATGGCATGAATACCACTGTACAGAAATGCTCATTATTGGCTTTATAAAATTAACTAAACTTTACAGAACAGGCTTTTTTCTTTTCAGGAAAAAAAAGGAAGTTGTATTTAACTATAGTGAAGCCATGGAGCTGAATGTGGCACAATGCACTTTTATAGACACTCAAAGTGAATAAAAGCTTTTGAAAAAGGCTTAAGTGTCAGGTTTAAGAGTCCTAAAGAGGGCTCAAGGTAAAAAGGTTGTCTCACAATAGGAATACAGCTGTCTATTGTATAGGGCTGAGACTAAGGCTGCCCCCTGCCTGCAGCTTATGGTCTAGACTCTGGGGTGTAGCAGCAGACTGAAGAGGACCACTGCAGCTGTTTAACAAAGTGCACAATACAGACAGAAGTGATGCAGAAAGAGAATGACTTCAGGCTGTCCTGTAAATGGGATGGGACCAAAAATTGTGTAATTGAGGCACTACTACTACTCCATGTTCTCATTGTTGTTTTCACTACACAATTCAATTTACAATTCCATAACAGTTGTTTAAATACTGAACTTAACACATATATTAATCACAATATTGAAATTTGGTGTCACGATTGTCATGGTCAAAATTTGTGCGATTAACGATTACATCACAATAATTACACTTCTGGCCCTGTATAGGACTAAAGAAAAAAAGTGATTCAAATCTGTATTAAACAATGGTGGAAAGACAACTGCAAACTTGTACTTAAGTAAGTACAGTACACGTACAGTTACAAGCTGGAAGTACGAGCAGTAAGAGCACGTCCTGTGCTTAGACAGACTGTTTGTGTACAAGTCTCTCCATGGTCTGTCACCAAAGTACATCTCTGACATGTTAGTGCCATATAAATCATCTTGCACTCTAAGGATCTTAAACTAAACATGGACTAAACATGGACTAAACATGGACTAAACATGGACTAAACATGAACTAAACATGAACTAAACATGGACTAAACATGGACTAAACATGAACTAAACATGGACTAAACATGGGCTAAACATGGACTAAACATGGACTAAACATGGACTAAACATGGACTAAACATGGACTAAACATGAACTAAACATGGGCTAAACATGAACTAAACATGGACTAAACATGGACTAAACATGGACTAAACATGAACTAAACATGGACTAAACATGGACTAAACATGGACTAAATATGGACTAAACATGGGGAATCAGCATTTCAGTTTTATGCAACTAAAACCTTCAATCTTTCTGAAGATGTGACACAGGCCTCTACTTTGACAATGTTTAAATCCAGGATCAAAGCAGTTCTGTTTAGCTGTGCATATGACTGAAAGGTCTTTATTCTGTACAATTTTCTTTTAATGTAAATTTTATGATGATTATTTATGTTTTGTGATTTTAATGTCTTTCTTATTCTGTAAAGCACTTTGAATTACTTTGTGTACAAATTGTGCCATGCAAATAAACTTGCCTTGCCTTGCATGGCTAAAAATGTACTCAATTACAGATACATGTACTACTTCCAAAATTGTTCTTAAGTAAAAGGAAAAAGACACATGAAAAATGCTATTCAGAGTACTGGTTACTAGTTACCAAATCCTAGTATATATGATATTAAACGTAATTACAATTATATGACTATAATTTTATACAAGTATAAGTACAAGTACAGGTTTAACACAAAAAGTAAAATGATGACAAAAAAATCTATATTTATATTTAGACTTTCCACCAAGGAATTAAGGCACGATTTTGTCATCTTTTTGTAAGCAAATTTGTATGTTAAAATTACGTGCTTTTCTTTTAACAAGGTAAGGATTAATAAAAACACAATGGACTTTTGTAGTTAATATAATATATTATATAATATTTGTTAGTTAATATTGAATAAATGCACAGAGCCGCTTCAAAGAGCAGTCTGTGCCATACACACACAACAGCGCCATCTTTTGACAACTCACTGTTATAACAAGCAAAACATTAAAGTCAAAATGACATCTCCACGACTGATTTAGCTTTAAATTATCAATATTTACATTGGCAATACCTGCACATCTTGTCGTCTTGTATAATAAAGTTTGCAGTTCCCAGCTATTTTTCTTTAAGCACCTTATAATGTATCTGGACTTGTCTTGTTGTTTTAAAAGTTGAATAATAACATAGGGAAGCAAAACTCTTACGCACAAATGAGATTTATTTAATCTGAAATTAAATTATTGGTATAGTAGTATTCAAGTGTTGATGTTAAAAAAAAAAAAAGACACACTGGACAATTGAGAAAATCTCTTTACCAAGACCTAATATCATTATGAATGTAAAAGGTTCAAGTTATATTTACAATGACTGATTTGACTGAATTCAGAGTTGTTTTGCAACACTAAAAATAGATCACGAGTGTGTACTGTACAGCCCCGTTAACTCAAAACAACTGTCTCTAGAGAATTTTGGTACCACTTTTAATAGCCTTAATAAAGGCCATTAAAGGCTATGAACAAAGACTTAATTAATAATGAACAAATTGTTTATAAAGAAGGCTTAGTCAGTACTTTATATCTAACTCCTAACTCCTTAAAGTAGACCTATTGTGCTTGTGTCTGATCTATAGTTATAATCTATGGCACCCATGGATCATTACGTTATAATTCGGACATTTTAAATCACAATATTAATCTAAAACAACTTAATACAAGAAACGAGTCTGCTGACTTCTGTGTTAGGAAACTGAGGTGCCCAGTGGGAGCTGACATCACCATAAACATCATCAAAACAAAGAGCCGTGAAGTCGTCAGCACCTCAGATAGATAGCAGATGCTGGCAGCATTTTTTTTTTCTTTTCTACCAAAATGACTATGCGAAGCTTCCGAATCCTACATGTATCATTGATAAAGAAAATAAAACTGGAGAACGAAGTAACTACAGAGCAGTGGGCCTACACCGGTGGTGGTGATTGGCAAAATGGTTTCTTGAAAATAAGTGATTAAAGATTGCACAAAAATGCATGAGTCACTCGAAATATAACTTACAGTCGTTTAACCTCACCATTTACTCACTGCAACATTGTTAAAAGCTCTGAAAAGTCGATTTTGCACGTTAGGTCTGCTTTAATTATTTACTAAGTCTGAATAACGTTCATGCATTAATAAGCCTAATTAAGATGTAGGTATTATTATTACAATGTGGTACCAAACTTTCTTTAGTCTCGTATTAGTTGATAACAGAAGCCATTCAAACTGTATTACGGACAAAATTATCAAATATCTGGGTAGGATTAAAAGGACCAGCAACCATTGTAGAAGTCCAGAGAAACATGAGGTTTTCTGTGCCAAAAGGCCTTCTCTAATAAGTCAGTGTCTCAACATACAAATATGCACACATCACTGCTATAATGTTGGTCGTCCATTGAGTTTATCGTGGATGAGTGCAATAGCGCCCCCTGTGAAGTCTCTGAGTACCTGCACTGTCTCCCTCTGCAGCTGTAAGGACTCGCGCACAAACTCCTGTTGCGTCTCTGCTAGCTGTTGCACTGATTCGGCTAACAGCTCCAGTGACCGAGATACAGTTTCTAATAATGTGTTGGTGGCATGTTGCTCACGGAGGCTCTGTGAGACACTGTCCATTAGGTTGGAAGTCTTAGAGGCGGGATTTGCCATAGGGAGAGTTTCAGCAGTGGAAGTTGAGGGTTCGGGCTTTGCTGTACTGGGTTTCGGGATGCCATTATTTTCGTGGTGATCTTGGGGCGGTCTGGTACGGATGCTGGGGAGTGGTAATTCTTCCTTTTGCTCATCTTCCGATTCAGCAAATGGTGCTTCTGTGTCTGGAGAAGAAGAAAAAGTCAGCTGAAGTTATTGCTCTCATTGTTTTAAAGACACATTATGCTTTTTCAAATATGTAGTATTCAAACATAAACATAAATATATTGTTATTGTACATACGCATACATTTTGTTCATTGTTAAACTGCCTAATAATAGAAACTTCCTATTCAAAACTGCGTCAATTTCCGTTGAAAAATAGCTACAAGACATTGTCCATCTATGTATAGAGATGTATTTACTTGCAATGATTCCAAAACCTTTCTTTCTGAATAAGACAATACGGGATTACTCAAACATGCATGAGCCAATCACAATAGAACTCAGAGTATAATAAGGGAACACCGTAATGACATGGTCAAAAACTCGAAAATTAATTTTACAAAACAAATATATAAATGATATAAATATAAATGAATGAAAAATAGCAAAAGAAAAATTCTATTCTGTCATACGTCTTGAAGAGTGAAGTACAAAAATGCACGAGTCACTCAAATATGACTTATAGTTGTTTAATCTCACCATTTACTCACTACAACATCGTTAAAAGCTCTGAAAAGTCGATTTTGCACAATAGCTCTGCTTTAATTATTTACTAAGCCTGAATAACGTTCATGCATTAATAAGCCTAATTAAGAAGAGTGAAGACGTTTCACTGCTCATCCAAACCGCTTCTTCAGTTCTGGTCAGATTTCTGGTGGACACTGCCTTATATCTGTCAGAAGGGATGAGCCAACTGCACTGAAACTAAGGTCATTTTCTCACTGCAATTAGTTAGGCTGATGTAAAAAAGCATTGACTCTGAGAGTGGTACACTTGGGCTGGTGGGAACCCAACAGTTGCACTCTGGACCATAGTAAACTGCTGCTCTGAGAGCACTTGAAGCAGGAGGTCTCGGAGCGGCTCCACCCACACTGTGGAGCAAGGCGACTGCGGTGTGAACACGACCGACCTTGGGCCAACCTACACAGTCCACTGTAGCAGTAAAAGTGCTTGGAATTGGGCACTTGGATCATGTATATTTGTATGAATGGGTTCTGCAAAGTTGCTATTTGACACGATCATCTGACAAGGCACTTTGGATCAACTTAATATCAGTCTCCAGAAAGAGACTAGTCTCCTTTAGCCTCTGTGTGCACAGGTGAGTCTGGGTCTGTCTGTGTGTTGTTCCAAAAGCTTTTTCTCTTCTGCCACCAACGCGAACAGTCCTCACGGTGTATTTAGCCACAGAAAAGACTGCCAAGTATAGGGGAAGTGAGCATGTGCACGCGTATTCCCAGGGCTATGTCCACTTGAAGCGTGTTGACATAGAAATAAGTTCTTTGATCCAGCTGATGGACCCTCATGTGGCTCATGGTGCGTGTTTGGAGTGAATGATGCGGTGTGTGTGTGTGAACAAGGCCGACCCAAAAGTAAAGTAAATAGAACTAAATCTAAAGTGCACTGGGGTCGGTTCGCAGAGCGCACTAGAATGTGTGAAAACAACCTTACACATCTATTTGGTTAAAGTTTCTGTTCGTTATCTAGCTCTACTGAACTACACAAAGTGAACTGTGCCTGAGTCATATTTTGCATAATCATTCAGGCCCTTAATTGAATTGGATTTTCTTTTGCTATGGATCATACCTGGATGAATGAGGGGTTACACAGACAATGAAATAAAAACTAAAATCCAAGTCTGTACACCTTACCATCTAGTAGCTCAAATTGCAGATCAACTGGGAAAATAAGGGAATTATCAGTGTACAGTTGTATTATTTATACTATAATATTCTACTGGGGAATATCTAGACTACCTGGTTGTCCACTACCACTGGAGAGGTAGGATGTAGGTGGGGGCATAGACGTTTCTAGTCCTCCATTTGGTGAGTTCTGAAATCCCATCATCTCCTCCTCTTCAATCTCCTCTTCATCAGCTCCCTCGTCATCATCACCCAGTGGACCAAAATCATATGTTCCATCATCTTTATCTGACATCTCCAGAATCTGAGCCACTATCTTCTCTGTGGGATTGAGGTCCTTGGACATGCGCGAGTTCAGTCCTCTGCTTGGCACTGTTCCTGTTTGCATAGCAGCAATTTTACGCTTGGTGTCGCACTTCAGGTCGGACCATTTCTTTATGACCTCAATGATTTCTCGTTGACACTCTCCAATCTCATTCACACGAGCAGTGATTTCGGCCCATGTACGTTTTTTAGCATCTGTTGGCACGCCACGATTGAATTTACCTAAAAATAAAGTGTTTAGATTAGTACATTTAATTGTCATATTAGGTTGTCAAAAGTATTTAAAATCAGATACTAATCGATACTAAAACTACAATTGAAACAATACTAAAAAAGTCACATTCACAGGACAGAAATGAACCTGTCCTGAATAGCTTTAGAATGACCTTGAGCTGTATCAGAAGTATGTATAAGAAGCATAAGACCACATAGATTAGCATACGCCCATGGACCACTATGGAACCTACCTGGATGACTGAGGGATTAAGCAGATATAATTGTAATATAAAAGAAAGTCATTCACATTCTATTGTCTAAAGAATGAGTGTTTTTATTATCATTGTGGTGTTATGTGGTATTGAAAATGTACATACCCACAACTATTTTTCGGTGTTTTCGTACTTCGTCTAATAATATGTGGACCTCGCTAAAAGTGAAGCGCGCCTTTCTTTTTTTGAATCGGTCACGGTTGTTGCTGTAGTATAGTGGAGAGGAAGACATCCTTTAGTCTTACTCAGCGATTCTCTGTACACAGTTGTTTCAGATGTGGGAGTTCTGTACTGAAAAAAAAAAAAACACAAAAGAAAAAAATTATTACAAAATTAGAGTGTTAAATGAAATACCATCAAAAATGCCCAATGGTATCTACTTACTAATTAGTTTTTTACTACTAAACATAAGATCTGGGGTGACAGGGCCTTCTCTGCTGCTGCCCCCACCCTCTGGAACTCCATGCCCAAACACATCAAAGACCCATCCACACTCACCATCTTCAAAAAAGCTCTGAAAACTCACCTGCCCAAAACTACCTTCAAATAACAGCATTTTCTTTTTTTTATATGTCTCTTTTATTTGTCTTTTGTTTTGAACAGTGTGAAGCGTCTTTGAGTGTCATTAAAAGCTAGTGGCTATACAAGTGTTATGTGTTATTTTTATTATTACTATTAAAATTTAGAAGAGCTATGTGCAATGTACAGGTCTAATATTAATTATTTAAGACCTCCTTTGAGTTATTTCTTGATTAGAACAGCTAAACTTTTTACACATGGTTCAAGCTAGTTTGAAGCTATATATGTGTTTTTTGTTGAATTTTATGTGAAGTACTTTGGTCATCTGAAGTTGAATGTGCTATATAAATAATGTTGAACTGAATTCAATTGGTAAGATATGTGAACCTTTATTTAACTCACAACTGAGAAATTCCAATGTTGCAGCGCAAAGTTCTAGAACAAAAGGAGAATTGAATTCAAGATACACAAAACTATTAAAGAGTCTACATTAAACAAAATGGATCTTATGAGCTTTAAATCATGTTACAATGCTGTTACCTCTTGAAAAACATCCCTGGAGGAGTGTTTTCTTTCATTCACAAGTCTGAGTAATCCTGTTTTTTAGTCTGTCTACATCTCCAAATCTCAAAAATGCTCTGTTCCACCTTGAGATGTCATGTGGTGATAGTTTTCAAGTTAACACCTATCTTATACCTTTAGTTCAGTAGAGATTGGTAATTTCAGGGCTGAAATCATCCAAATCATCCTAGTGAAGGTGTATGGAGTTTAAAAACACATTGGAACACGTGTATTACCACAAGGTGAAACAGAGTGTTTTCAGTTCCTAAATATGCAGGGTTTGTATGTTAAACATATGTGAATGAAACTATTTCAGGTATATTTTTGATAAGGAAACTAAATTATAACATAGATCATAAAATAGCGTAATAAAGGCCTTTTAAAGGATGGACTTAAACGTAACCAGTCAAGAATATTATAAATACTTTGAACAGAGTTAAGATACGAAGGGGTTTAAAGATTAAAAAAACAAAACACTATAACAATGTACAATGAGTGAGGCTATGCTTATACAGTACACCACATGGACAGACTAAGTAGCAGTCCTGCTTTAGGACTAGGAAATATTTACTTAGTTGGAATTTGTGGTAAGGGTTTGATATCCACTGCACTAAACACACTTTCGCCTGTAGCAATCATAAATATACAGGCAAATTGAGGGTGGAGTGGACAATAGAGGCTAGGTACAGCTCTGTAGCGGCTCTGGCATCTCCTTATACAAGCTCTGATCGACTGCACATCAAGATTTCAGTATGTTACAGACAAGGTGACCGATGCAGGGTGCTTCTGCTGCTGTAAGATACTATTAATCTATTTACACAGCTAGTAGCAAAATTTTGTAACATGCAAAACAGCTAGCATGCTAAGCTATCACGCAGCGGTGCATACAATCCTCTACTGAGAGATGAGATTTTGGTCCAGTATGCCCAGATCTAAAAAATATTTGCAAAGTGGCTGGTGGAGCATTGACCGTACCTGTAAAGTGAAAAAGCATCAAAAATCCAGAGTGAATTATTTTCTGAAAATGTTCTACATGGAAAACACCATCAAGCTCAACAAAACGTCGGCTTGTTACTGCACACGATTGCTTCCGGGTTAACGTCAGCCACGCGACTTTACATAAACAATAATGTAAAAATTAAAAAGCCACCTCTTTTGTACTAATTATACATAACAGTGCATTTTTATTTTAAGCTTGATTATATGTTTAGCAAGATACAGTTGACAGATGCAATTTGGGTGCTAAATATACGGTTTTATTTTGAAAGAATGACTCTTTGCTCTTTGGATTTGAACGGGAAATAAACAACTTTCCATGTTTTTGCTTTTCCAGCTTCCCTGGACCTGATGCCCTCAAGTGTGTAGTTTTGGATAGACTAATTCATGTTTTTGTTCCAATTCGTACACTATTATAATTCAGTCCAAATCAGCTGACACTTGAATATTTCAAGATGATCAACATCACCACCTCCGTCACCGGCTTTTCTTCTCTGCCTGTTACATTCCACAGTATGGCATTAAACTATCCATCTCCAACCAAGCAGATGCCACCAGTCCAAGTTACAGGTCAGATCTGTGAAGAGTCAACCGTGTTTCCAGCGTATATACATATACATATTTTTTTTTTAATTAAACATCTGTTATTGAATAAATGGAATATACTTTATAATAAGTTAGTTATACAAGTTACTGTTTAACATTCAAGGCTAAGCAATCATCAGACATCTTCTTTGTGGCAAACCCTGTCCAGAAAAGTTACATAGTGCTCCTTTAATGCTTTTCCCCTTTTTACACTAATGTAAAATTAAATCAATAAATGTTAACCAAAAGATATAACAAGAACCTACATTTTCCACATGAAAAATAAATGACAACAGCCTTTTTGTCCAAATATGGCACCTTTATTATTTATTTATTTCTCTATGAGGCTTATTAACAAGTTGACATGGCCTATAGACATTTTAAACATGCACAACTTCCTTTATAATGTCACAGCTCTTTTAGTGGGAGTAGTCCATAAATTTCTTTATAGAGTCTATCGTATAGGCCTAGCAAATGTGAGATAGCTTTTAAGGTTTGCGAATGTGTCTGAATGTGCTTTGCTTCCGAACAAACTGCACCTGATTGTCTGTAATAGACATTTTACAACTCACATTTTAAACTACAAGGAGTTATTCTGGAGTGGAAAGGCATATTAAATTATGTGATTCTGGTTAGATGTGACAAACCACATTTTAGGCTCAATAGTGATCAAAATAATAATTATACATATCTTTAAAAATACAATATTTTATCGGTAAGCTTTTCCTTAATATTGTGATAACTGATTGTAATCGAACATGAAGCAAAACCAGTAACACCCACAAACTGGTTCGACAACATAGAGGAAAGAAATTAGTTCAGATGAGTGTATAATGCACAGATGAATGGCAGACATTTGAATGGCTTTTACAAATATATCTTTAAATGCATATTATTAATGGTCTCAATGACATCACCATCACATTCCCTCATCCCTGGCTGCCAGACTACCAGCACTTCTCAGCACAACATACATTTACTTCTAGATTTTTTTTAATAATCTGAATATTTAATCTTAACTGAGTTTGTCTTCCTTTGTGTTCCACCCACCAAGTCAAGGCATAAAATAGTAAGACAAAATGGGAATAATAAACATATAATTTTGTACATAAATATTGGCGCTACTGCAACAAAACTTGGAAATGGAAAATAGTCCAAAGAGCAGCTACAGAACAGCCATCGTTTTGTCTAGTGTGATTTCAAATATATTGTAGTTTTAGATAAGAAATAGGATTCAAGCAGATCTGATGACTTGCTCAATACAACCCTAGATGTAAAAACTATGCTGTAAATGAAATGGGGACCCACCAATTTAGTTTTTGTGTATTTTTACGAGAAACAGGGGTAACATAATATCTCAGTAACATTCGCTTTCATTTATAATCACTTGCTATACTTATTATAGTTATGTAGACTCTGTTTATAAAGATATTTTATAAGTTGAAGTGCATAAAACATAGTTAAAAAGGATAAACACATTTCAAATGGCAAATATAAAATAGCCCTGCATGAAACACAAGTGAAAGAATAACTCATGCCGAACCGTGTAGACAAAGTGGCACTGTGTAACAAACTGAAGAGGGGGCATCAGCTGCATTCAAGAGTACATGGTCAACTGGAGCCACTGCAACGACATGAAACACAACATCAGGAAAAGGAATCGTCTCTGGTCTTTTTCCTATAATAAAATATTGAAAGAGATACTTACCTCTTGTACATTGACTTTGATGCTTCCATTGTTATCTTTATCCAGGGTTTTGAAGGCACCTGATTTGAGAGATTAGTTTAGTTGGGTTTCTAGGCTTGTGGTTGACTAAAGACCTCCTGATTGATTAGTCCACTAAAAAGAGGACGTGGAAAAAACCCCTCTATAAACTAAATAAATATCTCTAGAATCTGACCATGTATCTGACCAAAACTGAATTCACCAGACTGCAACTGCAGTTAATCCAAAATCATATATTTATACAGAAAAGTACTAGGAAACTGTATTTATGTGAAAAAAAAAAAATGCAGATTCCCAAATCTTCCAAACTTACTACATATCCTCCTGTTATCCCATATAAATCCTTAAAATCTAAGACACAATTGACTGATTAATTGATTCAGCAACGAGAACTACAGCCCTATCAGTTTCACTTTCATTTTGACAGACCAAATCAGATTCTATTGGATTCATTTGACTTACGGCACATCGCGTCCAGCCGCACAAGGCAGCCGATGTAATTGTCAAAATCCATGTTTCCATTTTCATCGCTGTATCGTCTTATTATCATATTAAACAGATGCTGATCAAGAGGGAACCCTGAAGAGAGGGAAGAGAAGAGTTAATGATAAGGATCCACTTTTGCACGTATGTAAATGTAACGTCTTGTTGCTATTTGAATATTCATCGCCTGTTTGGGCTGTTCTGAATACAACACAAACTAAACCCGTAGAAAGACTCCAGTGACAGGTCATGTGATTCTCCAGTATCCATATGCACAACAAATAAATGATAATGACTATTCAATGTTAAATTTGTCCCCGCTAAAGCACACGAGAAACTTCACTCTAATGTGTTATGGATATAAACTGTGTTATAAAGCGTTGCCCCTCATCGAAATGTTTCAAGACATGACTGTGGAAAACTGACAAAAAAAATGTTTTACCTAAAGTTTTAAGAGTCCACTTTTACAAGGATTTTGATGTTTGCTTTCGCGCACAACAACTCTTCACCAAGATGGGAAAAAAAATATAATAATAAAAAATGCATAAAAGAAGGAGCATAAAAAGGGATTATAATACATAATACTTGTATGATTACATTGGCTATGGTTACATGCAAACCATGTCTGGAGTTTGTTGATTTTTGAAAAGTGTTTCCCATTGATACAGGAGATTATGGTCCCCCCCATAATCTAAAATAAAAATTACTAAACAATATAAACCAGAGTGAAGCTAAAAGAGAGTAACAGACTGATTGTGAAAGCTGTGTTTAAACCCTGGACCGAGCTCCTTGTGCTACAGTTTGTTTCTAGGACTCCACCTTTGTGCAGTCACAGCACAATGAGGTGTTAGCATGCACTCTTGACTTACAAACATCAACAAATGTCCAATCAATAAATCAATCTAAATAACTAAATATAAATAACTCAGACAACAGGTACATTCAGTTTTAAATGTAACAGACATTTTTAGTCTTACCGGCAGCTGTGAAAGCCCCAGGGAGTTCATCTGCTCCAATATACCCAGATCGATCTCTGTCACAGGACTTGTAAACTGCCTAAACAAGAAAAGCAATGTATTAAAAGGAATGCACTACAACCTACAATGGCCTTTTTACAATGAGTCATAAACCTAGAAAGCAAAGAGAGCTTAGCCCAAATTCTTTTGATGCTCCTGGAAAGCATTCGTATTTTACCTACCTGCCATTTTTTTATATTGTTCCAAAGTAGTTTAAATTCATGGAACCCGAGTTTCCCAGTGCTGTCACTCTGATATGGTGGTTGAGAAAAACAACTACAGTTGCTGCATCTTAGACAAACACAACAATACAGCCACAGTGTTTATCAAAGGCAGATTTGATGTATGGCATTATCACCACTCTATATGCGCTCTCTGTATACTGAACATGTAGCAATGGTTCTCAAACATTTCATACCCAGCACCACCTTATAATGTAACCACAAAATAATATTTGGCTGTTTGAGTAATACCAGATCTAAACCTGGACTCAAATAGGCCTAAGTTTGAGCTTACCTTGGTTAAAAATGAGTGTAGGAATGTCAAGATTATTCAGTTATCGGTAATCGATAATTGTGTTTATTCAGGTAACAAAATTAAGTCTTTTCCATTCGATCTATGCTGTTTAAAAAAGTACTGTTTTTATCTGGCTATTGTCACCGCAGCTTTACTTTGTCATTCAGAAAATGAAAGTGCATAAACCATGGGTCACAAACTGTAACATGTTAGATAATGGAAATTTGACTGTTGTTTGGTCATGGTACCAAGAATTGTGGTTAAATCGTGCGGTTTTTTTCTCACAATAGTCCAATGAGGTTCATCTGGTCTGTTAATTTATTTTAATAGATTATTTTTCCAGACCAAGGTTTTTCTCACAATAATCGTAACATTAAAGTTTGATATTGTGATATTCTTAAATGAGACTAAACTAAAACAATGATTACATTTATAACAAAAAAAAACAAAACATTTATAGGTCTGTCTCTAAATAAAACATATACAGAGGTGACCATGTACCACTAGAGCCAGTCAGTCCACATACCACAGCTTGAGAAACACTGTGGTGAAGCCTCTAATGGAAGAGCCTCACTCTTGTCTTTTCTTTTGTGTCAGTCACTGCCAGATTTGGTGGGGCAGTTGCCTCATTAACCCCAATCCTGACTGTCATCTCGTTTCCATAACAAACACTCCCATTACTGACAGAAAGGATACATCCATCACGGCCACCATGCTTCTGCAGTTCTCAATGGAAAAACCATCTGTCTTCAAGTCGCCATCTAAAATACAGGAATAACAAATCAATATAAATTAATCAATAATCCGTGTTGAACAACTTGTTTGTATAATAAATGAAACTTACGTTTGGAAATAATTCTGTTCAGAATGTTCATCAGCTCATTGGGGCTCACTTCCATGTCCTAAGAAACAATATGTTACATCTTTATTACAATCCTTTAGTCACAAATCTATACTGTTAAACTTGATCAGATACTAGGGAATAAGCTTGATAGTCTACAGATGTCAAAACCATAATTATAACTTTAAAAATGCCTTTTTTTGACAATACAATGTTATTTTAACATGAAATAATAGTAGTCTCTTTATGTTACTATGTGGTCTTATATTAGTTGAGAGAAAGCTTAAAAGCATTCTAAAACAGTTCAAGACCGGTCAGATTTTGCCCTGTAAATGTGACTTTTAATACTAGTTTTTGTATCATGACACTCACTTCCCCGGCCAGTTGTTGGAAGACCTTACGAAACTGCCTCTCTTCATCACTTTCATGTTGTTCTGCATAAGCCACAGGTCTGCGTGGAGGAGGCTATGAGGAGACACACACATGTAAGAATGAGACTCTATATGTCTAATTTTAGAAGCAGAGACAAATGCTGTGGTTCAGTCACTCACTGGGTCACTTGGCACAAACTGATCAATGTTGCTAAGAAGAAAAGAAAGAGTTAGGAATTTAGACATATATTTATTTTGTTACCTTTAAGAGACATATCTGCTGATGACTCACCTGACAACATTTATAAGGCCTCCAATGACCTGCTTGGCAAAAAACATCTTGAATTTACTGTGAACAAAAAAAACATACAAAAAGAAGTGAGGACCATAATGTCACTAATGTAGTAACAACACATGATTACAGTTTTGAAGTGGTAAAAGGTAACAAAGTAAAAGTAGTAAAGTACTGTAGTTAAGTAAAGTATAGATAGCTAAAAATTCTACCTAAGTACAGGTTACAGTAGCTAACCTTTATCCAATTCTGCAGTTTTGGCATTTTAAACTACAGCACATTTTAAAGTGTAATTGTTATTATTGCGTTGTATGTATGGTACTGTTTGTATTTGCAAACTATTCACTACGTCTGCTGGGATAATTTAATAGATCACTGGTCCATCCTTGGTAGACTTATTTGTCCAATCCTGGCATGTCTTTTCACATAAATGGCACACCCTCTGTATTCCACAGATACTTCCTGTGTCGCCCAAAACTAAATCAACGCCACACCCAAAATAAGAAACTATCTAAGGTTCTTAATCAGTAAATATAAAGTTTTCTTTGCGTATATTTCTGCGTTATAATCGCATCGTGTGAGGTTATAGCCATAAATACACTGCAATGCTCAAGTTGCTACCACAAACTTGCTATGCACCAAAACCGGAGTGATTGTATTTAGTTACATTACGGACTAAAGATTCATGAACATTAAAAGTAAGATATATTGTGTTGTTATGTAATCAGTTGGCTTATTAATCACTGTATCCACAAAAAGATAGAGTTAGCTTGAGGCGACTAATAGATCCGTGGAGGCTGCTCATGCTAGCGACATAGTTCATCGAGCAGCGCCAACTTACGAGCAATAACAACTAGCGGGACTACTTTCGTCGAAAATTACATAAACAGCATAAAACACCACGATTACTTAAGATGGTTAAATCACATACTTACGGTTAGATCTGCTCGTCGGTGTTTAAAGTGAATCGTTTGTGCGTGAGTATACTTAAGCACAGACAGGAATGTGAGTCAGTGAACACGCCCCGAGCTCGGCCCCAGATAGCACCCAAAGAGCAGCACACACACAAGAGAATTAAATACAAATATTTGCCAAAGAAGTTTGATAAA
Source organism: Periophthalmus magnuspinnatus (assembly GCF_009829125.3). Taxonomy (NCBI): domain Eukaryota; kingdom Metazoa; phylum Chordata; class Actinopteri; order Gobiiformes; family Gobiidae; genus Periophthalmus; species Periophthalmus magnuspinnatus. The sequence goes on along the minus strand of NC_047139.1, from coordinate 21,565,074 downwards.
TATAATCTAATATATTCTTAGCTCATTCAGCTCTAAGTGCTTCCCAATATAAATAAAAACAGTATAGGCATTAGAAGTAATAGTAGTAGGCATATGTGCTAATTTCGTCTGTGAATTAAGTTTCTAGTCGCAAGTAAGATAATTGTACATTCAAAAGTATTTAGAAAAATATTTTAATGCGTCTTACGTTTAAAAGGGTAACTATACTATATATGTTCTGTTTGAAATACTACACATTTTGGGGATTTTGGTAAATTTTGGCATTTTATTTTAGTTTCAAGATACTGGATAGACAGTCATGTTTAATATTTAAAATACGCCCTCTTGCGGATTGGAGTTGAAATTGTGAATACCCAAAAATGAGCGGATGGGGGAGGCAAGATAAGACTTTTTTCTCTGTGGTGCAGTTTTGTTAGTTGCTGCTGTTTTTTGACAACATTGTAAAACACAATTTAGGCCAATACCACATTTATGTTTGAGTCTGATGTAAACTACTGAAATCTGATCAGGCCTAACTTAAAAAATCCTTACACATTTTTTAACAGCAAACAAGGATAGTTAAAGGGGTGCTGTGTAACTTTCCTAGTGGAAGGTCCACCACCTGCTAGTATCCATGGAGGTATTATTGCTTATTGTTTTAAACTTATCTAGACATATCTCTGTGTAGACAAGCAGGTGGCGCCACCAGCCCAAGTTACAGGCCAAATCTGTGGAGAAGTCAGCCCTTCATTGTAAAAATGCATGGTTTTCAAAGTAAGTTTGAGCTATAGAAAAAAAAAAAAAAGTTTAATGCCATACTGTAAGATATGTCAGGTAATGCAATGACTCTGTGGAGAAGCAGGTGGCGGACCATCCATCAGAACAGTGACATATCCAGATCCAGGGGCAGGGCTCTGCACATGAGCAACTGACATAACACATGTTTTCTAACATTTAGTAATTCTGTAAGATGTGGGTGGGAGTGAACATCACACTTTTCAAAACCAGCATCTTTTCTTTTTCACTTCTCTACACGTTGTTTCAATTTGTCTTTATGTAATGCACTGGGTTAAGCTGATGTTAAAGGCAAAATATAATGGAATATAAGGTTATCAATCTTGTAGGGAAAGCCATGTATTGATAAACACAGAACAGCTGTTGTGCCTCTCCCATCCGCTCATTGTGCAGTGGTGTGGAGCTCCTCCCTGTAGCTTGTTGGCCCCCTTGGAAGTAGTACCTCAAACAGGCCGTTACGGGTCACTTTGGGCCTGTCCCAGATAAATAGGGATGTCTGGTCACCCTGTTCCTGACCCTTTCAAATCAGATCCAGGCCCTTTAAAGGTGCGCTATAGCCTTTTCCACTGGGTCACTATTGAGCTTATGTTGTGGTCTAAGAGTGTTCCCACTGTCCAGTTTTGAGCCTTGTGTCCTCTGGCCCAGTAGTTATCCAAAACCATTGATTTGTCCCAGTTTTCACAAGAAACATTCCAGGTGTCCCTATTGTTTGCCAATTTGATACCCGCCAAGAGTAAAGAGGGATGTAAATTGTCAAATGGAAAAACTTCCTTGAAAATGACAGTAACTCAAAAAATATGTACTCGGTTGTACATACTGAAGTCTCTCAGACACCGACTCACAACAAAATATGTGAATTATGAATGTACCAATTGCATAATAATATTCTTAAATACAAGCTCTTTTCACAATTTTATTATTGCCAAACACCCCAACCCAGCTGTGTCCCAGTTGATTAGGGAAATCCGGTCACCCTAGTCAGGAATATTTTCTAGTTTGAACTAGCCACGCCCACTCAGTGCTTTCTGTCACTGTGATATTGCGCCATGACACAAAAACAACTGTCTGAGATAGTGTCATGCAGCTGTTTACTTACGGCTTTACAGTCTCTGCTTCTTTCTTGTTTTTATAAATCTGTGGATTATGCAGTATGACAGTGTGTCAAGTGTCTGAAATAATAACAGGAAGTGAGGTCCCATTCTGCTGGACAAAAAAGGATAACCCAGTCTGTCGCCTGTTGCCAGATACAATGCTATGTGAAATTAATAGATTATATTAAAAATCCCAATTATTGTCTTATTCAGTCACTGTCAAAGTTTTACAGTGACTGCACATACAGCTCTGATCCAGCAGAGGGAGTTAGAGAGCAGTGTGCTGAGTGGAAGACTTCACTGCACTGTAGGCCTATAGAGAGCACTCTGTATACAATAGAAAGCTAAATGTAGTTTGCCCACATTTAACCCTTTAGTCACTCTTTTAAATTTAGATCTGACTCAGTGCAACAGCCTTTATAACCAGCGGCTCTTTGATATGTGCTCATGTGTGACTGATCTGAATGGGATAATAAATAAAGATTACAGCACAGCACAATGTTCCACCATCTATTTTAAAGGCAATTCAATGTCAGTGTATGTGTCCAATGTAATGGCAGATTTAGAGTTTGGCAGATGTGACAGAGGTGACATGAGGAGCAGGAGAGGAGGTGGTTTCACACTATGTCAGTCCTGCCTCTGCTTTGGAGAGTTGCTCTGTTTTTATCATCTCTACATCTCCCATAATCCCCAGCGGCCACTACTATGGTTGCCTTGACAGTGCAGCTACATCTCCTTGTGTCTGAGTGATAGACACTCGTCTTGCACAAAGAAGAACTCACTTACAAAGCAGAGATTTTATTCAAGCTAATTCTTATCTATTTCTTCTTTCACCCATTAATTAAAGCTCAATGTAACTTTTCCGGTGGGGTGTCTGCTACTATAAAGATGTTATTTCTTTACTTGGAATGTTCCACTGTATTAAATGTAAATGTATGTCTCCACAGATCTTAGCAATAATGTGGTAACATTACATGTTTGTCTCCATGGAGATGGATAACTTTAATGCCATACTGTGAAATATTCCAGGCAAATGAATTGAATAGTAGTTACATGGAGCTCCTTTCATTTCCAGTGGTATTTGACCTGTCGTCATGGTACTAAAGCTCTGATTTTGAAATAGCCTTGATCTGTGGTGGAAGAAGTACTCAATTTTGTTACTTACGCAAAAAATACTCAAAAAACTAAATTAAAAGTAAAAATATCACATGAAAAATCCACTTGAGTAAAAGTATTAAAGTACCTGTTTTAAAAAGAGTAAAAAGTAGAAGATTTCATGCAGATTTTGCGATCTAATAAAGCTTCAAATATAGTGACTTTGATAAAGATTTAAGCTGAATTTTGTTCAACAGAAACAATTAAATCTGTCATTTTTTTCTACCTGTTTTTATTTGTTTATTTGTTGTTATATTTTTGTTCACTCAAACTACAAGTGTGTTAAAAATAAACCCCTCAGCCTTGTCAGCAGGTCTCAGACAATAATGAAAAATAGTTTTACTTTTCAGTTCAGTTCAAAAACATAGTGGAGTAGAAAATACAGATACCTAACATTTATACTTTAGCACAGTACTTTACTACTTTTACTTTGTTATGTTCCAACACTGATTCTGATACAGTGGGAAAAAAACAACATAATTTTGAAACAGCAGACTAACATTTTCAAGACAAAATAGCAGTACTTTCTTTATAATACCGAGTGGTGTTATAGCAGTGCTGATGAAGCTCAAGATCATTGTCTGGTCCGGTAAAGGTCAAATCTTGTTCTACTGATATGAGCCTTTTTTTTCTTCAGTTTTGATACTTGTTAAAACGAGTGTCTAATTTGCTGTCAGTGTCTTAATGAGCAGTGCTTACACATCCTTCTGCCAAATGTATTTTATCTGCGCTTTTCTAAACACAAGGTCAACCATACACTCTATAAGGTCAACAGAGAATGCACCAACGCCTAAGCAAAACCCCAGCTATTTTAGTCATGTGCCGTGTCATTATTTTTGATCTGCAGCAAGCATTCATACTTTTTTACTTTTTTATAAGCCTGGACATTGGACTGTACTATAGACCACTACTATAGACACTATTATTGTACTTGTAGTTTAGACCTGTATAAGCATGTTCTGAAATGCATGGGATTTTCGTATCTGTATCAGTCTTACCTCAAATTCTCCTGCTGTTTACAAAGTGCACTCTCCAAATATAGTCGCAATTAGATGTCCCCCCCAAATTCTGCATCCCTACTTGTACAGTGTGAGTTGCATGTTACAAGGCGTGTGTCATAGATACACTGATATGATCCCACTCCAGCTAAAATTACTTCACCCATGAAATACAGGTATCCATGGTTACACCAGGAGCCATGTTAAAGGGTGCTCCATTCTCCACACACTCCTTTCTTTTTTCATCATAGCAACATTTCAAGGTTTTCTGACTTGCTTCAAATTGCATTAGGTTTACCACTCTTTTGAATGCACACTGAAAAGCCATTATTAAAGCCTTATTAATAGGCTTTTATAATGTTTTTTCCATGGTTTGTGCAGAGACTGGAGTTGCCATAGCTCTGCAGGTGAAAATATAGTAACAGAGCATCCCCAATACGACGTCTTCAGAACAACCTGTTACCTTGACAACGCAATTTTATCATTCAAGCCCATTGCTACCTACTCCTCACCGCAGGAATCAAATCTTCCTTAAATGTATATCGCTGCAGGCTTTTACACCTCAATCCAAGGCGTAAAATGACATGGAATGAGCAGTGCGGAAAATTTGGGGATTTCAGGTCCATAACAGAAAATTGGGGAATATTTGAGTCTAACAATAACCAAGGTGTTTGTGAAACCGTCTGCTGCAGACAAGAGCTATAGAGGGACATGGTTCAGGTTAGGGCTGAATGTTTTGAAGAAATATCTAATTGGGATTTTTCCGACTAGCGCTGTGTTTATGATTCGATTTGCAGTTTATGTTTTGATTATGTTCAAAGTTCACATTTTCACACTGAGTACAAGACATAACATTTGAGAGAAGACTGAAATATGAACTGATAAACTAATAAAAGAATCCCATGCATTTCAGGACATGTTTGTAGAAATTAAATACCTAAACTACTGGGTTAGCATTTTTTATTTATTAAGGCAGGATGGTTTGTTTATTTAAGGAAATTATGTTAGCTTAAAGGTCCTAGTTTATTACTCTAAATGGACTCTTGTGAGCTTTTAGCCACATTATAACGCTGTTCTCTCCTCACAAACATACTCAGAGCTCTGGTTTGTTTCATTCATACGTTTGAGTAATGCTGGATTATTAGTCTGCCTACATTTACAAAGGTCAAATGGTTTGTTCCAACTTGTGACATCATCAAATGGTAGTTTTCAAGTTAACAGCTCCTTTTGCCTTTAGTTCAGTGGAGATGAGCAATTCCAGGGCTGAAATGATCCAAATGATTCTAGTGAAGGTGTATGGAGTTTAAAAATAAAAGTGAAGCACTTTCTGTATGACCACATGACATCACAAGGTGGAGCAGAGTGTTTTCAGTTTGAGAGAAGAGCCTAAATATGCAGGGTGTGAATGAAACAAAACACAACACCAGGTCTGTTCGTGATGAGAAAAAAACATTATAACATAGATCAGAAAATAACGTAATATGATCCATTTAAAGGTGCATTGTATAATGTCACACTGTGGAATATTCCAGCCAGAACAATAAATTCTCCATGGAGACAGGCAGGTGGTGGACACTCTACCAGAAAAGTTATGTAGTGGACCTTTGAGTAATAGAATGTCCTCTGATTGTTATGGGACCCTCTTGTAGTTTCGACCTCCAGAGCACATGTTTTCAAATACATGGGATTCTTGTATTAGTTTAGCAGTTCATATTTCGGCCTTATCTCAAATTTTAATGCTCCTGGAGTTGTTTACAATGTGAACTCTGAACCAAACCCTACTTTTTTAAACATAAATCACAAATCTAATCACAAAACTTATCAAAAAAATCTAAAGTAGATTCCCCAAAAATACGCACAGCTGTGGTTCACGATGGGTAAAAGATTACAGATGATTTTCGTGTGTGCAGTGCAGAGCGGGAGACGACACGAGTTAGTTCTTAAAATGAAAGTGGCAAAAGCATGACGTTTGTGTGGCCACTGTTTCCATTCACTCATCATTATTTTTCAGTCTAATTGTTACCAGCTCCTGTTGCATTGTCATGGTTACAGGGGCCATGGAAGCTGTCTGCTTGTCAGTCATCAAGGAGTTTATTTTTTCATAAAGTTTGCTAATAATGTTTTTGCCGAACGCTGGAACAGAAAAACTAAGAACAAGTAAGACCTGAGACATAATCGTGACCATTTTAGCAGCACACCCGGGTCAACGCTGAATAACTTTATGCATGAATTATGAAGATAGTTTCACGTCAGCTTGATAATATTAAAGAGGCAGGTTGTTGATTTTAAATTTCGGGTCTATTTGCGATGAGATGCAAAGACAAAGTGTTCAAATCAAGTACTGCTTTACCAGGTAACACTTGTAACGCTTATTTATTCTTAATAACAAAAACACTGTATGCGATGGCCAAGTTTTTTATGTTATGATTTGGTGATTTGGTTCTCAAGTGCTTCTCTTATTTGAGTTGCCGGTTTCAATGGTAAAAGTCCTCTCTCTGATCTGAATCCTCACTACCCCAGAACCTGCAACCATTAATCAGTGCTAGTGCAGCCTTTGAGTGAATTCTGGAGGTTCTGAGCTTTAACATGAGACTTGGCCTGTCCTTATACTGAAAATGAGAAGAAAACACTGGCAACCCATGTTCGGTTATGATGACAGTGCTCTTTTTAAACTGTAAGAATGCAGGCTACATATACAGTTGCTTTAAATGTCTCTGGTCTGAAACCGCTGAAGTTTAAAGAGGAGAGTCCATATGTGTTTTCCAAATAAAACTTCTATAAAGCTAGATTTTCACACATTAACGGAGCCTATACATGGACCCAACGCTCTGCTGAAGAATGTGGCTGTTAAAAGCTCACATTAGCTGTCTGTCTCTCTGTCTGTGTAATACTTGTGCATGTTGTGATCTCAGCTCCACTGGGCCCAGCACATTAGACATGTTAGTTGGTGAATCATGAACAAGGTCACACAGTGCACAAGTGCGCTGTGCTGGCTGCTTCATTTACGCCATTAGGCTAAAGTCAGGAAGTACAACAATGCACCTGCGGATTTTACAAATTATGAACCATTTAAAACAAATATCATATCTTTTGAATGGGCGACAGTAGCTCAGTTGGTAGAGCATTTGTCCACTGATCTGAATGTTGGCGGTATGAATCCCGCGCTTTCGACATAAACATCTTTGGTTGAGAGGTCAGATTCAGTGATCCACAGGTTGGCGGTGCAATTCCAGCTCCCACAGATGAATGCTGTTGTTGTGTCCTTGGGAAAGACACTTAACTCACCTTCAGTGTACACTGGTGTGTGAACGGGTGAGTGGTTCCTTGATGGAAAGAGCTCTGAGGGCCTTGAAGGTGGAAAAGCGCTATATAAAAATGTGAAGAAAAAAAGTGTCATGTCAAAATGTTGCATATAACAGGAAGCTGAATAGGCCCAGTACTGATATGACATTATGATTCAGTCCAACACATCGGGGCTGTGTTTAGTTTCCAGTGGGGTTTGTTCATATCACATTACTTACCGCTGACATAATGGAAGTGCATGCTGACCAAAAGTACCACTAGACCTGTCACAATAACACATTGTTGGTGAAAGTATAGATGAAAATATAAATTATACAAATGATAATATTGAAATTTCTTTATATCACTGGGACAATAACCCTAAAGCAGGATTATCCCCTCTATTCTAAATGTAGGCCTACAATATAGTATAGTATATAGTGTATATTTGCTGCAGTAATTAAATAGGTGAATGAAACACTTTCGTTTGTATCTATAATGAGTTGTAGAAGATATTTCTTCAACCTTACAGCTCAAATCTTATTGTAGAACATAAAAATAACTGTTCCCACTGGTACAAAGAAAACTACCCAACAGTGGTGGAATACAACAAAGTAAAAGTAGTAAAGTACTGTGAATGTTAGGTATTTGTACTTCACTTTTTGCAGAATTTGAAGCGGATACTTTTTACTTTTACTTCACTACATATGAGTTCAGGACTGTAAAGTAAAGGTCTTTTTATTATTGTGTGAGACCTGATAAAAAGTCTGAGGGTTTATTTTTAACATGTTCACAGTTTGAGCAAAAATATACAGATTAAAACAACTAGAAAAAAAATTATCAATTCAATTGTTTCTGTTGAACAAAATTCAGCACAAATTTTTATCCAAATATCTACATAAGAAGCTTTATTAGAGCTAAAAACCTGTGTGAAATACCGGTACTTTTACCTTTTTTCTTTAAGGCCGTGACCACCAGTAATCTGACCAGAACTGATGAAGCAGCTTGGATGAACAATTTGTCCAGTTGATAGATTTAAACTTCGTCTTTTGCTTTTCTCTTTAAGTATATTTTTAAACGGATACTTTTACTTAAGTTGATTTTTTACTTTACTTACTACTTTTATTTGAGTATTTTTTGTTCCGGTACTTGTGCTTTTACTTAAGTAACAAAACCCCCACTGGTACCAACTATAAATATTGATCTCCAAAAATGAGTCGATAAAGTAACAATCATGACAGGCCTAAATTCTGAGATTAATTTATCTGATTTCAATGTTGATGAAATGTTACCAAAGTTGATGACTCAAACCAAAAATTCTTCCAGCTTCACAAATTCCACTGGCCGGGGACTTTCACTGGAGACTGAAATCTAAACGTTACCGCGACGACTGGAAAATAACACAGTGTGATGCTTTTTTTTGGAATCACTTAGTCTTCCAATCACACACAGGTGTTTCCAATTAGAGATTCCTACACTTTGGGAGTTAGTCCAAAGTTCAAACTAACTGTCCCAGAATGGATGAGTCACTATGAAGCAACAGATCTGCCCCTCTCACTTCATCTCCCAGTGTCTACAAAAGGACACTTGGCAAATTCTGCTATTTTAAAATTTCTCAAGCATATGTGTGTGAAAGTAGCTAAACACATGTTAATATTCCCAGTGAGGTTCATCTGGTCCTCTGTTAATTTATTTTAATGTATTTGATAGTGGGGTCAAGCTCACAGCGCCATCTGCAGTCCGACTTCTTTCTTGTTGGCGTCTCTGCACTGGCTCCCTGTCAGCCTCAGGATTGATTTTAAGATTCTGATGATATTTTTTTAATGTCTCCATGGGTTGGCCCGTCCTTATCTCTCTGAGCTTCTGTCTGTCCATGTTCCCAGTAGAACGTTGGGATCAGCAGACCAGATGATTTTGGAATGCTCCAAGGTCCCGGCTAAAAACTAGAGGGCTCCAGGCTTTTGCTGTAACTGCTCCCAGACTCTGGAACAATCTTTCTCTGTGTGTTAGAAAACTCATTTGTTTGCACTGTCTTTTAAGACAAGCTGAGCAGGATTCTTGTATTGTATTTATATAGTTCTATGGTGTTTTTGCATATTTTGTTTCATAAGATTGCACTTTTTTGCCTTCGTACAGCACTCTGGGCAGCTGAGGTTGTTTTAAAATAAATAAATACATTTTACTTGACTTGTCTTTAAACCGGGATGAAGGGGCCTTTTTTCTCTCACACACCTCGGATACTGTCCTGAAAAAGCTGGACTGCAGATGGTGCTGTCATCCTTTCTCCACCTGTAGGAAGATGGCACCAAAACTTGATTAAATCAACTGACTGGACAGTCACAGCAACAACACTTGACCACACTGAGGAAGAGCACTAATGAGCAGTCCAAACTGTCAGGTATGAAAACAAAAAATTAAGTTAAAATAAATGTGAATATTGTCTATAGTAAGGAGCAAGATAGTAAGACTTAAGCAAGAGTATTGTTAACCAAATAGGTTATAGAACAAGTTTAATGTTTGTAAATTATTTTATTATTTTTTTATACATTTATACATTGTAAAATGAAACTTGCATGCGTCAAATCCATAAATATTTATAATACTAAAACTTTATTATCATTTTGTATTAGAGAGATCATCACACTCTTTAATAGCACTGCAAAACTTTTCTGATAGAGGGTCTTTGTAACTATGGTGATGTTATTGTTTTGACTGCAGTGTTCCACAGTGTGGCATTACAGAGTCTTACATTTTTTCAGTTAGAGGTATTTTTGTTGCTTGAAAATACCTTGAAAGGCATCATCAATGTGAAAGGGGTGACTCTCCACAGATCTGGGGCTTGGCTTCTCCTGCCTGTCTTGCTATAGAGTTTAATAGGTTATAAGTTTAATGCCATACTGTGGAACAACGCCATGCAAAGCAGTATCATCTCCACTGATAGCAGAAGGTAGAGAACCCTCCACCAGAAAAATTACATAGCACACCTGTAAATAAAAAAAAGCTCCTTGTGTATATACTAAAATAAAGGTGTTAACTATCTGTGAATCAGAAAATATATTTTCATGTGTCCTGTTATTCTTAATTAAACCTGTGCCTCTGGTTAGGATGACGTGAAGTGAAATAGTCCCTCACCAATTTTTGATTGAAGTAGTGAAATGATTATTTCTATTGTACATTAAGAATTTTATAATACATTGACCAAATGAAGGTTGAAATGTGCTGAATGAAGGTTTCTAGATTATTATATTTGTAGTTATAATTTATATTTTTGAAGTGTATTATTGATGAAAATCTGAAATTTTCATCAAGAGAGATTTTGATGTAATAATGCTGCTTTGTGAGAGATATTTTGACCTGTGTTTGAGTCTGTTTAGTTTAAAACCACAATGACTTTCAAAATATGATTACAATGATTTTTAAAAGACCCAATGACTCGAATAAACCACGGCAACCCTTCCATATGTGACACCCCCTATTGGCTCTTCTGTATGTGATGCCCCCTGTTGGCCCTTCTGTGTGTGATGCCCCCTGTTGGCCCTTCTGTGTGTGATGCCCCCTGCTCACCTTTTTGTGTGTAATGGCCCCCATTGGCCCATCTGTTTGTGATGCCCTTTGTTGGCCCTTCTGCACGTGATGCCCCCTGTTGCCCCTTCTGTGTGTGACCCCCCATGTTGGCCCTTCTATGTGTGATGCCCTCTGTTAGCCCTTTTGTGTGTAATGCCCCCTGTTGTCTCCTCTGTGTATGTTGCCCCCTGTTGGCGTTGGCTCTTCTGTGTGTAATGCCCCCCATTGGCCCTTCTGTATGTGATGCCCCCGTTGCCCCTTCTGTGTGTGATGTCCCCTGTTGGCCCATCTGCATGTTATGCCCCCCTGTTGGCTCTTCTGTGTGTTATGACCCCTGTTGGCCCTTCTGTGTGTAATGCCCCCCATTGGCCCTCCTGTATGTGATGCCCCCGTTGCCCCTTCTGTGTGTGACGTCCCCTGTTGGCCCATCTGCATGTTATGCCCCCCTGTTGGCTCTTCTGTATGTGATGCCCCCTGTAGGCCCTGGTGAACATTATCAGTAACACCTGTGCTTTTTTATAACAGTAGTTGAAATGTGCTGTGACTAACTCGAGGCCTCCGTCTGCAGCCCGAGGTGAACAACAGATGTTTAATCAGACTGAATGAATGAACACCTGTTTGGAGACCCTTAAAAATCCACAAATCCTTGTATTTATTTTCCATCTCTCCCTCTCCCTCTCTCTCTTTCTCTCTCCCCCTGCTCTTTGTCAGCCTCTGCTTTTCAGCTCCCGTAAACAAGCCCAGCGCCCCATGCACTGCAGTGGGCTGTGCTAAAGCCTAATTGCTGCAGCTCAACCATAGGCCTGGCACGATACTTAATATATGGACTTATTGTTCAATATATGATACATGGAAGGATATTTCTTGGGGTCAGTATGTATGGTGTGTACCTTTTCTATGTAGCACTTAGACATTTTTGGTTATTTTTCTGCAGTATGGTAAGATTTGAGCTGTAGAAGGTTGAATAATGAACTAAAATTACACAAACTAATTGCGTAAGTGTTGCATTCATTCATATGGTAGATTTAGAATACTCAAAAATATCCTATATTACACAAAATTGACTTGTTTGAGCTGTTAGCCATGTTATAATGCTGTTGCCTCATCAAAACAGACCTGGTGACCCTGTGTTGTATTTAATTCACACATGTCTTTCAGTAATCCTTTATTATTAGTCTGTCTGCATCTCCAAAGCTCAAAGCGCTCTGTTCCACCTTCTGATGTCATGAAGTGGTATTTTTCAACAACTACCGTTTACATTTAGTTCCGTAGCAAAATCAAATGATTCTAGTGAAGGTGTGTGGAGTTTAAAAACACAGCGGAGCACTTCCTGTATTACCACATGACATCACAAAGTGGAACAGCGTGTTTTCTGTTTGAAAGAAGAACTAAATATACAGGGTTTGTGTGTTAAACATATGTCAGTGAAACAATACACAACTCCAGGTCTGTTTGTGATGAGGAAACATTATTATATAAATTGGAAAAACAGTGTAATATGGGTCCTTTAAGGGTAATTCTAGTTTATGTTTTGGTTTCAATATTTTCGTTCATAATCTATATTTATTTCATATATTTACAAGTCAACTTGTGTTAACATGTTATCGTGACAGACCTGTGATTTGAGCCTGGCCGTGCACTAGTCTATGTAAACACAGCCATTATTTGCATGTAAAACTTTCTCTTGACAATGATCTGCTTGTGAAAATGCTGATTGCAATTACGAGCGTTCGACCTTTCTTTGGGATGGAGGCGGGGCAGAGGAGAAGAACAGAAGCCACACGACACAAGTGATGTTAAAATGAACATTTATAATGACTCTTTGTTGCCGTCGCAAAAATAATCTTTAAAAAACAATTGAATTATTAACACTGAAATGCTGACTTCACTGGTTGTCCACGAGTCATAAAACACAACTCACTGAATTTCTTTTACAAACACAGTACTACAGTTACATTAAATAGTCAATACCCTTAAATCTATTCATGAACAATGGTTAAAAGAAACCCAGAAGTAAAGGAACACAAATGACACTTGTAAAGCCTCCCTTCTCCTCTCCATAGAAGCTGCTGTCTCTTACCAACAGTGTATCAGCTAGAAAATAGACTGCCTCGAGAAGTCCTCTGACAGAGCAGGAAAACAGACTGGCAGCATAACAATATGGCACACCATCTCCAATATGGTACAATTAGGGTGAGTTTTTCAGGGGGAGTGGAGCGAGAACGGACCTTCCAGTGATCTAACATTGACTTATGAAGGCTGGCTGCCTTTTGGCTCAGTATGGGTTTATTTGGCACGATCTTTGACAAGTATTTGCCATAAAAGCTTTCACACTTTTGTTAAAATGACACAAGAAAAGGCATTTGTTTGATTTCAGTATTCAATTCAACTCAAACGACTCGGACTCGAACCCAGAAAGCCCTTTAGGAGTTGACTTTGGACTTTCACATTCTCACAACAATTGAGGTTAATATCAAAGAGAACACACCAATCAATCAAACGTCACTTTAGTTGAGATTGGAATATTTTGTCGTATGCTGTCAGTCCATTTTGAAAAGTGTAAATAAACAACCGAAACCAATCGTGTACAACAATGATAATGATTGCAAGGCATGCTTTCTTGAGTTTACACTGAAGCAAGCGCTCAACCCTGCACAATAGTCCCAATAAACAGAGCAAAAGAAGGAACAGTCTGGCAGAAGTTGATGTTTAAAGTCAAATATCTAACACATAAATGAGTCCTTGGAGATGGAGAAGTTTATGGGAGGTTCAGAGAGTCAAAGACAGGAGTAAAGAAAAGAGATGAGGCCTCATGTCTGGTTGGCAAGAATCCATTTTTTTATGTTTTGACTTTTTTCCCTCGGACGAAAGGGCTCAGGAATACCTTTGAAATCCTTAAAGGGCAAACACAGCATTGAGGAAACAAACGGCGATGTCATGTAGGCTGAAAAAGTGACACTTGAGGTTAAGGAGCTAGTAGCCAGTTTCAAACCAGTCGTAGCCTTCGCGATGTGAAAGTCCGGAAAAAGCTTCAGAACAAACTTGGAATGATGATAATCTTTTGGACATTTTGATGCGACAACAGGGGCGTGTACACTAACAAAAAGGTATTCTCAAAAGGTGGCAGATATCTTATTTTGCTGGTGCCGATTTCGTCTCGTAAGATTCAATAGTGAGACATTCAAATAGTTCATGTTTTTTTTCAAATTTGGAAAGTCTTAGTAAAGAATAGCGGGATGCGTAACGACAATAAGATCTCCCTCATAGAGTGAAAACAAAGGGAATGTACAGGAGAAGCGCTGAAGTGAGGGGACAGGTGCTACTCTTGCAGTGGACGTCTAGACTCCAGCCCTTTCCGTCATTCATGAGACCGTCACAGTCAGGGAAAAGTTAGAACAGAAATCAGAGCAAAACAAAAGCAAAAAACATTACAAAAAAACATTGTTAAAAGCCAACACGTTTCGCTTCAGTCCACACCCAACGTGACCCACTGATCAGTAAAGTGCATTTATGCAACACCAAACAAACAAGATAATGTTGACAGCGTATCGGAAGTAGTGTTGATAAAACATCTGGATGATGACTGTGGCCGAGAGAGGCCTATACCTGACTATAGCTGAAAATCTGTTATTGACATAGTTATTAACTCTACATGTAGTTTGACATTCTGCCCTGAATTTACATTAAATACCAACATTCGACAGAAATCAAAAAGAGAAGATGGGTACATTCATATAGGTGTTAGATCTGGGCTTTTTGAGCTGTGTGACAAAACTAAAAGATGACAGGTTATGTGAGGCTCAACCTGTAAAACAAAAAGCATGTTTTGTAAAATCTGCTAAGAGCCAATGCACTGAGTAACATTTTCACGTTTGCTTGTTTCACATTTGTAACACTCCTCACTGCACCTAGAAATCTACATATTTCTCTGATGATGTCGGTTATGACGAGATGACAGATTTGATATATATCTTTAGTATATACTATATAAATGTGTCTTTTTTCGGGCCAACATGACAATAAATGAGCTCCCTCCCATCTCACGACGTCAACAAAACATTTTTAAAACATGAGGCGAGTAAACTTAAGTGCTTTATATCTGACTGCATGCAGCGTTATGTCTTTGAATGTTTTTTTTTTTTTTTTATCACGAGACAGCCGCTCGTAAAAATATTTGTAACATTTTTTTCTTTTTTTCCTCCATAATTCACTTGTTGATACCATGCAATAGAAGACGTGCAAAAAGATAACACCTAACTCCACAAACACATTTGGATTGTTAATGGCTATGTTATGAATGCTTATAACATGTTATGCTTAGTCCATGCTGGCCTATAGAGACATTTGTGAGAAAACAGCAGTACTTAAGCCACAGGTCAAACGAACACACAAGGGATGCATGGAGTGTAAAACAACATGGAACCATAAAAATCACATCATTAACTCTTACTCTATGTAGCTATGAGAGAAACGATGCACAAGAAGGTCTCTGTCCTTTGTTTTTTCGGTGATTATCTTTTCTTAACTTAAAAGACAGTGTTTGATTGGCACTTGATCAGCACTTCTAAACAGGTTATTGATATCTAACATTTGATCGCACATCTACAATTTCAGAAGCTGCGGAGGTCTAGTTTGGCACAGGTTGTACTATGGAGTCTATTATTACTTTTCTATCTTACCAATACTGTATAGTATTCTATACACCTCGTTTTCTGCTCCGGCCCCAGAGCATGTTTCTAATCAACAGACCAGACATCTTTTCAACTAAAATATTTTGTATAGTTTACTTATCAAATAGCAGCATTTTTCATAACTTACAAAAAGTACATGTAAACCTATTCATTCAAAATCTTAGTAATTTCAAAGGTTTCATACAACAGACATAAAACACAAAACAGGACGACATGCTACTATATTGCTTCCAATATTCTTTACATTTTCTTACTGTCAAACTAAATCATCAATGACAGAAATATGACACCACTGGCTGATGAGTCATCATAATGCACAAACAAATGTAGCAAAGCTAATCTTAATCAGGCTTTAGTTGGCACTCTCATCATCCACACAAGATAACATAGTTCACATTGTATTGACAACGCTGGACTGCATTTGGACTACAAACTAGAATAGCTACGATAAAGTACATATAGATCATATGACGTGACATACTGTATTCCACAGAAATGAAGTCTAGTCATTTTCAGATAAGAGGATATGCATAAAAGGATGTCATTGTTTCGGCTTGAGGTCACAAACAAGTTCCACTTTTCTCTCTGAACGCATCCTGTCTGTACTATGCTTTGTTTAGGGTTTGATTCAGTCTTTAGGAAAATAGCTTACACTTCCCTAAAATTCCTTAATGACGTCTTTCTAAATCCTTTTTTTCTGGAGGGAATTTGATACTAACAAACATTGCTGGTAGGTCATGTGTGCGTCACAGTATCGGAGGCAGGTGTTTTATTCTGAAAAAATCCTTCTGTGCATTTTAGCCTGGTGAACTCTACGGCCCGGGCCAAACATTATGGTAACCTTTGACCTATAGTGCATAAGTCCTGCTCCCGTAGCACACCGCTGACACACCGGCCATGAGAAGACGAGACAGGAGGAAGGAGAAAGAGGGGGAGAGCACAGCGGAGGGGGCCAGACAGACACATGCAGGGCAATACCATGTTGAGAGAAAGAGGAACAAGTATGGGGGGGAGGGGGGCGAGGAGAGCAGATTTGGCACAATGTATTGATCAGAGAGCGTAGAGAAGGAGAGCTCCCTGCAGTCAAGCAGTCCAGTTGCATTGTTAAACATCCCATTGTTTTGTGCTTGTATCTTATTATTATTATTATTAACATTATTATTATTATTATTATTATTAGAAGTTAAAATCCTGGGCAGTAAAAGGTTGAGTGATTTTACAAGTGGCCAGATTATGAATGACTGTGAAGCCTACTGCACGTGGAGTGAAAGGAGAGATTTCAGTTTGGCTCGCCTTTGCATTTGCCATAGGTAATGCTCACATACAAAGTTATCCAATAAACATGAATTATGAGAATGACAGATTTCCAAAACGTAAGAGCCGTTCTGGGACATTTTCTTGGACACTACTCAGCACCAACCCTCACAGCTGTGCACCAAAGACGCTGATCATAGAGCTTGGGTTGATGACGGACAATTGAAAAATGCCTTGTTTAGAAAAATCTGGACAGTGTAGTAAATAAATGTGGTGGGAGTAAATTTGAAAAATGCTCACTAATTGAAGTGCAGTGCATTGGTAAACAGAAACATCACAAGACGTCATCAGAAGAGCCGTTTCTTCCATGTACTCGGTAGGTCTTGTGTAATATGTGACATAGATGTGCACATTAAAATATACTCACAGACACTTTACATTTTGTGTCTTAATGTCTCACAGTGCAGTCTTTAGAGACCCAGTGTACGCCGAGGATAGCAGCACAAAAGGAAGCCAAGGTAATTTTCGAGTGCTTGGAAATGCTCTATACAATTAGCCTCCCTGCATTGAACAAACAATTGCCCATAAAAAGACAACATTTTAGCGATGTGTTTATTCTTACCACCTGAAGTTACTGAGCGCTGACGTGTTTTCGGGACTGCCTGAATAAACTGCAGAGTGTAGTTGCTTTTTTAGATGTGAATAGAGCTCGGGATGGAGCGTCAAAAAGGGACCGTTGTCGTTGAAATCCGCCATTTTGGCTGCAAGTGTGCAAAATGTTCCATAAAGATGCATTAGCAAAAACGATGGAAAAAGGTAAACAAAACAGCCGTGGAACAACCCGATATGCTGCTGGGTCGCTACTATGTTGTGTCAGAATACTTTGAATGAATGTTAAGTTTCATATTATTAGTTAAACTGAACATAACTGAAAATGCTGTTACCTATGATGACACAATCCCGAGCTCTATATGGAAGGATGGCTCTGAGTCCAAGCCTTCATTTTTTTTCAAGTTATCGCTCATTAGTTTATGTCTCCTGACTATTTGGTACCTTTAATGTAAAGGCAAGAGTTTCTATGTTCACAGATATTGGTTCCAACAGTTTTTCTTATCAAAATAGGTTTGTAATGCATTGTTCTCTTTGCAATCTGAACTGGTTAGACACTGCTTCAGGAGAAAGGTAGTTAAACTTGGGAGATTTTAAGGCAAAACTGTCACTAAAATTAAGATATAATCCAATTAATGTATATTTTAGGTAGAAGAGGATGCTGTGTCGGGTAAGATAAAGGTGGATTGCTTTTCATCAAAAATGCTGAAATCAATCCTGGTCTTCAAGTGAGAGGCTGGGTCAAATCCAATGAGCTACTAATGACTGAACCGCACTTCTCAAGGTTAAGAGAAAAGTGGTCAGAAAGAGGGATAAAACCTAATCCTATAGCACCAATAAGGTTCCACAACACCAGTTTTATGTTAGCTGTGATTGGAAATGCATTCATGTTTGACAGTTTGTGCGTTTGTGGGAGTGCTATCCATGTATGTTTATGTAGAGTATATTTATACATTCCTGTGTGTCTCCTCTATCCTCTCACATTGATTATTAAACCCCTGAACTACTACTAGGGAGTTCAGACTGGGTTTTAATTATACATTTCTTTCACTGCAACACAATATTTGATCCCTGTAAATAAAAAATAGCAATAGGCTAACATTGTTTTTACATTCAGATCAACCTGCTTTCACAGGTTTAAATAATCTATTTGTGTTTGAATGAGACCATGTCAATAATAAATAATGGATGAAAATATAAAATAGCATAATTTAGAAAAGTCAATCATGAAATGATCCAGAATTGAAAACATATGTTTGGAGTAAAGAATTGAACTCAGATTGCTCCCACAGACTGAGGTGACTCAGGTGCTTTGAAAAACCTCTCTCCTGTCGACAATGTAGAGCATTGTACACAGAGAGCCAGGTTTGATAAACAGCTCGACCAGCTCAACTCACCGGGAGCCGAGGTTTGTAACCAAAATGAAAAACCCAAGTCAACAAAAGTCACAAAAACAAAGGAAATCAAAGAGCTATGAGGTTTGGAGCAGGGTGAGGCGCTGCCGCCTCCCCCTTAAATCTGCAGCTTGGCAGTGGACCAGTTCAGCTTACTCTGATCTCCATCGTCAAAAAGACTCGACACAAACTTTATAAAACAGCAGGACGTCAGTCCTAAAAGCACATTCACATATCACACACACTTATCTTGGTTGTCTCCCCCACCTCCTCCTTAGTGATTCTCTCATTTGATACTGAAATATTAAACAGATAATTGGACGATTCTTTTTCTATTCATTGTGAACCTCTCATTTCCCTCTGTCTCTGTCTTCATCCTTTCCTTCTTCCTCTTCTGTAGCTTTAGCCCACCTTCTGTGGGTTGGTAGCGCGTACGCCCTGCTCGTACGTGATCCTCTGGCTGATCAGATACTGCGCTGCTTGTGTAGCGGCAGGCGACCCTGTAATGGTAACTTTACGGTTCCGAGTACCAGGAATGAATTCCCCTTTTTTGGAGATCTGGATGCGAGCTCCTGTGAGCTCTTGGTACTCAACTAGCGTTTTCCCTCCTTTTCCCAAAATGGCACCGACCAGATTCTCGGGCACAGCGATCTCTACCACGTCCTTGGCCCCGTCAGCCAACTTCTCTGTGGCCAGCAGGGAGGAGGCCATGAGGGGGGAGGAGGCGTTCAGGTACCCGTTGGAAGCCCCAGTAGCAGCAGCGAGAGAGCCTAGTGAGAAGCCCCCCAGGCCTGTGGCAGGGTGGCCTGCACTGCTGGACGCGTCACTAGCATAGGAAGCTAACAGATTAGCGGCCGCAGCAGCCGCAGGGTTAGCGCTGGCCGCTACCGCCGCCAGGACGCCCGAGGCGGCGGCCGGGTTGAGGCCGAGGCCCAGGGTGTTGGTGTTGTAGCCGTAGCTGGCCAGTGTGTTGAGGGCGGATGTGATGGCCAGAAGGTCGTTACCAGAGAAACTGGACATAGCGGCAGGGAAGGCGCCCATCCCGGTCAAACCGGCCTGGCCCAGCAGACTGGAGGCAGTGGCGGCGGCCGCAGCAGCGTTGGGCAGGACCTCGGCCGTGTTGGCGTAGGGGGAGCCGGTGGGGTTGGAGTTGGCCACGGGGCCGGACACGTTGGAGTAACTGATGTTGAGGCAGCTGCTGCTCTGGGGGTCTTCTTGGATCTTCTGGACGATGATCTCCACAGCTTTGCGGTTCTGCTCAGGCTCCCCGCTGATGGTCACCACTCGCTCCTGAAGGTTGATGCCCTCGGGTTTCTGAGAGAGCTGCACCCAGGCTCCAGACTGCTCCATCACCGCCTTCACCGTAGCTCCGCCTTTGCCAATGATGAGCCCAGCAGTGCTGTTGGGAACTATCAATTTAGCCTGTGGAAAAACAAAGAGATTAAAGTGGCACTAAATGCTAACAAGAGGAAGATTTAACAGTATAAATGGCTGACACTAGGAGACATATCTCTGACTGAGTCAGAAGTACAGCAGCCCCCCTTTACTCAGCGATTTGTTAATCCCGAGGGTTTAGATTGCAGCTGCCACAACGCTCTGTCTCGCTATAAAAGCTGCATGTATAAATAACCACATACCCTCACATTTTCCTGACCCTGCCGCCTGAGGGTCATGCCCTAAAGAACAAGAGCGACTGGCAACCAATAAACGAGGTGTGGTACTGGAAGTGCCCTGATCCTGACACAGGGCCCCCCACATGCCTGACCTGAGGTTAACTAGTCTTCATACTCATTAGCATGGCGTCTCACCTGTTTGACGCGGTCCGGGTTGACTGTAGTTTGGGGCTGCAGGATACTGACTGGCTCGGGTTTCTGGGCGCTCTGGGGCATCTCTCGCACCTTTTCTGCAATGAAGTTGTGGACGCCATTGAGGGCTTCGACTGTCCCCTGGATCAGACAGACTCGCTCTGTTGTTCCTGTTCAAACACAAGAAGGGAGAGGTTACTCTAATGTACTTGGACATGTGACTAAAAGCACATTTACATGAAGACATCCTTCAGTGAAAAATGTTCCTTGGCATTTCAAAAAGACCCAATTACTACGCTATTCTTTGTCTTCTCCCTTTACACAATCAACACAGAAACAGCTGAAAGAAAGAGCTGTGCTTGGGTAGCGAGCCACAGGGGGGACAGGATTCCTCCTCCATGATGTAACTCTTTCAGCGCTCTGTGCGGCGCTGCCTCTATTAGACTACACACACATTTGTTTCTCCTGCAGGCTCCTTTTACACCAACTCTGTCGACCTAACCAGCATTCCGTTGCCATGGCAAAGGGGCCGAACTGTTATAATGGGCAGTACCATTTTTAAAACACTGTTTTTTGTCAAACCTCCTGGCTTTCATTTTCACTCAAATAAATAGATGTTTTCAGATGAGGAAAATGTTCTATGTAAAGCAGCATTATGTAAAGTCAGAGTCCAAGACAAATAAAGTATGAGATGATGTGGCTCTTTTAAACCTGACAATATCACCACACAAAGTGTAAAAACACACAGTCTATTAAGGTCAGCTACACTCCTCCAGTCAGAATGTGTGGCTGCCTTGCTGCTGACAAATCCCTTGGCAACAGAATTGCCGTTGTCACACCATAAACTAAATATATGAATAGAAATGTACACATTTATGAGCATTTATCATTGAGGATCAAACATATGAATTCACTTTGCAGTATCTCAACAATGGACTGCTTCATGTGAAGAGAAAAGTTAGGTGACATTTGTGAGTGTGGTAAAAGTGAAAAGGCACCTGCCCTCACATTTTCATAATGTCACCGACTTCAGGCTGATTTATCATTTAGGGCACATTTTACAGCTGCTTCATTATAGTGACAGTTGGTAAAATAAATCAAAGGTGAAAGACAAACAAACAGGCTGTAAACGTGATGGTTTAGACCTCCCAGAGACTCAGATGGCACGGCGCTGCCAGAGGAGCCGGAGTGCCGTTCATTCTCCGAGTGACACAGTGACAGACAGAAGCTACACTTGACCCGCTCTGGACTTCTATATCACCACACACATCAATCTGCACGAGACAAGGAGCAGAGGGGCTAAACGGATCTTCACCGCTCGACAGTGTCTCTTTAAAACATCATAAATACTTTATTACTATTGGTGAATATCTGACAGGGCAAGATATGTAAGAACATGTGTTTCTGGTCTCAACAGACGTACTACATACAAGTATGTTTGAAATATTCACAAGATGGTTTGGCAGAATGCAATAAAATAACTAGTTATTCTGTGCCATTTACAACAATAATGGACACAATTTACATGTTAAAAAATACTAAATTAAAGCAGTAGTAACAAAATGTCTATGTTTTTGCTTCCTCAACATGTTACCATTAGTTGTAAGAGTTTGGGAGCATGTGCCTTCTCCCCTTCTGCCGGGTCACTTAATTCCTTATCCAAAGTTAGAACAGCCAACCCCACAGCTACTATTGTACAAACGATAAGCCCTGGTAAAAAGCACTTCAAAGACTCTGAATGCTTCATTTTAATTCACCAACCGAATCACTTGTGGAAACGCTTGCATCAGCTTTTGGATTTCTGTCTGTCTTTGTAGATGGAGACTTTCATAATAAGAGCTGAGGGCTTTGAGTCGGAGCTTGTCTCGGTGATGCAGAGAGGTACAGAAATGTGTCAGCCACGCAGAGCACAAGTCCCCAGAGTCCAATAAGGTTTGAGCTGTGCCTCAATCTTCATCCACAGGAATCCACCAGCCCCATCTCGTTACACCAGAGGAGACTATTTGTTCCACCTGTTCTTACTGGTGGTTGGCATGGTAACTATTAAAATTATATTACAACTGTTCTATTTGTAGTTTTGGATGTAGCTCGAGTACAACAAGTGCACACTTTTCAGGGTGTTTTAATTGACTTCATTTTGTGATTTCATCTGCCATCTACTGGCAAAAAAATAAAAATAAAATTAACTTACAGATGATAGCGTAAAGAAGACCTATTGTGCTTGTGCCTGCTCTGTCGTTATAATCTATAACAGCTGTGGATCATTATGTTAATAATATGCACATTTGAAATCATAATATTCATCTAAAACAACTTAAAAGAAACAAATCCGCTGACTTTGGTGTTAGAAAACTGCGGTGCCGAATGGGAGCTGGTGTCGCTGTAAACGTCGTCACAACAAAGCGTTTCATACTGTCGGCTCTTCCTATGGATAGCTGCACATCACACGAGCAAGCAGTGGATTTTTTTCCATTTGTATAAAAATGACTACACAGCACTGCCGAATCCTACTCGTATCATCAATTAAGAAAATACAATTGGGGCATGTACGTCACAGTCGGTGTGTACCAGTGGAGGTGAAAATGGAGGTTGATCTGCAATATGTCATCTTGAAAATAAGGGTTAAAGACTGCTCAAACATTCACTCTAAATAGTACTTTGAGAGGGTATATGAGAAGAAAACAACTATAACATGGTTAAAAGCTCTGAAAAGTAAATTTTGCAAAATAGATCTGCTTTAAAAATAAATAGTTTGAAAAAATGTCTAAGGTTAACCCAATGGACTGAGAAACTGCACACACCAAGGTCAAATCTACATGTGAAGCACTAAAAGCTGTTCATCAGAAGAGAGAGAAGTTAAGAGTGACTCTGAGACTGGCTTTTACAGACAAAAGGTTGCACATGTGGGAGCTGTGAAGAAGGCAGCACATGCTTCTTGTGATTGGTCATAATAAACCAATACAATCTTTCCTCTTTGTAATGCTGTGTTGTTTATGTTTATGTTTATTTGTATGTTTAAAACCAAAGTTCCAAAATGTTGGCTATTTATTTATTTATGGTGAAAAATATTCATCAGAATAACATTATACAACGGTCTTATACACTTCAATAAATTTGCAATAAACCCTTTTGAATAAACATTTGTTGAGTTTTACTAGTTCCTGAGTGATTACGTAATGCTTACATGAAATCCCCTCCCTTCCTAAACATGCTGTCTCGGTCACATGCTGTTCCTCTGCCCCATATAACCCCCAATAAAAAAGTGCCATTATATTGGTAGATTACGCAGCAATTCCTCACTCTATAAATCAATTTGATACGTTTTTGTAGGAACTCTCTGCACTGATTGGGTTCATTATATGACCTCGTTGCCAGGTTCTGTTTTGGTTTGAAAGTAATGTGCAGTTTATAGTCAGTAAGTCCGTCATTTGGAATAGGTTGACATTACATCATTGGTCTGAGCAGCCGGCTACCACCCAGACTCCAGTCATTAACACAGCACAATTTAATCAAAAGCAGTTTCTGGAGTTTGGACTGAAACAAACAAATATAAAACCAGAGCTGGAAACAGTGCTGCAAATTTGTACTCAAGTAAAAGTAAAAGCAAATTTACAAAACGTTTTACAATATAAATTTGCACCTTTTAGCCAAAAAATAGACTAAAATAAAAGCATGTGTCTACTGTGAGCATCCTTGCATCTCCACAAACCTGACTCTTATCTGGCATGCAGTTACTCTTTTGGATATAGTCTTCCACAGTATGGCAGAAAACGTATTTCTCTCCATGTAGAATGTTCTAAAATGTGGTTTTAACTCACTATTTCCACAGAATCCTGCAGGTAAAGTGCCATCTCCAGAAAGGTACATACTGTACCTTTTAGTAAAAATAAAAAAGTATGCAAGAAAAATACTACTCGTTACTATAGTTACATTTTATTTCATTTAATACCATTTCGATGATCGATGTTTTCTATTCAAAACTTCATAAAATATGATTTAAATCTGAAGTAAGTTCTTTTAAACCATAATCTGCATATTCTCTGAGCTCTGTTTTAGTAACTCCTACAATTTTAAATGCAACCAGTTCACACAGCTAGAATTACTCAATTACAAGTATTATTACATGTTTGAACATCTATCCAAACAACTACAACGACCCTAAAAATCTACTCAATTACCGTAACTTGAGTATTTGTAATTAGTAACTTGAGTATTTGTAATTAGCAACTTTACACTGCTTATTAAAAGTCACTAGCTGTTTACACTAAGATGCTAGATATACTCTTTACCAGTGCTCTCTTTCATCCAGGAGTGGTTCAACAGTGGTCATCTGAATACTGTTTTTGCAATCGAGACTTTTTGGCTCCCATCCATCCACTAACAAGTAGGCCATGTATGAAAAATACTCCTGGTTACTATAGTTACTTACTCATTAATTTTAATAGCATTTTCAATCTGTCTTCTAGTTACCATTAATATTTGTTAAATTAAACTGCTTAAAGATAAATTATGTTGTTTTAAACCATAATCTGCATATTCTCTGAGATCTGGCCAATCAGAGCAGACCATACAGTGCTGTTATGTGTGTTTGTAGGTTTTGTTGGGAATTTTCTCAATAACTCGTATGGTTTTAAATCTAGTTCATTACAATTACGTGGCAGGCACTACTCACTACAAATACAGATTATAGGTTTAAAAATCCACCCATAAAAGCGTGCAGAAATCTACTCACTTACAGTAACCTGAGTACTTGTAATTAGTAACTTTATACATGTGATAAAAATTAACTAGCTGTTTACACAAAGATGCTAGAAATACTTTTTACCAGAGCTCTAAAAATGGAAGAGCTCACTGCATCTGCATTATGTGGGGCCTGTGTAACGGATAGTGTTGGTAAGAATACTTACATACTCATATTATACTACAAGCAGTGCTTCTCAATCTGTGGCACATGTACCGCTGGGGGCAAGCAACCTCTTTCAGGTGATACTTGGACGGCTCTTCAGTTTGTGGGTTTAGTGTCTAGAGTCAATTCTTTCCACTTTGCTGTTCTCTTTTGGATCACGTCTTGTTTAGAACCACAGTGATAATGCCATAGTCCACTTTTAGAACTGATTTAGCCCTGGATTAGACCTGGAATAGTCCTGTTATGAACTCAATTTATATTTGGTGGTACTTGGAAAGTCAAATGTTTTCTATGGTGGTACTAGGTGTGAAAAGTCTGACAGCAACAGTGCTACAGAGTACTGAACAAAATGATTTAGACAGCTTTATGTCTATAGCACTTTTTGTTTTAAATATGTTTCTGTTTTTCTTACATACATGACCAGACAAAAAATTAGACATACCCTCTCATTCAATGTTTTTTTTTCTTTATTTATATAGAGTAAGTTATATGGAATCATGCAGAAAAGAAAAAACATTAAATAACTCTACTAAATATTTTTTGACAAAGCAAAGGATGAATACTTAGAGCATTTGAATATAAAATACAAAAAAATAGTTGGGGTATTTCACTTTTTCCTTTACTACAGAATTCCACATAACTAACTTGATATATTTGATGTCTTCTGTATGTATATAAAATGTAGAAAGTATTAAAAATAAAGAAAATGACTTATTTGTCTGTGCAGTTGTTCTTTTGGATATAACCTTCCACAGTATAAAACATATCTATCTCCCTGCAGAATGCTCCCAAGTGTGGTTTTCACTTTCTGTTTCCATGAAATCCTGCAGGTAATGTTCCACCTCCAAAAATGTACAAACTGTATGTTTAAATAAAAATTAAAAGTATGCATGAAAAATACTACTCATTACTATAGTTTTTTTTTGTTCAATTTTAATACCATACATAGATTAATCTACATAATTCCAAATGACTTACATTTTATTTGATGTCTTTTGTGTGTATATAAAATATAAAAAGTTGTAAAAAATAAAGAAAACTGAGAGAGTGTGGCCAAACTTTGACTGGTACTGTGTGTTGAACAGTTTAAATGACAAATTGTAGGATTAAGTACTACAATGTATTACAATGTACTGATTTTTAAAAGTACTTTTATTCTGAATACTAACTTCAATAACAACTATAACTAAACACAGTTATGCAAAATTAGTATTACAAATGGGTATTATTGTTACATGTATTTTGTTACTTCTCAACGCTGCAAATAGATATTCCTCTGTGTATTAGAACAGCCTAATCTTTAAATGTTTTAAATCTTTGTTGAAAATTCATTAATTTGCACTGTCTTTTAACACGAGCTGAGCAGGACACTTGATTTGTGTTGTATTGTTCTATGATGTTTTTGAATGTTTTTAAGATTGCACTTTATATCGTCTTTGTACAGCCTTTGTGGTTGCTTTTAAATGTGCGTTAAAAATAAATATGACTTGACTTGACTTGATAAATGAGACTAGTGCTGTTTTAATGTGCAAATTCAAAGACTGCAATGCATTAAAATAAAACAGATTTTAAAACATGGCTCCAAACGGAGAGAATATTTGTGTCATGACTGCGCTACAGAACTGTGCAAATAAAATGCCACTAAATGTCTGCCAAAATAACAAAACAGCCTGAGGGAAGCGAGCTCTCACTTGATACTGTTGACTAATTGCAGTTACGATACGGAGCCCGGGCATAAGGCTGTGCAATCGTTTCTTCAAGTTTACATTGGCTGCGTCCTCCCATATCACTGCCACACGAGGATTACACATTCAAAATAATGTTCAAATATTTTAAATGGTTCAATACATACCACCTCACCATGTATAAGAATGCATACTTCCTAATTATTACTTCCTAAAATCCTTTGTACATTTGTAGTATTCTGTACAGCAGCTGGTCATGTCCTGGGGCTAGTGTTACTTTTCTTTATACAATCTGTGGCACGCGAGCCAACAGCACGCACTACTTCACTTTCATTCATGAGGCTATATATTTGATGCCAACTGTATAGAGCCATAGTGAAAAAGAGTACAGACTACTGCAAGATGCATTTCAACAGTGACTCCATTTTGTTACTTAAGTAAAAGTACAGATACCGGAGCAAAAAAGTAAAAGTAAAAGTATCACATGAAAAAGATATTTCAGTATAAGTATTAAAGTTTAAAACTGTACTTAAAGAGTAAAAAGTTTAACTGTTTTGAACATATTTTGAGACCTAATAAAGCTTCAAATGTAGTGATTTTGATAAAGATTTGTGCTGAATTTTGTTCATCAGAAACAACTGAATTGAATTTTTTTTTTCTAGCTAAGAAAAATTAAATTCTCTCAACTAGACAAAAAGTTTTTTTTGTTTTTGTTTCACTCAAATATGTTTTTGTAAAGCTGACAGAATTGATTTTTTTCTTTTATTAAGTACAGATACCTGCTCTCAGATGTAGTGAAGTAAAAGTTAAAAGTATGAACAGATTGCACAGTAGTTTACTACTTTTACTTTGTTACATTGTACCAAGGGTTTCTCTTCAGTGGATAAAAGCTGGTGAAGGAAAAGTGTTGTTCTCTGGGGTTTGCTTATAGTAAAAAGACTATTTGAATCAAAATCGCTATTTGAGCAGACACAATTAGCAAATCGCGAAGACTTCAGTTTTTGAAGTACCATAATTTCCTCCACAAACAGCAAAATCTCCTGTCTTATTCTTATTCAGATGTTCTGAAATGTCATTCTTATATTAGTTTGTCAGTTCAGATTTCAGTCTTTTTGTCAAACCTGCACATATTTAAAATATTTCAACACAATCCAATTATTAAAACATAAAAGAAGAATCAGTTAAATTGTAATGCAAGATGAGCATCAAGCAAAAATCCGATGTCAAATATTATGTCATGTGGCAGTTATTCAAGTAAGAAGCACTGGCTGTGTATGTATGTATGTTTGCATGTGTATGTGTGTGTGTGTGTGTGTGGGGCGTGTGTGTGTGTGGGGGTGTGTGTGTGTGTGTGTGTGTGTGTGTGAGTATGTATGTATGTATATATCCATGTATGTAGAGACAGGGCTTCAATATGTAGTTTTTATTCACTGTAAAAAACAGCTAAATCCAAACATATTACAAACATTATATTAAAAGCAGTGGTAGAAGAATTTTTGTTACGTATGTTGTTAAGTAAAAGTACAGATACTCGAGTAGAAAACTACTTAAGTAAAAGTAAAACTATCAAATGAAAAAAACTACTTAAGTAAAAGTATTTACCCTGTTACCTGTTTCTATTTTTATTTGTTTATTTTTATTTTCTTTTATTTATTTCAGCAGGTTTCAAACAATAATACAAAAATACTTTTACTTTTCAAAAAACATAGTGGAGTAGAAAGGACACATACCTGCTTTCAAATCTAGTGAAGTAAAAGCACCTAAAAGTACAGACACCTAAAAATTGCACTTAAGTACATTACTTTAGTACTCTTACTTTGGTACCTTCCGCAGCTGCTTAAAATTCCTTGTACCATATTTTTTCCATGTATTTTTGGATAATTTTGTCTTGCTCCAGTACAGATATATTGCATAAGCAGCTCTCAAGGTCAAAATAAGTCCGCTGAGTACTGCCCTCATCTAATTTTAGTGTTTTATTGTCAAATATTCAGGAAGGGCACTATGGCATGCTAGTCGTTGTTAGCTTCACCATGACAGAAAACCTTTACTCTGTTCTCTAGAAAGTTTTGAAACGCCTTTTATAAACTCATTGCTCATTGGATAATTAGGTGCTAGGAATAACTTTGGAAGAGTGGAAACCGTTTAAAATTGAAGTAGCTCTGTTTTTCACATTCTGAGACCCAGAGCTTTAATTAGTGTGTATTAATAAATGATGACTATTATCCAGGCAAATCTTCACCTAAGGCTAAAAGTGTTAGCATAAAACATAAAAAATTACATGTAGTAAATCCTTAAGATATTTCAGAAATTTGCTGCGTAAAATGAAAGAGACTGGTATTGAACATATTGACTGCCAGATGCGATCGATGCTTGGGATATGCTGTGGAAAGGTTTGTAGCGTTTCCTGTCTACGAGGCTTTAATCTTGCAGTTCAATAGCACCAACAATTTGGCACAAGAAGAAACATAGTGAGCATTTGTGCTAAATTTACAAGAGGGGATGAATTTCCTCTCTGTATACAGCTAACACAACACAAAATAGCAACACAAGTTAGCAGCAGCTCCTTCCAAAAAAGATAGTTGTTGTTTTGATAGCTGCCATATTGCCTTGGAGATTACACGAGCCAATGTCCACGACTAGCCAGGAAATTTAGGAGGAACTTTGAAACCGGCTGAAACAAAAAAATTTAGTTATTTTTCCCCTTTTGTCTGTGGACCGCACCCATGATGTCACAGCGAGATTAACGCTATAGTGGAATGAGCGAACATGGGCTGGGGTACAGTGGGGTTCAAGGGCTTTGGGATTGTTTTGTTTTGAAGGAAATCCCTGATGGAGTAATGCTCTTTCCGATGCCATGTTACGTAATGTCACTCTGGCTCCGTTTTTTAACAATAGGATAATTAAAAACACAAGGCCGGTTACTATGACATCATAACATGCAGCAGCAGAAACTTTATACATGGACGAACTACGGAGCCAACTGCAAACGCATAAAAGTTTGTTTCAAAGTGTTGCTCTCAGATCCTGAACTCCCAGCGCTCTTGCAGTGGAGACTGTACGAATGTGTAGAAAGTGTAAGGAAGTGTTGGGAAGAATACTGCAAATGTATTTAGTAGAAGAATACTAAACACTGCTTTAAAATGGATTTCTGTTTTCTTGCACGCGGTCCAATCAGAGTACTGTCATCTGAATACTTTGAATACTTTCACATCGAGCTGCATTTTATTATAGTGTAAAAATGTGACCAGAAAAATGTTACAGTTTGATATGTATTCAATTAGAGAAGCCATAATCACACATGCACTCACTACAAGAGCTGTTTCCAGTTCCTCACACTACTATCATGTAGTCTGTAGCACTGTATGAAATGTATTTATAAGGGAGTACTTCAAATACTGTCATAATATCTCACCTGCTTGTTAATCATTGATACCGGAACATTTTATATCAGATCACATGACTGCTAATGACTAGCCGAACTAAAACTGAAACAAGAAAGTGGGCTTTTAGCTGTTTTGCTTGAGAAAAATGGAATACACACCAAGAAAAAGCAAAACTGGATACGTTGGTGACGCACTCGCAATTTAATAATCTGATTACAAATTTTTATACACACACCTGCACCTGTTTTTAATGTTTTATATGGACTTGTTTGTTTTATTTGTTTTTCTGCTTGTATTGTATTTTAAACAGGGCACCCAAGTTCTCTCATGGGGTTTACCTGTATGAATAAAGAACAAAGTCAAAGTATATCTATAGTATTCCTTAGATTTTTAGTATAAGTATAAGTATAACTGTACCAAAATCATATTCTCACTGTGTATTTTGGGTTCATTATACAGTTATTTCCAAACACTGGAAGTGAGTATGAGGCCAACTCTCAGCGTGGTACTATAGACATTTAGCCATGCAACATTCGTGCGCTGGGAAATGAAAACAACATTTTACTGGAGTTATGATGTCATGTTATCTGGCCAGTCCGCTCCCACACGCTCCCAAATCTGACAGAAACAGTTCAGGGCTGGGGAGGAGGACAGAGGAAACTTGGCGAGTGGTAGAGCAGCTTGAGTACAGCTGGGAGAGAGGGTCACGTCCACAGAGGGGGAGACTGAAACAGGGGCTATTTCTGGGCCTGCCCCCTGTCCTCGTGGATCGCACACAATCATGGATCATACACGCAGTCCTTACTGTCCACAATCACTCAAGTCGGAGCAGTGCGGCTGGACTCACACACATGCAGGGTTTGTTGGGTTTCTATGTTGTTTGGGGGCACTACTTTGTTACGATACTAACATTTCTAACTTTATTTTGATACTAAAGAATAGACTTGATTTCAATTTTGATACCCAACTGATTTAAAAGCTTTTTGTAATTTTCAACACAATATAATAATATGTGTTTATTATACCATGAGGTGTTACACTAGTTCTGATTAAACTGTTCAGGAAAGGTCAAATCTTGTTGCTATGTGATTTTTTTTTTCCAGTATCGATACTTGCTTAAATGAGTAGCTAGTTTCAATACTAGGTTTAGTATCAATTCGTATCTGATTTTTGATACTTTTGCAAACCCTACATTGACTTGCATTCATTTCCTGGAGACTGATCTTAACCTTAACCTAAACTCTAACCTTAACATATTTTAACCCAGATCTGAACTTTGAACAATGTTGCTGATCTAATAATAAAAGATTTACATCATGAGGACCTGATTTTTGTCCCTGTAAAGTGACATAAAGTGACTGTGTGTACAGATTTGAGCCCCCACAATGTAATAAACACGAGGACTGATCGATTTAACAAAATATCTAATTGTGATTTTTTTTTTCTGACAAACATTGAGATTAGATTTGATTGACAATTTATGTTTTCATAGTAGGATTCTGTTCAAAGTTCACATCTTAAACATGCCCTGGAGCATTCGACTAGATAAGAACTACTAAGCTAACACAAGAATCCTATGCATTTCCGATTGTAGTGTCCAAACTGCAGGATTAGCAGTTTTTACATAATAAGACAGGATATTTAGTTATTTTTAAAGGACATTATCTTAGCAAAACAACTGAAATCTTTGCTAACTACGATTATTCAAATTACAATTTCAATTTGACTGCACCATATCTAACAGCCCTAATAAATACCCCCCCCCCCACACACACACACACACACACACACACACGCACACGTCCTATCTCTATCTCTAAAGGCGTAGTTTCATGTGACGGTGCGGTGGACTGGGAGACTCCACACCATGACAATGAGGAAGACACAGAGAAAATGGCTGAATCAGGGTCGTCTCTGGACTCCTGTGTGTTGTGTTGGAGCGCTGTACAACAGATGAATGTGATCACTGTACTGCTGTGTGCAGTGCAAAATCACACCAATGTGTACGCTGTAATGATGTGTATTCTCCCTATGTTCAATGTGTACTTGAATTAGAATAAAAGCAAATGATAACAAAGCATATATGCACAGTACGTGGATCATGGTTTTGAATAGAGATTCGCTCGCTGTGCTCAAGCTTCTTAGAATGGCTTTTCACAAATATCATGTTTTTGTGGCTCTGATAAGTCACTTCTAGCTCAAAACGGCTCATTGTTGGTAGTACTACCATTAATCCTCAAGTCTCATTAAGATATAATTTAACGTACGTCTTTTAAATAAGGTGAAAGTACAGCCATCCCATTTGCAGCAAGAACACATTTAAACGTTGTCAGGCAACATAAATAAATCAACAAATACATTTTATGACAGGGCTGAATAATTCACAATGAAGTCACCGAAAACTATTGCCAAAAGTTGCCATCTTGAAACTTCATTTTAAAAGTTGAACATCATAATAAGGGAAATATAATTAATTTGCGGCTCCTAATGTTAGTAACATGCTTAGCTCTATTAGACAACTAACCCTTTAGAACAGATTTTTGTGTTATCTTCATAAGTCATCAACCACACTGATGTAGCGATCACATTTATTTTGTTTAAAATTCATTTCTATGCACTACTTTTTATCGTCATTTTAGAGAAGTTTGAGACTTTTTACTTGTTTAGGAAACACAAGTTTATGGGAAAAGATTTTTATGGTATCATTTTGCAGGGAAAATCAATAACTAACTTTTGGGCAGATTGTTGGCTGGGTAGAAACTGAAGACAGAAAGCCAATCAGACCTGCCAGCAGCACTGGGTTGAAGAAAGGGTGACTAGAGAGATTGGAGCCATTTTAATGAGCTGTACACAGAGGCTCAAAAATACACCTCAAAAACTACCCTTAATAAAACAACTCAACTGTTTTTGTTTCTGTCAGTTTACGCTCATCTGAAATCCTCCCTACTTCCACTTTTACAGCCAATTTGATTTATACACCTGACAAGTTTAAGGGCTCCTCCAAACTTCCTCAAAGCTGTCACTATGTTTGGACCATAGACTGTATAAAGAAGAGGATTAAGGGACTGTGACGTCACCCATAGCATTCAGCTCCAGTCCAATGAAGCGCATCAAGGCTAGCAGTTTTGGGGTGAATTTGGAGCTGAGTTCTGACCGCGAGTATCATAACAATCAAAGAGCAAATCTGGAGCCAGTCTGTTGGCGGTAACGCCCCTTCCCACCCGCTGCACTGGTTTAGCAGGGTGCTGACGCTTTGCAATGCTGTCAATACCAGGATCATGTAGAGTGGGTTAATACGAACGTTTTAAGACCAAATGATGAGGCTCACTGCAGCAGTTACATAGAGGGACGACAATTTCTTAACGTAAAGTGAATTGGACCCAGTCGATGGAGCCAGAAGCGCCCATGCTCACTTTCTATTTGGAACGGGCGACTAACAGTTTAGCTATGTCCATTTATACATACAGCCTATGGTTTACATAGATACCAACAATCTGATCATTATCTGATTTCTGGAGTTATCATATTACTGTCATATAAACATCATTCTGATTTATTTCAGATTTTTCACACCAGTACAGCTTTTGACAAAGACAATTATGCAAAAAGAGCAAAGTAATGTGACAAAGACAAAAATGAAAGTCTAAATATGAATTAAAGGATTCCAATTATAATTTTATTATTATTATTTTAAGGATTCCAATTATTATTTTGACAGGAATTGTGCTTTCCCTGCCAAATACAACAGTTACTCTAAAAACCCACTGATTAACTGCCACAAGTCACCATGTATTTTTGATGATCAGATTTCTCTTGTGCATGTTGTCATGAGACTAAAATTTCAAACTCTATTTCGATACTAAAGAATAGACTCGAGACTAAGGACTCGATACCGATTCTGATACCCAAATGA
Organism: Periophthalmus magnuspinnatus; assembly: GCF_009829125.3. Taxonomy (NCBI): domain Eukaryota; kingdom Metazoa; phylum Chordata; class Actinopteri; order Gobiiformes; family Gobiidae; genus Periophthalmus; species Periophthalmus magnuspinnatus. The sequence continues at coordinate 21,530,570 of NC_047139.1, read as the reverse complement.
TAATAATAATAATAGTATTTGTTCATTACACCATGTGGTCTTACACTAGTTCTGATACAACTCAAGATGAAATGAAAGGAAACGAACAGGTCAAATTTCCTCCAGTTATGTGTAGGCCTGTCACAATAACAAATTTTGAAGTGCGATACATTGCTGAAGTAAAAATTGATGATAATATGGAAACCAAACATAAAGCAGAAGTATTCACAAAAAAGTAAATATACAAATGTGCTTTATAAATGAATATGAATATGAATTTTATCAGTATCTATACTTGCTTAAATGAGTATCTAGTTTTTAGTTTTAGCATCGATTGGTATCTGATTTTCAATACTTTTAGCAACACATACTAAAAAAAATCTAAAAGATCTATTTATTGGTTAATCGGATTACTCTAGTTATCTGATCTCTACTGCCCATATAAATGTACCCAGTGACCACTATTGTGTGTTGTACAGTTGTGCTTTCCTTACTATAGTGTCAGCCAAAACAAGCCCACCAATCACACAGTCGCCAGCAGAACCCCTCTCCCTGAACTCCTCTGCTCACTCATCACCATAATGAGGAGGGGGCCGGGCGGAGCAGGTGCTGGGATATGAACACATCAACAATCCAAACAGAGAAATGAGGAGCACCACTTTACTCCTATGTGAACCACTGAGCCCTGTATAAACGACAGCTTCAAACTAGAGAAGCACGATTTGGACTGACTTGCAATTATATATGTTTAAAAAGTAGGATTCTATTGAGACTGCGCATTATAACAACTCATTAATATTTGAAAGAAGAAAGAAATATGAACTGATAATACAAGAATCACATTTATCTCGGAACATGTTTGTATAAATCTAAACTACAGGGTTAGCAGGGTTTACGCAGAATAAGACAGGAGATTTTGTTATTTGTGGAAGAAATAATGATACTTCGAAAATTGCACCCTTTGTGATTTAATAACTGCATCCATTCCAAATGTGATTTTTTATTCAGTTGTGATTCATCTCGCAGCCCTCATACAAGTACAACACCACTTTTTTATAAAACTAAATATTTATTTCTTTGCAGAGTTCAGTCCCTTATGTAAATAATCTTTGCAACTACCATTGCAAACTACCATTGTCACGATACTAAAATTTCTAATTCGATTTCAATAGAATAGACTCGATATGTTATATTGATTTTAATATGGTAAATAGTATATGGTCACATTTTTATACAGCACTTTTTCACCTTCAAGGCACTCAAAACGATTTAGATCAGGGAACCACTCACCCATTCACACACATTCATACACCAGTATACACAGACACTGGGGGCGAAGTGGGTTAAATGTCTTGCCCAAGGACACAAAGACAGTATTCATCTGTGGGAGCTAGAATCACACTGCCAACCTAGGGGTCAGTGGATCTGACCACTCAACCAAGGATGTGTTTATGCTGAGAGCAGGATTTGAACTGCCAACCTTCGGATCAGTGAACAGTTACTGTTGCCTAAAACCGAAATGATATATTTTTAAAAGCTCTTTTTTAGATAAGATGAAACTGTTCAAGGTCAAGGTTTTTTCAGTACCAATACTTGCTTAAATGAGTTCAGGTTTTGAGACTTGCTTTAGTTTTGATTAATCTCTGATTTTTGATATTTTTGACAACCCTCAGATTGCAGTTTAGCCGATATACTATGCAGCTCTACTTTAAATGCATCCAGATTTTGTGCGGAAAAACATCAAATTGCATGAGGTGAAAGCGCACGTCATCAGGCATAATAGAAACTCAAAGGATGCAGAGAGTTCAGGAGAAAATATTTTCCTAGTCTCCCCTCTATCTTTCCTTGGCATGTTTCATACACTGCCATATATCACACAATACTCCCAAATGAACACGCCAAACTTTTTTCATTTTGTTAAAAGTGCTGCAATGTTCTTGACACAAAAAGGAAACTTTGTATAGCAGCTCCGACAGAGGTCACATCAAACTCAAAACACTGAGATAGCCTGGCCTGAAGTCTTTGTCTTTCCTGTACAAAGAATTAGCCGTGTCTCTCAGGACTGCAGTCGGATTGGAAAAGGCCATGCCATTGGATGCAGATTAAACACCCTCTGGAACTAATTGTGCAGTTGTACAGACTTTACAACCAGAGCTGCACAACACAAGGAAAGGAGGCAATAACAAAACTCATTTTCATCTTTGATTCTATTGTGTTAAAGGATTTTCAGACGACTTGAGGTGGTCAAAAGTATCAAAAATCAGATACTAATCCATTCTAAAACTAGTATTGAAATTAGACACTCATTTGAGCAGGTATTTATGCAAAAAAAAAACTCACATTCACAGGACACAAATTTAACTTTCCTGAATACAAGTATAACACTAGTATACACCCATGGACCACTATGGAACCTACCGGGATTACACAGATATAAAGCCACATAGGAATGTAAAAGAAAGTACTATGATACTGCTTCAATTCAATTCAATGTTTACTTATATATTTATAGCACATTTAAAAAGTACTTCAGGTAACCAAAGCGCTTCACATAAAAGTCAACAAAAAACAAATATACAGTTCAGATGATACATATGGAAAGAACAATAACACACCAATATATCCTGTCTACCTAGTATTAAATGCCAGGGAGAAAATGTGGGTTTTCAGTCTAGTCTTAAACTGCGTTAAAGACTGAGAAGATCTAACAGGCAGAGGGGCTGATTTAATGTTGAAAATCACATTCTGTTGTCTAAAGAAAGAGTGCTTTTTTATTATCATTGTGTTATCGGAATCGTTATTGTGTATTGAGTCTTTTCTTTATTATTGAAATTAAGTCTGAATTCTTTGTACACTATTTTGACGCACCTGACAAAGCCATAAATTAGTCAAATGTATACTAAAATTTAACGTTTGGGTTATGCAAGTCGTTCATTGTAATACAAATAGATGCTAGACAGTGAAAGTAAAAGTACAGTTAGATGGTTGAAAATCTACTCAGTTACAAGTACAAATAGTGCTGCCAAATTTGTAAGTAGAAGTATATAAATGAGAACAACTACTAAAAATACTATGTACTATCTCTTTGTTACACAATTTGTTACACAGTTTTAGGTGCATTTCAGATCAGTCTTTTATACATAACTGGATTAAACAGTTTAAATACATCTGCGTATTATCCGAGCTCTGGCCAATCAGAGCAGGTGATGCAGTGCAGTTATGTGTTTGTAGCTACAGAGAGGTGCAGAGACAGAAGTGAGACCGCCGTGCACTGGGAAGATTGGTACTTGAACCGTACTCTAAAACTCATGAGTTTAAATGTAGCTAATTACAATTACATGGCTAGAATGATGCTTAAATACAATCTGTTTAAAAATCTAATCTCAAAAACGTGTTACTATTAATTTAAATTCAGGGGTAAAAAGTATGAGGCAAAATATGTACTAGAATTATAAAAAAGATTGATTTGCAAAAGGGAAATTAGCAGTTGGTGGCAGAACCGATGCAAACCACGCACATAAAATTTTAACTAAAAGTGAAAATGAAAATGAAAAAGTCCGTTGCATCATTATGTTTTCACCTTATGCATTTGTATTATATGCGTGTAGTATTCTCATAGCTGCTTAAGATTTAACCGTGCCTGTCATGGTCAGATGAACTCAAGCACGTTCAAGGTCAAGTGGTTTCAGAGCTTTGTTCGCTTAGGTCGATTCATTAGAAAACTACCTGAACTCTAAGTGAGCTTTAATGATACAAACTCATACAGACGAGGCAAACTCTTCTATAAAACACAATGGGATTAGCCTGACATGGCCATTTCTCATAGTTCGATCCAAACAAGTTTTATGACTGGGCTGCTTGGCGATGTATTTTTAGCACTGGCCTAAAAGTAGAGACATACACTCACAATTTCAACTGATGAATTGATTGCTTAGTGTCCTTACGCATACTTTTACATAAAACACACATGAGGCACAATTAAAAGGCAAATGAATGTACTTATATTAATATTTTAAGAAACAATTGTATGTTTAGACACCCTTAATTCCATAGGTTTTCTGATAATCTTTTCTCTTTTATATTACAGATTCTTAACAAGTAATTTCTTTAAGTGATTACGCCCATAATGACAATCGATTAACCAACTAACTCCTATCTAAACAGAAAGATTATTAACTAAAAATACAACTAAATTTTGGTTGCACAGTGAAAATATGCAGAAATTGAATCCCAGACAAGTGATTCCAGATCATTCTGCAGTGGAGCGTGGTGTCTTTCCAGACAAACTGAATGATATATGCAGATATGATCACATATATACTCAGCTTTTCCACACCCACAGGTCAAGTCTTCTCTAACTGCTGACGGGGAACAGAAAGTCAAAGTAGACATAGTGGATATTGCCCGCATCAGTTATCACAGAAAACATCTGGAGGTAATAAAGGACAAGAAGCTGAGCACCTGTTTTCTGCAGCAGGTCCTTTGAGGCATGAAGGACAAACTGGCCGACAGCGCTGACACTCTCTGGGCATTTGTGTGTCGAATAAGGCTATGACCTCCATGTGACAGGGGGCACTGCACTGGCATCCTCTGGGCTAACGCTACATACATTCAGTCTGCATTTCAATGTGTTCTCTCAGCGCTAATAAAATGGCAGCCGCTCAATTAAAACAGCTCTAAAGAATATATGCAGCAGCGGTGATTGCAGTGGTAAAGAATGTGAGGACACAACAAGCACTGAAGCCATAGCGATTACCTACACAGTCGAACGCTGCGACTGACAGACGAGCCAGCACAGACTGAAGTATGCTCCTGACGCCCAAGGACGCTCAGATAATGAAGTTTGGAGTGTTTATTATTATTGGTGTGCGACGAAAAGGATAATTATTCATAGGAATCAATTGTAAGGAACAGTGAGCGGCTTCTCAGCTCATGGTCAAATCTTTCACCGTGATGCAGCAAGGCAACGCCCCTGATCCATACTCTGGGTGTTCAAAGTATCGAAAATCAGATACGAATCGATACTAAAACTAGAATTGAAACTAGATACTCATTTGAGCAGGTATCGATACTAAAAAAAGTCACATTCACAGGACACAAATGAGTCTTTCCTGAATAGCTTTAGAATGATTTTGAGCTGTATCAGAACAAGTATTAGACAACACAGTCTCATACATGCACATGGACCACTATGGAACCAACCTGGACGACTAAGGGATTACACAGATATAAGGCCACATGGGAATATAAACAAAAGTACTATATTTAATGTTGAAAATCACATTGTCGTTTGTCATCATCGTGGTGGAATCAGTATGGAGTATCACGTCTATTCTTTAATATCAAAATCGAGTTTGAAATTTTTGTATTGTGACAAAACCAACCCATACTGCATTATGCCCATTGATTTTAATTGTGGCTCTCACCTGGATAGAAGTCTTTGGATTTGGACAGCTTAATCGTCGCACCCGTCTCTTTCTGCAGTTGTACGATGGTCTGGCCGCCTTTGCCAATTATAGAGCCGGCTGCATAGCTGGGGATCAGCACCTTCAGGAAGTACTCACCCTCCTCTGGGGAACAGACACACAAAGTGGGAAAGAGTTACATCTTATATAGTAGCTTCACACAGCATCATACACACCACTATTAGACCCCCTCCCTCCCTGCTCATCCCTGACCTGAACAGGCACATAGCCACAATGGGAATACACAGCTCTTTACGCAATGCAAAAATATTGTATAATTGAGGGTATTCATGACGGACCGCTTTTTAGCATTATATATTCGTGTTAGCAGCATTCAGAGCGATTGCGTTTTAAAACAGATTGGTGACATTTTCTGTGTCCTGTCCCAGATTTTTGTAGAGTAAATGATGACCTCCTTTTCAGCTCGCAGAGGTCTAATTTTATCTGTTTTCAAGGAGTTTTCACCACCTCTGTCTAAATCCAGAGATGGGTCCAGTGTCACCCATGTGAGAAGAATAACAATGGAAAATCATATGAATATTACTAAAAAAAAAAATATTACAGGACCTGCAGTGATTAGCCATGCGGTCCATCTATGAACGCACATACACACTTGATCCTTGATAATGAGGAGAAGTGTGGAGAGCATATGGGAACCAATCCCACCGATTTGTACAAGAGGTTCACTGCCAAGCCTAAATCTCCTCCATTTTGGGAAGGGTTCTGGTAGCTTACGGTGGCTTCTAGTAGTCTGATTGACATCTCATCATTTTGAACAATCTGGAGAGTTCCTCTAGGTGAAGCAAACTTTGTTATAGCTAATCAGGAATTAATCAGGCTCGAGTATACACATTATGAAATTAAGTGTTTTGATCTACATATAAAACAATCAGCCACATAGGGAGCCTGGACATTGTTGACCTGATTATGATTAAGGAACTTGCGAGGAGTAAGTTGAAGATGCAGTATTTATAGACCGTGATTCCCCAGTGAATTCCTAATATTGCATCACTTTGGGAAAACTATGCGTACAGGTGTTATACTGATGCACTGATACGAGTACTCAGCTCTGCATACTGATATCGATGCAATGACGTCACTGTCCAAAGCTCCTCAGCAGTCTCGGGGGTGACGTCACTCCTGAGATAGAAAATGCACTGACCACACTAGTACAATGTTTTAGCAACTTTTAGGCTGCAAACGCAAAATGCACACTGTTTCCATATGTCTGAACATCCTACAGAGTAAAGTGCGTAGTGACTTGAATGATAAACAGCAAAATAGGATAAATCGAGGAGGATCGGCAGGGCAGTAGAGCCAACCTGTTGCCTGAGTAATACATTCATTAGACTCTGATAGATATAGACAGTGTGACATTAAGAGATTTCACAGCCTACATGTTAGAGCTCCTGCTAATTACATTAATATGCTTCTCATGCTCCATTTGGACAGAGACTCCTGTTTGTGCACACAACCAGAACCAATGTCACTGGCACATGTACACGCAACACACGCATTGACATGTTTGGTACCCGAATTTCACATTACGTCAGGAGAAATTATGGTTATAGCACGATGGTTGCCCGGGACCATCCCAAGTCTTGTAATGAAATGGAAAAAAGACATGACAAGACTTCACTTTGAACAAAATCAGATCCATTTGATGTATTATTTAATGCGATGTGTAATTTTAATGGAGTCGTAGTAAAAGGGTAAATGTGGGACTGCAATCGTAACATTGGCATTACAGAGTAAGCTTTGTCTCTTTTCCACGTCTCCTCTGACTCTTGGATTCCTATCTGTTCTCGCAATCCCCCTGTTTCTTCACAGCGGATAACAATAAAATGACCTTGGTGGGAAAATAAAGATCATTCATGACTGACAGATCTTAGAAAGCTTTTAAGCACTTGCAACAATCAGAAAATATTTAAAGTTAAAGGAACCATAAAAAATTGCAATATGAAACTGATAGTAAATGCCAAAAAGACCTGTTGTTGATAGACAAGCCCATATGCACTGCGTAACTTTGTGCTCATCTTCCACCTGAGTGAAGCCAGCAGGGGAGGAACCACCACCACTCCTCCATCGGCCTCAAAGCCACGTTTGCTGTCATTAGTCAATAATTAATTCCATCCTAGTGTCTGAGATCACAGTAACAGGTTTTAATGGCGTCATGTGGTAGAGTAAACATGGCAATCTGTTGCTGCAATCCGCCAGGGAACCGGAGCAGTGGGGCACGTTGGGAATGGGAGCCAGTGGGGTGTCAGTTCAAACCCGGGCTTCAGAACTGGAGGGATGGCTGGGAGCAGAGACATGGACACTGAGCCAAATGTGTTTAGTTAAGTCACTCAATGGGGGTGGGTCAGGAGGAAATGCCTTGTGACCGTCCTCCCTCCTTCCCACTACCCATTCTGCATTTCAATGGACTAACCTGCTGCTGTCAACCAGCGAGGAAGCTACACCAGATAAGAGTAACAATGGTCAAATGAAGTGCGGGGCGATGAAATGACACATATGCAAAAGATAAACTCAACAAGTCACAGAAAAAGAGTTGCCCGCTTACCCATTCTGAGATCTGCTGCTGCACAAGTCCTCTGTCAGATCGCCATCAATGCCGGGGCGCAATCTCTAAAGGGGATCTTAACATTAGGCTAGGCATAGGTGCAACCGTAGTGCTGAGGAATGCGGCCAGTCGACCTTTTTCACCGAGTCTAATTCATCAGTGAGTGCAGTAAAAGAGATTTCACCGCAGCATCCGAGCCATGCCTGCAGCTGGCCAGAGCCTCAATTGTCTGAGAAAATGCTAATGCAGGCTCTCAGTGTTTTCAGTGAAAGACGGCACGCATTGTTCGAGCCTGCATCGGTTTGAAGGGGGGGGTCTTCCCTGCCGCATCACCCTTTTCACTGCTCTCATCCATATTCATCGAGTGGCCTGTCCGTCTGCAGCAGCGCGCAGGACTGACACCTTGCTCGGCCAATCGCTGGTCGCCCCCCTGCTCAACGTCATGTCCCCACCCCCCGATACTGGTCCCAAAAAATTGAATTTTCTTTCCTACTCCGCCTCTTTTGACGCAGCACTATAAAGTACGGCAGCCCATTCAGTCAGGGTTTTAGTAGAAAGTGACAAAGGTGAAGTGGCTGGGAGAGCGGACTTGGGCGCTGAGCGTGGAGCCTGTAAAGTGACCTTCAGCAGTGGGTGAAGAGGAGTATGGATAACATAAGCAGATGATGAAGGAGGTGGAGGAGGAGTGATCGGAGACAGCGTGCCTTACGCCACCCACCTCCTCTCCTCCGATCCCCCACCCCCAATCCCTTAGACGGCCATGTTTGAGAGGGCGGAGGGGCTCATCAACCATTGCAAATGGCAGTGCCGCAGAATGGTGGAGGGGGGTGATGAAGCCAATCACTACGCCTATAAATCTAACACCGAGAGGTATCTTATGTGAGTGGACCGCCGTCATGTGCGTGTGGAGTGTCTGTGCGCGGACACCGGCCGAGTCCACACTGGATCAATCATTCTCTCCACCTGAAGAAGGACTCATTATTCGAGTGGTCCGCTCTTTACTTTCATCCCCAAATCAAAAGCTCAAATAGTGTCCCATTTAGCGCCGGAACGAACCGCTTCCAGAAAATTCAGAGCATTCACATTCATTGCGAGATGCTGCTATAGACACTGCCTCCCTGTAGACTCTATGGTCTATCTCTCCTTTCTCTCGCTTTGCTCTGTCTTATTTCTATCAGCCTCTCTCAGTCTCTCTTTCACTGCCACCTGGCAAATTCACAGTCCGCTCACGTCACATCGCTCTGCAAGGGCACCTGTGTCCTTCCCACCAAAAATTAAAAAAAAAAAAAATACTGCTCACATTCCTGTGCCAACCTTTCCATTAGCAACATTACGAGATCATACCTAATCCCTCTGCTACATCACCTTTTGGATGGCACTTGCTTGCTGGCAACATAGGCTCAGAGTATGAGTAATTAGGAAGAGAAATTAATGAAAGATGTTCTTTTTGAGGAGAAGGGCAATGCTGATAAAAGAGGAGTAATTTTCCTCATTCAGAGCAGATGAATTGTCCACAGCTAAAAATGTACAACGAGGGGCTCGGCTCTGAAAGCACACAGGCTTTCTTCTCTTTGTTGTAACTGTCAGTCATGTTAATGATCAGTTTGGTACGAATAATGTGATCAATATCAGGCACAGTGGAAGGTTGGTGATTACAGGGAGGGCTGAGGATTATCAGCCTGTCTAACACAGGGGCCAGACATGCTGTGAGGCTGCGATGTTACATACATGTCATTCTTATGAAAGGGGGGGTGAACTTAGCAGACAACATTACATAAAGTGCAGGAGAACGTGTCAGTCTTATGTGGGCGTTATTACACATGGTTGCCGTGATACAGAGCATATTGTTCATCTGGTTACAGTTTTAATGATATATACTCTCATTAAATTGAAGCCCCTTACATAAAGATATGATCACTCCCTGATAACGGCCAGTTAAATTCATATTAAATACATAATGAAGTGGTCAGGTATTGACTGCAGTCAGGTTCTGAAGGGCCACCTGGACCTTCCCTGTGCAGCTTCTGTGAGCAGGGCACTGCTGCTTTTCTCATCACCAGCCAATTAAACAGGCTCCTCTGGACTGTGGTTTGGATGCAGCTATGATGAAGAGATGCTTTAAATGAACAGGACGCCTGGTGGAAGAACTGTATGTAATGCTATTATTAAGTGACAGTGGGGTATAATGGGGGTGAATTCTCACAGAGGATTATAAACTTACACTATTCATTAAGATACTCCAAATGTAATTTTCACATCCCTCAGCCTTTGTATTACCTGGAATAGTGAGTAGAAAGAGTGAAAGGCTACGCTCTGCTCAAAGGAAGAACGACATGTGACTTGTCATTTTACTATTTTATCTTCTGCTAATGGGCATCCGAGGGGCGACTCGGCTTTGAAGCACTGGCACAAAGGGGGGCATTTGTGCTTTTCCAAAACTACATTTGGGAGGTGCGGCAAAGATGCAGCGCCCTTCCCTTTTAGAAAATGGATGTAGCGCTGCTTCTGCTTTCACTGTACGGCAGAGAGGCTGTGGAGGCAGACAAAGCAAACTGCAACAGCATATGGTGAGGAGGCTGTCAACTCTCTGCGGACAGCCAATTAACATTAGGTTGTTAATAAGTGGTCCCTGAGAGGCGCAGTGCATTGCAATCAGGGACTCAAAAAGATGTACAGTGTTTAGTGTTTCAGCCTTCATCTCCTCAACTGACACTGAACGCGAGAATAATAAGCATCTATGTAACTCCTCTTCCTCACTATGTGACAGTCCACTGCTATTCAACTCCTCTGAATTTAATCAAGTTGCTAAAAAGGGGCTGAACAACTGTGATGAGACACGGAAACCAGTAATTGTTCTATATATTCAATCTTAAAGTCAAAATATTTAGTCTGCCCATCCCCTGTGTTTTTTAGACAAGGCAACCTTGGGTTTCTAAAGCCTAATAGAATAAATGCAGCTTACAGCAGAGGGCCGTAATTTACAGTAATTGCTCAAATATGCTGCAGTCCTCCACTGAACCGTAATGCGTATCTATATTGTCCTTTAGCAATACACTTTTTTTCAACAAGATAGTATTATAAATTATGAGCTCAACAGATGCAGAGGTGTGGCTCGTACTGTACTCTAAAAATAACAGCATTTTGTGTGGTGTAGTGATGAGTGCTTAAGTGCTGCAGGCTGATTTTCACCTGTTTGCTTTGCCCACATTCGTACACAAATAGCTTCAGTTGGCAACACTTCACTAGTTTCAAATTTTACAAGACACCCTCGTCCTGAACCGGAAAGACATTTCAGTGATCAAGTGAAAGGTTACGATGCACAGACACCAAATCCAGCCTGTTATTAAGGGAAAGGAGGTTTTCTAAAGGCAAACTCCAGTTCAGACCGGTCCAGGCTGATTCGGTCAGACAATAGGAGTTTAGGCCATTGTGGTATTGTAGAGCCAAGTGGATGTTTCACAGATACACAATGCCTGTGATTCATGGTTTTGTTCTCTACCAGCTGAGTGGTACCAAACTGGAGGAGCCAAGAGGTTTGCTCCTCTCCATCTTCCAATGACTGCACTTTCTGCCATATGTTTTCTATTTATCCTGAAGTCTCTCCAAACTGCCCATCACATATGCCTCTTCACCTAGAGTCTTCTGGAAAATGTGTAGATTTATCTCTGGCCTCCATGTGAGAGCGCAGCCAGGGACCCCTCCTCTTTGACCCAGCGTGTCAAATGGTAGACTCACTATTACTATTTGCAGGAATATTTTCACCATTTCAAGCATTGTCGTTGCTGCGCAAACACCAAATGAGGAATATCACTAAAGAAACGCTCCAGATGTGCACAGGGAGACTGGGTTCAATTCGAAGCAGACTGCCTCAAAGACCGCCGGGATGTGCTGAGGATGAAGTAACTGCCTTGTAAACCACGGCCGCTTTTTGGAAGTGCCAGAGCACAGGTGCAGCGCGTTAAAGCCGCGTTTGCAAACACGAACCCGCTTTTATCTGGTATAAGGCTTTTTCTACATCACCTGGATCTAGGACTTTCGGCTGCGGAACGCTTTTACGCGCCCATCTGCGAATGAAAGAGTCATGAAATGAGTTGCTGTGGAGGCGCCTGTACTTGTGTTCCCTTACCTCCGGTGTTGGTGCGTTTGGTACAGCCGGCCTCCTCCGCCGGAGTTTCCAGGGGCCGTTTGCGGGAGTCCGCGCTGTCCGCCTCCATGTGCGGCTGCTGCAGGCTGTGAAGGTTCGGGTTGGAGTATATTCCGTTATGGTCCACGGCTGCTCCGCCACCACCGGCCATCATCATCTTTCCCCGCGCCAAGCTCGAAATAAAAATGCGCTATTTCCCCTCAAACACCCTGAACACAAACACGCAGGCACACACACCGCCTTCAGCACCACATAGCCCGATAGCGCGCACCGCGAAGCCAAGTTCTGCAAGGTTTGTTTCGCTCTTGAGACGATCTCCAAGGGATCAAAATGCCAGACAACACCGGGCTCGGGTCTCTTCTTTCTACTGATCCACGTCCCTCACAGAGCTAAATATAAAAAGCCCATTGAGTGAGACGCGCTCCTTCACCGCGCTCTTCGTCGTTCCAACACCATGCTCCTTATTGTTGACGCGGAACAATCCGGGAGACGATTGGCCATGAAACAAGTGCAAATAATGAGCTCCGGTCGAAGAAACTGAGAAAGATTGGCTCAAGTCATCTTTACGCCATGTTCGTCTGTTCAAGTACTCAGTCTGATAAGTGCAGCTGTTGTTATTGTTGCCTTTGTAGTTCCAGAGGGGAGAAATATAGTTTGGGAGCAGCGCAGAGGACTACACTGCCACTGACCGGCCAAAACACAGGGCCAGCACGAAAAAAGACCAGCCTCCCGTCATGCCTGAGCAGCTAACGATCAAACGAGGAACTATTACGGACTTCTAAAGCATCCCTCAAGTTCTACTGACATTTTGATGCAACCTTTTAAAGAAAGAGCTGTACTACTGTAATTAAGGCGAGACACTGCAGGTGAATGGACATATAAACTTGAAACTTTTTCTGTCATTTACTTGCAAAAAATTCGTTTTTCATCTTCATATACAAGTAAAGCGTTTTTATGTGTAACAATAGCCATAATTGGGCATATTTAGGTCACAAAAATGTGAAAAATTGATAGATTATGATATATGTTTAAAATTTTTGGTTCATGTTGTTGTAGTACTAGATACACAAATTTATATATATATATATATATATATATATATATATATATATATATATATATATATATATATATATATATATATATATATATGGGAAAATGAAAACTGGCATTAACAATTCTAATTTTGCTTTATTTTTGGGAGTAAAATCTTTAATGAACTAGGCATTATATCTATCTATCTTTCTATGTAAATTAGGTCTCAAAAATCCTTCTGTCTCACCTTCACTCATTTTATATTGCCATATATCAATCTAATTATGTTCTCATCTGCATTCACCTGCTTATTCCTCTTCTCTGCATCTTCCTCTCTGTAGAGTCTGAGCTCTCACTATCCCACAAGAAGGCAAAAGAAAATCACCACACTAACCATTTTAGACTTTTTTAAATGGGCAAATATAATTGTTCAAAAATACACGACTGGCAAAGAAGCAGTTTGAGACACCCCCGCGGAATCAACAGGGACCGACCCAAACTTGTTATTTATTATCAGCAAATCACTGTACACTATTTACAGCACATCAGCGTTGCCCATTTTATAATTACACAAATCCCAGTGAGCATAGCCCTCATTACAGGTGAAGAATTTTCAAATTAACTGAGGATAACAGCATTTGTCAGTGCATTTATTAGCCTAATGAGCTAGTTCATGAGATATGTTTACAACCACGGCTTGACATCACGCCTTTCAGTCTTTTACACGGCACATGTGGTTTTATTTTCTAACCAGTGTCTTTATCGTAACAACGCTTAATTAAATGCAGCTCTAATCTAATTCTTCACATTGGGACATTTTTATAAGGCCCCTGTGCAGGCTGACTCACACAGATAAACCAAATGCACTTTGTCCTAATTGGAAGACGTCTGGATAGCGCCCCCCTCAGCAGTGTCCTCTTCCTTCTGTGTGACTTCAGCCTGGTTTCGATATGATACCCGTTGGGAGAGCCGGTCCAGAACCAGAGCCGCGGTGGAGCTGAGACTGTGCTGAAGTAGATAAGAGCATTGTGTCAGATATGTCACGTAATATCACAGGCGGTTATCAGTGTTTACATGCACAGCAAAAAACAATCACTATTGGATTTCTGAAGTTATCTGATTAGTGAAACACCAGTTACATCTGATCCCACTTTCGACGTAACCATTGGTAGAGTGGTCAGATCCAGTGACCCACAGGTTCGGGTGCAATTCTACCTCCCACAGTTGAATACTGTTGTTGTGTCCTTGGGCAAGACACTTAAACCACCACGCCCCCTGTGTTAAAGTTTGAAAGTATTTTATTGTACTTTGTTTTCTAAACATCAGTTACTCAACAAATACATTGATTGGTGTTTTGATAATCAGATTTCTCTTGTGCATGTAAACACACCAACAGTCAGATCAATTTATTGGCTCAGATGATTGTTATCGAAGTTATCGGATTTTTACTGGCCTTGTAAAAGTACACAGTTATATCTGAGGTGAGGTATATGATTTCTTTCTGATTGTTCACACCAGTGCATGTTTGACGAGGAAAATTATGCAAAAAGGGCAAATGAATGTGGCAAAGAAAAAAATACAAGTGAAATCTGATTATCAAAAACTCTTTTAATCTTTAACATTTTTGCTTGTATGTAAACACACACCTGATTTGTACTGGTCATGCAAACTGTACCCAGTGTATCAGAAGTCACATTCGACCTGGGAATAAAACTGCATTTTGGGGAGAATGGAGGGATGCACTGTTCAAGGTATTTTCAGCCAGTTACATTAAGAAAAATTATGTTAGACCAAGGCTAACATATCAGTCATTTTGTCCTAATTTCAATAGTTGATGAAGTACTAAATTTTGTTACTTAAGTAAAAGTACAGATACAGAGGTAAAAAGGTTACAAGTTAAAGTACCCATTTAAAAATGTACTTCACACAAGTGTTGTTAAAGTGGTAAATGTAGTGATATTGATTAAAAAGATTCATATTTTGGTCGACAGTAGCAATATGAATGAATTTGTGTATTTTTGTTTGCTCAAAGCCGAAGCTTAAACTCGAAACCTTTTGTCAGGATTTTACCACAAGCATGGTAAAAATTACCCCTCAAATCATATGAAAAGTATTTTTTAAGTCCAGTTCAAAAACGTAGTGGAGTAGAAAGTACAGATACAGTACAGTACAGATACCTCAGATGTAGTAAAGCAAAAGTAAAAACAATTCACTGTAAAACGTACAGATACCTAAACATTTTACTTAAATACAGTACTTTACTACCTTTACTTTGTTATCTTCCACCACTGGCTCATTTGAAATTAGGAAAAGGAAAAAAATAGAGCATACAGCCTTTTAATTAATAAGTTATAAAAGTATAAAAGTATAGCTATAACAACAAGTAACAACTTAAAGAAGACACATTATGTCTTTTCAGTGTATTTAGCATTAAGATCAAGATATTACGCAATATTTTGAATTAATAACAGAAACGGTCCATTGACTTCCTATTCAAGGCTGCAGAACCAGCATTTCACTGTAACAAGGAGCAGATTTCATGTTTTCTATTGTCCGATTGTTAACATTTCTGAACGCTACATGTTTGACCCGGAGTCTGAATCTTATGAATAACCACAAATAAATACAGATACAGGGGGTAGGTGAAAACAGACATTTTCTGAGAACTCAAGCTTCAAATGCATGAGAATAAAAGATTACTCAAACACACATGAATTGATCAAAATGCAACTTTTGAGTATACAAACGATGAGGGAATATATTTAGTTTAATCTACCATGGTCCCCAATGTAACAAAAACAGTGCGGTACAATCATTCCTCTCCATTGTCCAGATATTTCCTCCTCTAATTGGTTCCAAATGTTTTATTTGACTGTAAATCCCTTCATTTAGTTTGCTGAATTGTAGCAATGCATGTAATTACTTTGGTTGCATTTAACTACCAAAATAGGGTTAACCATAAAACAGCACGAACCACAAGAATAACAGCAAACGCAGCCCTTGTTTTTCTGCCCTGAGCTTGTAGAGGTCAGCAGCTACATGACCCCTTTAAATTTGTTGCTGAATTTGTGTATTTTTAGCTCATGAGCAAGTCCCTCAGAATGCCTAGTAGCACCAAAAGTACTCATAATGTTTAATGTATTTAGTGTTAGGCTATTCGCTTCTGTAAAAATATAACATCATTACAGTTAAGATTTCACTAAAATCTTCTAGTCTAGTTTTTTCAGTTTTTTATTTTTTATTATGGCAAAGTTTTACAGTTTATCATTTTACTTCCTGGTTGAAAATGGGCAGCAGACTAGAGATGACTAGAGACAGACCAATGTATTGGTTGGCCAATATATATCGAGCCGATATTTGGACTTTTTAGCGTATCGGCCTTGGTTGATCGGTATTCTAAGCAATCAGCATCAGTATTGGCCATGAAAAAAAAAAAAAAAACCCCAAAACATATCAGTGGATCTCTAGATATGACCTAGGTAGATGTAATTCCATAAGTGTTACCCAGCAATCATGTTTGGTTTACAAACACTTATCTAAATTGTACAATAGCTATAATGTTATTTTCTTAAATGATGGTTTAAACTGTTAGAAAAATCCCTTCCTTGTACATAAATTATCCCTGCATTTGGATAGAATTTGTGGTGTTGAAAATATGAATGATAATACGTTAGTCTTATATATTGCTTTTCCCAGGGGCTCAAAGTCGTCTTACAGTTTTGTGTATTATTGATTAACTCCACACTGTGATGGTAAGCCTCTATTGTAGCCACAGCTGCCCCAGGGTAGACTGACGGAAGAGAGACTGCCAATCTGCACAATTCTGTGCAGTCTACCATCCAAGTACTAACCAGTGCCAGCCCTGCTCAGCTTCTGAGATCTGACGAGGAGGTTTTGACAAGGAGGTTTGGACTGATGACAGAGATAGAAGTATTCCTGTGTTTTTGTACTTTGTATCGCAGCTTATTTTCTTATTTCATATCGGGTGCAATTCTAAATGTTGATAGTGGTATTGAGGGAGTTACTGCAGCCCTGTACTCCACCCAGAGCCCTGAGGTCAGCTGACCAGTTCCTGCTGCTGTGCCCAAAGTGGGACTCAAGACCAGAGGTGAAAGCGTCTTTTCTCTGGCAGTGCCCAGACTATGGAGCAGCGCCCCCGACATTTCAGATCCTCTCAATCTTTAACACAGTTTAATACTAGACTGAAAATCCACCTCTTCTCCCTGGCATTTAGTACTAGCTTGACAGAATATATTTGTGTTTTATTGTTCTTTTCATATGTATTGTGTTATCTGTTTATTTGTTTTTTGTTGTTTTTTTGTTGTTGTTTTTTTGGTTATCTGAAGAAATTTGAATTTTATTAACTGATGTAAAACTATGTTAAATATTAAGTACTATCCCACCAAACCAAGAAATAATTTAAAAAACATGTAATATGCACTCAGCATGTAATATCCCCAGCTGCAATGACACACACTACACCTCTTGTATTGTATTCTACTGTATTGTACCTGTAAAATGTGCAGGCCCTTGAGAGTAAGGACAGCCAGTTCTTTTAGCCCATCTCCTGTTAGATCTAAGTAGATGATGGACAGTAGAGGACTCTTGAAGCTCCGCCTCCACTGCAGCTGAAAGTGGCCGTCCCCTCCGCTCACTGCTGCCTGGTATTTGTAACAAAGAAGTTCCTGCGCAGAAGGAGGGGGGAGTCCTTTTGTAACAGAAGAACTGCATTGAGATAAATATGCTGTGTATTATGCCATGTCCAGAAGTGGGTAGAGAAGGCAAAATTGGTATTGGAGTAAAAGTAGTGTGATGTTAAAATATTATTACTCAACTAGAAGTAAAAAGTGGTGACCCAAATAATTAAAAGTAAAAAGAAAAAGGTATTTTGGGAAACTACGATTTGAATACAATGTAACAGTTTTTTATGTAAAATGTATTTAAAATCAAATTTATAATTTTAATGTCACTGGACAGGCAAGACATTAAATAATGCACAGAATTATTGTTTTTCCAAAGAATATAAACAAAAATTACAAAACCAGATCATATTACAAGGAGCAGTGTAAGAAACACAAATGTTCAAATCATGTGATATTGTGAGTGTAACGTTTTTGTCACAGTGTGAAGAGTAATAAATGCTTTTACTTAAAGGGTCTATATTACCCTGTTTTCTGATCTATGTTATTATGTTGTTTCTTCATCACAAACAGACCTGGAGTTGTGTTTTGTTTCATTCACACATGTTTAACACACAAATCCTGCATTTTTAGGCTGAGTTCTTCTCTCAAACAAAGAACACTTTGTTCCACTTTATGATGTCATTTGGTAATAGAGGAAGTGCTCCACTGTGTTTTTAAAATCCATACACCTTCACTAGAATCATCTGGATGATTTCAGCCCAGTCTCTACTGAAAAAAAGGTAAAAGGAGCTGTTAACTAGAAAACTATCTCTTCATGACATCACGAGATGGAACACGGCATCTTGAGCGTTTCAGATGTAGATACACTAATACTAAAAGATTACACAAACATGTGTGAATGAAACAAAGCACAACTCCAGGTGTGTTTTTGAAGAGGTAACAGTATTATAACATGCCTTAAAGCTCACAAAAGTCAATTTTGTGTAATATAGGACTTTTATGTAAAAAAAACTACTACCGGTAGTTAGAAGTAAAAGTATGCTATAAGAAAAGTTCAGTTTCTTCAAAAAGTACACACCCCTAAAAATTTATCCAGCGTTTGATGGTGTAAACAAATGAAAAAAGGAAAAATACTTATTTACTTATTATTATACTTATTACTTTAATTACTGTTATCTCTTAAAATAAGTTTGTTGTTTATTGGTTCAACTAAAAAAAGTTCAGTTGATGTTGTTTGACCGACAGGGAGTACTGCTTTGCTTAAAAATATTCTTCATACTTTAGTATCCCAACTACAGCCACAAGGGATCAGTAAAAGAACAAATAAAGACTTTAAAACCGAGCAGTGGCAGTGTAATAGAGTGGTATAAGTCTTGAGTGCTACTAGTTTAGACATAATAATTATCTGCAGAAAACAGATCACATTAGCTACCATAACCACAAAGCTGCCCTTTAAAAGTCATACCCCAAAATGATTTTAGTGAGAGAAGACTATATGCTTTTTCAGTGGATTTTGCTGTTTTATTTAGTTAAAAAGTAAAAAAAAAAAAAAAAAAAAATATATATATATATATATATATATATATATATATATATATATATATATATATATATATATATATATAAAAACTTGCATGACCAGGATGGTAGGGCACAAGCAAATCTATCATGTTTTGATGTTCAGATTTTGTCTCTAATTTGCTGTACCCGGCATTTTAAAAAATAAGAAAATGGACCAAAACTAACAAATGTATTAATACATTTTCTATACCTGTCCATATGTTCCCAGCAGCACTTCCTTTTGCCCGTCAAAATCCAGGTCAATAACGAGAGCGCTCAGAACAGCGTCAAACTGATCACTTTCTGCGAGGTACACGGAGCGGGCCAGGCCGTGCTCCTGAACGTCTCTGAAAGAAAACACACAAACTTGACTAGACCTTTCATCTTATGGTTTTGTAAGTTTTACAGTTATAATCTATGACACCTGTGCATCACTGTTTAAACGTTTTGATATTTTAAATCACAAAAATGATCTAAAAAAGACTTAAAAGAAATAAGACTGTATTGTAAAAAGATAGCTAAAATTCACAGGAGCAAGGAGATGATTATTTTTCCATCCGTGTTAAATTGGCTGTGCAACACTGCTGGATCCTACAGGTATCATCATTTAAAAGGTACAGTGTATAACTTTCTGGAGGTGTCATCTGCATAATTCCATGGAAAGATAGTTAAAACCATATTTCGGAACATTTTCCAAGGAAATAGATATGTTTTATGCCATACTGTGGAATATTCTAGCCAAAAGGATGACATTTCCATAGAAACAAGCAGCAGGAGGCCCTTTTCCAGGTCAAGTAAGAGTCAGGTTTGTGGAGATGCTCACAGTAGGGACACATGTTTTTCAGTTCAATAAACAACCAAAATGAAAGAAAGATTTTATTTTATCTATTTTTTGATAATCTGAGAACAAAGTAGTTATAGAATAGTGGACGTGCATGGGGGTAGGGGAAATGGGAATGTTCAGTGCAATGGTGTCCCTTTTATACTCAGAAGCATAAAAGGGAAAACAATTATAACATGGTAAAATATCTTATTTGACATAATATGCTCAATTTCACATAATATGCCCCCTTTAAAGAAGAGATACTGTGCTTGTGTCTGCTCTATAGTTATAATGACACCCGTGGATCATAAAGTTATACTTTTCACATTTTAAATTGCAATATTCTTCTAAAACGACTTAATAAAAGAAAAAAATCTGCTGACTTCCGCATTAGAAAACTGAGTTGCCCAGTGGGAGCTGACGTCGCCGTAAACGTAATCACAACAAAGAGCAGTGTAGCGGTCGGTCCCTCCTATGGATAACTGCAGATCACACTAGCAAGTATCAGATTTTTTTCATTTGTCCCAAAATGACTACACGACACCGCCGAATCCTGTGCGTATCACAGATTAAGTAAATAAAATTAAAGAACGAAGTAAGTACGTCACAGTGGGCCTGTACTGATAGAGGTGAAAACAGGGGTTGATCAGAAATATGGCGTCTTGAATATAAGCGATTAGAGATATAATCAATTGCTCAAACACACACGAATCACTCCAAAAACAACTTCAAGAGGGTAAATGAAAAGGAAACAACTATAACATGGTTAAACGTTTTGAAAAGTCCATTTTGCAGAATAGGTTTGCTTTAAATCTTTCACCTTGTAATTTAATGCAGTTACAAATACATGGGGCATACCTGTAGATAACGGCCAGCTCTATGGTACTGGTCACTAAAAGGTTGAACCCACCCATTTCCTCCCCTGCAAAAATGAATGCACATTATGAGAGTGTATTACATGAAAAATGAACTCACTGAATTTGATGTATTAAACAATAATAGAGGAGCCACAGACCTTGAGTTATCTCGCTGGATGCGTTTTTACAGCTGAGTGGAAAGAGCAGCACTGTAGAAATTGGACTGTCAAAGTGGACTCGCCAACTCTGCAGAATCTCTGGCACAAACAAACCACAATGAAACACAATGTAATACGTCTTAAAGTGATGAGAGGCTAAGACATGTCTAATGACGGCCTGGTTCACACACAGTCTCTTAGCCACTATCTACCTCTACTTACTCACTCTCTCACTCTCTCTCACTCTCCCCCTCTCCCCCTCTCTCCCTTTCTCTCTCTCGCTCTAACTTTCTCTCTCTCTCCCACCCTTTCTTGCTCTCCTTCTCTCACTCTCCCTCCCTCTCTCTTTCCTTCCCTCCCGCTTTCTCTCCCTCCCCCCCAAACACACCCTCTCTTTCTTATTGTCTCTCTCTCCCCCGTCACTCTCTCTCCCCCATCACTCTCCCTCTGACTCTCCTCCCTCTCTCACACTTCTTCTCTCTCCCCCTCTCGGCCCTCCCTCAGTTCCTCTCTTGCCCTCCCTCATTCTCTCCCTTCCTCTCTCTCTCTCTCTCAGTTTTAGTTTACTTTGTAGTGTGAAGAGAAGTCAATGAAATACAGCTGAGAAAGGGGCACTTAAAGGTGCACTGTGCGACTTTCCAGATGAAGGGTCAGCCTTCAGCTTGTCTCCATGGAAATGTTATTTTTTGCCTTGAATCTTCCACAGTATGTAATTAAACTTTGATTGTAAGTGTTTTACTGCTCAAAAACCAAATCTAAAATCATGCACCAGGGTCGCCTCTCTACAGATCTAACCTGTAATTTGGCCTGGTTGCGTTACCTGCTTGTCTCCATAGAGATAGATAAGCTTAATGGTATACTGTGAAGACAAGCAGGTGCGGATCCTCCTCCAGAAAAAATGTTACACAATGGACCTTTAACAGAGTAAAGAGTCTTACCTGGACCAGTCTGGTTCACTAGAGCGAGTCCCACACATCCGCTCTGACAACCAAAAGCAGAGAGTCGTCGACCCTGGTCCAAACTCACCATGTCCAACCACAGCACACTGGAAAAGAAAAGTTTATTTGATTTAAAGTTGTAAAGTTGGGGTGTAGTGTGAGGTGACTACAGAACAACAAGTTTATTTATATAGAGCATTTAAAACTACTTCAGCTGACCAAAGTGCCTCACATAAAAGTCAACAAAAAACACATATAAAAATAACACGATACATAGGAAAAAAACAATAAAATGATATCATGTCTAGCTAGTATTAAATGCCAGGGAGAAGAGGTGGGTTTTCAGTCTAGTCTTAAACTATGTTAAAGACTGAAAGGATCTGACAGGCAGGAGGCGCTGTTCCATAGTCTGGGTGCTGTCACAGAAAAGGCTCTGTCTCCTCTGGTCTTGAGTCTGGCTTTGGGCACAGCAGAAGGAGCAGGTCAGCTGACCTCAGGGCTCTGGGTGGAGTATAGGTCTGCAGTAACTTCCTCAAATTAAGAGGGCTCAAGACACTTCTGAGAATGAAATTCTAAATCTCAGTAGGACTTTTCTGTCTAAATAAATAAATAAATAGTGACAGTGAGTTACCATAAAAAAGCCTCTTCCTTTTACTATGTTTTCTGTGGCTTTTTTAGTTTAAAGGTTACAACATATTTGGATAAACATTAAATGACATACATTATGTAATTATGTAACTGGTGGAGGGACTGTAATGTGCTTTGGGCAATTGAGATGCTATAGTTTTGCCTGGAATGTTCCACAGTAGGACATTAAATATGGTTTCCAAAGAGACAAGCCAGAGATGCAACCAGAACAAGTTATAGGTCAGATATGTGGATAGAAGCCCATTCACTGTAAGAATACAAGGTATTTCTGAGCAGTAATATCAAAACCACAAAAGTTACATAGTGGATCTCTCACTTGCTGGGGAGTTGTTCCAATTCAGGGAAGAGTCTCTCAACTGGCTGCTCCTCAAACTGGTGCAGGGAGGCGTTCTGTCCAGACACAAGAGACCAGAGGAAAGATGAATGCTTTCTTTAGACTGGCTGTGTGTGTCAGGCATCTGCTGCAGTAAAACGCCTCTGAAAACACACAGTGTTCTCACAAACTGAAAATGTATGTAAATACACAAAAATGTATGTAAATACACAAAAATGTATGTAAATACACAAAAATGTATGTAAATACACTAAAATGTATGTAAATACACTAAAAGATGAATTCATATTGGGCCGGGCAATACGTGGAGATACATTTGAATCATGATATGAGTCTGTTCAATCTACCTCTAGCTTCAAACACACTTTTCTCCACCCACTCCTATTGATAAGACTCTGAGTGAGTGACAGGTGGAGTTAACCAATCAGTGAAATGTGATCTTTATAATTATAATTTTATATATATATATATATATATATATATATATATATATATATATATATATATATATATATATATATATATATATATATATATATATATATATATATATATATATATATATATATATATATATATATATGTGTGTGTGTGGGGTGGGGGGGGGGTGGGGGGGGGGGTGGGGGGGGGTGTATGTGTGTGTGAGTATATGTCTTGATTATTGCAGAGAAAGAGATAAAACAGGATCAATAATGATGTACTGCAGTGAGTCCATGAAGTTCAAAACGAGTGGGAGGAAGTTTCAAAACTAATTTTATCCAGTGATCTGAGCCCAAAAAAAACATTAACTTCCTGGCATATTGAATTCTGCAGAAAAGTTTTAAGAGTGAATATGTTTCGTTACTCATTTAAGTATCTTCTTCAGTTCTGACAGGGTTCTGGTAAGTCAATGCTTTATATCTGTCTAAAGGAAGGAGCTAAGCTTTCTTGCATATCGCCCACGCTGAATTCATATGCAAAAAAAATCTGAAATCCCAATGGTTTTCTTCACCTCTTTGTACAGGTGAATCCTCTGGTCATGTCCGCTGAGCAGAAACACTGTCTCTTTGGCTCCATCCTCACTCTGCACTCTGAGACACAGGGCACATTTAGTATTCAGAAAAACCCACTTCTGTCACACTGTGATCAGAGGCTACGACACGTCTAATGACGGCCTGGTTCACACACAGCCTTTTATCTGCTTCCTCCCTCCCTTGTTCACTCCCTCTCTCACACTCTCCCTCCCTTCTTCCCTCTCTCTCTCTGTCCCTCTCCCTTATTCTCTCTCCCTCTATCTCACTTATCCCATCTCTCACAATCTCCCTCCCTCCCTGCTTTGCTCTCTATCACTCCCTCCCTCACCACTCTCTCTACCTCCCTCTCCCCTCCTCTTCTCTCAGTCCCTCACTCTCACTCTCTCCCTCCCTTACTCTCCCTCTCTCTCTTCCCCTCACGCTCTCTCTCACTCTCTCACTGCCTCTCTCTCTATTCCCTCACTTTCCTTCCTCTCTCACTCTCGCTTTGTCACTGCTTCACTCTCGCTGGCTCCCTTCCTCGCCCACTCCCTCCTTCCCTCCCTCTCTCTCACTCACTCACTCTCTTTCACTCTCTCCCTCTCTTTCCTCCCTCCCTCACTCGCTCCTTCTCTCCCTCCCTCACTCACTCTCTCTCACTCCCTCTCCTTCTCTCCCTCCCTCACTCCCTCTCTTTCCTCCCTCTCTTCCTCTCACTCCCTCCTTCATTCACTCACTTACTCTGTGTGGTAGAGCTGGAACGGTGTGAACTGCAGCTCCAGATTGAGGCAGCTCTCTGTTCACACAAACACAGTAACATGAACCAAAACATGTGTCAGAAAAGGACACAAATGTCTGAGTCAAAGCCACAGTCGCAATAGCCACTAAATAAACTTCAATAAACAAGAGAAGAAACTATAGTTTTAGGGAGTCGATATTTATCATGGAGACTTTTTCTTTGCACACGTGGAAAGTGTTTGCTATGTCTCTGTACCATGTTAAAATTTTAGCAGTAGAGAGTTGTATAAATATCTATGACTCATTTGTACTTGCCCTTTAGTAATCATGTGCAGTACTGTAATATAATGTGAATCATCAGTGGTACAATTCACTCTAATCACTTTACACAATATTTATTTATTCTATCCACATGCTGCTCTGTACACAACCATAGTCTGAGCCACTTGTACACAACAGTTTTGTAGTCTTTGTTAGGTCTGTCACAATGACACATTTTGAAGTGCAATGTATTTCGTTGAAGTAAATATAGATGATAAACCATAATATTGAAGCCAAACCATAAAGCAAAATTGTCCCTCAAAAAGTATTCTTAATGTACAATATTGTTTACATATGTACTGCAAAAATTAAATGACAGAACACTTAAGTAGTTAGTTTGTGTCTATAATGAGTCATAGAAATGAATAATTCGACCTTCTACAGTTCAAATCTCATCGTACTGCAGAAAAATAACAAAATATTTTCTGTTTTAACAAAGAAAAAGTCCCTAAGATAAATACTGACCCCAAAAATTATTGTTCCTCCTTTCATATATTGAACCATAAGTTGAGATAGTAATTATCGTGATAGAGTCTGTGTTAGATTTCATGTATATTGTTAAGTCTTTTAAGTCTTTTAACAGCTTTTGACTTGGAGTTCATGCTTCTTATTAGCTGGCGGATCTTGAACTGTGTGTTGCAACACAGGCTGCGGTGACATGCACACGCAGATCTGATTATTATCAGACTGTTTGAATTATACGATTATTAAAAAGAGATGTAAACAGCAGAATCACTAACTTCTCTCATGGTCCCTCTGATACTCACTTCAGATGTTGTGGTTTTCATGTCATTTAATTAATGTTAAAGGTCCATAACATTATGAGGTTTTGGTCTGCATGTGACCGCTGTTGTAATAACCCATCTGTGAGACAAGTAAAGGTTTCTCTTCATACAATAATAATGTTACAATTGATACAAACTAACTACTAAAGTATTTGTACATTGTACATTTAGAATTCCAATATGATATATTTTTATATCCTCCATCCTCCATCGCTCCTCAGGTCTGCTCAGATGTGTTCGTCCAATCAGACACATGTGAAACAAAGGAGCTCATTGGTCACCTATACAAATAAAATCACATTTATCTCACCTCAGACAGAGTTTGTGTTTTCCTCACTGATTCTGCAAAAATCCGTAATTCCCCCTGTGATATTTTTTTCCTTTATTTTGTCCAATACGGGTGGACCACGCCTGTCCCTGACTGGCTAATCCATTTTTCAATGCATTTGAAAACGAGGAGATTCACCAGTGACCAGAACAGGCATCTTCGTAAAGTATGGAAAAAGTGTGTATTCTGGATCCCAATCAACTATTTAAAATATTTTTGGAGAATAATCCTGCTTTAGGGTTAGAGTCACTGGCATAAATGTGTTTCAATATGATCGCTTATCATATATGTTTTCTTCACACTTAAAAGGTTGTTGTTATGTTGTGTTGTTATAGTGACAGACATTCACTCACGTGCGATAGACTCCAGGTTGAACTCTGACCCCGGCTCATAGTCACAGTAGATGTTCAGAAAGGGAGTAGCTTTGTCCCCAGAGTCCTGCAGCAGAACAATGTAAAATAAAATGCTTAAACAAGTTACTTCAGGATGATTTCATTAGATCATGTTGAAAATCTCTATCTCTATCTATCTCTAAAAATCTGTATTCTTTTGGGCAGGTATTATTTCATTGAAACGTAACAGGCTTTAATAGTACAGGTTTTACTCTAGGGCTGCAATAATTACTTTAGCAGTCTGCCATTCATTTTTCAATTACTTCTTCACAGAATAATTTCTTTTACACAATGAGATTTTAAAAATACAGTTTGACCAAAAAGTTTGAAACATGGAGACTGAAGGAGATACAGAATATTTATACAAGTCTGTGTAATCTCAGTCGTTCAGGTCTGATCCAAAGTAAAAGAAAAATTTAAATATGTCAACTAAACAAAAAGTGGTGGTGGTCACTGCCTTATATCCGTCTGAAGAGAGGAGGGATAGATAGATATAAGGCAGTGTCCACCATTAATCTGCCCAGGTTAATGAATGAAGCCACTTGGATGAGCTGCGAAATATCTTCACTCACAACTTTTTGTCCAGTTGACAGATTCAAATTTTAATTTTAATATTTATATAAGTGTATTAATGAGAGAAATTCTTTTTTGACATGACATTTTGATTTAATAATGCAACTCTTAGTTATAAGAAGTATTTTGTCATGTGTTTTAGCATCTGTAAAGTTCAGATTATGATATAAAAATATTTTAACAGTTCAATGATCATGATTATTACAATTAATTGCTGTAGCCTTATTTTATTCAAGTCATGATTGGATTTCTTTTTCAAATGTTTTCTTTGCGTGTTTGTTTTATAACAGAACATAGTACATAGACAGTTGAGACTACTACACACCTTTATGAATGTGATCCCCACCACCAGACCTCTTTTGGGAGGAGACTTGTTGAAAGCATCGATTGATACGATTTCAGCGTCGACTAAAGACAGAAAGGAAATTAGGCAAATTCTGTGTTTTGTATATCGTTCATATCCTACACTTCAAGTAAACTAATACAGAAAATGTATATATTAGCATCCAAACCGCCAAAATTGTGTTTAAAGGGCTTATATTATGGAAAAATTGACTCTTGAGAGTTTTAAGTCATGTTAGAATGTTGTTACCTTTTTAAAAAACATACCTGGAGTTTTGTTTTGTTTCATTCACACATGTTTGGGTAATCCTTGTGATGTCATGAAGCAATAGTTTTCAAGTTAATACCTTTTACCTTTTGTTTAATAGAGATAGGAAATTCCAGGGCTGAATTTATCCAAATGATTCTAGAGAAGGTGTTTGCAGTTTAAAAACACAATGGAGCACTTCCTGTATTACCACTTGATGACATCAGAGAGTGTTTTCTGTTTGAGAGAAGAACTCAGTCTAAATATGCAGGATGTGTGTGAATGAACATGTGTAAATGAAATAAAACACAACTCCAGCTCTGTTTGTGATGAGGAAACAACATTATAACATAGATCAGAAAATAGTGTAATAAGGGCCCTTTATTAAAATGATTCAAATAGGGCCTGTGCCTCCGTAGACTTGTATAAACCTGTGGGAAACACTGAGATCCCAATACCAGACTTTATTCTTGTGTAGCTGCGCTTGTGTGTAGCTGACATCGCTAACCTTAACACAGCTGAGTATACTGAATGTAACTTATTGCAGTGGATGTCGGCATATGGGAGCACAGAACACACAGTCCCGCCTCCTCGCAGTCTCTCTCTGCTTCATTTCCCACTCACACAGTTGAAATCACAGTGCATATTCAAACACATTCATTAAAGTTAAAGAGGAAGAAGGCATTCCATTTTACAGCCTATTAGTTTTATCATTGGCTTATTATATTGTCATCACACCCAAACATATTACACCATCGGCATAATTACAACAAAATTATTTTGTTTATATTCATTCAGTATTTTTATAGAAAAGTTTTTGCAAATTTCTTGTCTGAATGACCATAACAGTAAGCTTTTAACAAACAGGGCGTAACAAGTATTAGCGTGTCAGGCCTATTGTGATCACAGTTTAGCCCCAATTGATATTGTACCATGAGAACAACACAATGCAATGACAGTATTTTATTATTTTTATAGTTACTATTGAAGAAATCATTTATTTATGTTATTTTTTATATTTTACAAATTGATTCAGAAAAACTCATCTAAAAAAGTCCATTTGACTCAAATTGAATAAATGCATATAATTCATACAATGTCACAATAAGATAAAAAATAAATAAATAAATAAATAAATAAATAAATAAATAAATAAATAAATAAATAAATAAATAAATAAATAAATAAATAAATATATATATATATATATATATATATATATATATATATATATATATATATATATATATATATATATATTCTAAATGTATAACTAAAAAAACGCCAAGTTATTTATTCAAAGGTGTAGAGCTCAAATTTTATGACAGAGCAGAAAAATGACAAAAAGTTCCTGACTAGTACTAAGAAAAAGTATGCATGTATATACAAAATAATACAAAATAAAGAGTTGGGTAACATTCCTTTGGTGCAAATAAAAATACAATTACATGACTAGATGTTTATCATGGGGTACGAAGAACAAATAGTGGCTAATTACAATGATCCACAGAGTAAGTCTCCACTGCAGAAAAGCTCTCGACAACTATAAGCTGTAATTAATTGGATGTTTTGTTTCTCTCTTAACTAAATACAGACACATGTTCTCACATGTTCTTGCTAAATAAAGGGTGGCACAGTGAATCCTTATTGGATAATTGTCTCACATTTTGCCTCTACTAATACAAAATTATGACTAATAGTAAATGGTCACATTTTTATATGGAGCTTTTCCACCTTCACAGCACTCAAAAGCACTTTACATCAAGGAACCACTCATTCACACACACATTCAAACATATGCAGATATTTTTGGGGGGTAAATGTGTTATTGCCTCTACTAATAAAAATTATAACTAAAGATTAAATAAACTTACAAGTTCATATTTATGATAAGGTATTGTAAAATATTTTAATACCAATTTATTGCCCATCCAGGACAATACAAGATTACTCAAACATGCATGCAATTAAAATATTCCTCTATACAATACAAGATTATTCACACATGCACGCAATTAAAATATTCCTTTATATTACTGAGTAAAGTAATAATGATAGGACTACAATGTCCCCTATTGAGCAGCTCATTGTTTCTCAAATTGTGGGGCTCCTTCAGGTGGTATTTGGACAAGTGTTATAGATCTGGTTTAGCCCTAGATTAGCCCTGGAATAGTCCTGTTATAGACCTAGACTGGTCAGGTTATAGACCCAAAATAGTCCTGTTATAGACCTGGTTTAGCCCTAGATTGGACAAGGAATAGTCCTGTTATAGACCTGGTTTAGCTCTGGATTAGCCCTGGATAAAACCTGGAATATTGCTGTTATAGACCCGGTTTAGCCCTAGATTAGACATGGAATAGTCCTGTTATAGACCTAGAATAGTCCTGTTATAGACCTGGTTTAGCCCTAGATTAGAGCATGAATAGTCCTGTTATAGACCTGGTTTAGCTCTGGATTAGCCATGGATAAAACCTAGAATATTGCTGTTATAAACCTGGTTTAGCTCTAGATTAGACATGGAATAGTCCTGTTATAGACCCGGTTTAGCCCTAGATTAGACCTGGAATAGTCCTGTTATAGATCTGGTTTAGCTCTGGATTAGCCCTGGATAAAACCTGGAATATTGCTGTTATAGACCTGGTTTAGCCCTAGATTAGACATGGAATAGTCCTGTTATAGACCTGGTTTAGCTCTGGATTAGCCCTGGATAAAACCTGGAATATTGCTGTTATAGACCTGGTTTAGCCCTAGATTAGACATGGAATAGTCCTGTTATAGACCTGGTTTAGCCCTAGATTAGACCTGGAATAGCCCTGTTATAGAGCTAGAAAAGTCATATTATAGACCTGGAATAGTCCTGTTATAGCCCTGGTTTAGTTCTGGATTAGCCCTGGATAAAACCTGGAATATTGCTGTTATAGACCTGGTTTAGCCCTAGATTAGACATGGAATAGTCCTGTTATAGACCTAGAATAGTCCTGTTATAGACCTGGTTTAGCCCTAGATTAGAGCATGAATAGTCCTGTTATAGACCTGGTTTAGCTCTGGATTAGCCATGGATAAAACCTAGAATATTGCTGTTATAAACCTGGTTTAGCCCTAGATTGGACATGGAATAGTCCTGTTATAGACCTGGTTTAGCCCTAGATTAGACCTGGAATATTCCTGTTATAGACCTGGTTTAGCCCTAGATTAGACCTGGAATAGTCCTGTTATAGACCTGGTTTAGCTCTGGGTTAGCCCTGGATAAAACCTGGAATATTGCTGTTATAGACCTGGTTTAGCCCTAGATTAGACATGGAATAGTCCTGTTATAGACCTGGTTTAGCCCTAGATTAGACCTGGAATAGTCCTGTTATAGACCTGGTTTAGCTCTGTTATAGACCTGGTTTAGCTCTGGATTAGCCCTAGATAAAACCTAGAATATTGCTGTTATAGACCTGGTTTAGCCCTAGATTAGACCTGGAATAGCCCTGTTATAGAGCTAGAAAAGTCATATTATAGACCTGGAATAGTCCTGTTATAGCCCTGGTTTAGCTCTGGATTAGCCCTGGATAAAACCTGGAATATTGCTGTTATAGACCTGGTTTAGCCCTAGATTAGACATGGAATAGTCCTGTTATAGACCTACAATAGTCCTGTTATAGACCTGGTTTAGCCCTAGATTAGAGCATGAATAGTCCTGTTATAGACCTGGTTTAGCTCTGGATTAGCCATGGATAAAACCTAGAATATTGCTGTTATAAACCTGGTTTAGCCCTAGATTGGACATGGAATAGTCCTGTTATAGACCTGGTTTAGCCCTAGATTAGACCTGGAATATTCCTGTTATAGACCCGGTTTAGCCCTAGATTAGACCTGGAATAGTCCTGTTATAGACCTGGTTTAGCTCTGGGTTAGCCCTGGATAAAACCTGGAATATTGCTGTTATAGACCTGGTTTAGCCCTAGATTAGACATGGAATAGTCCTGTTATAGACCTGGTTTAGCCCTAAATTAGACCTGGAATAGTCCTGTTATAGACCTGGTTTAGCTCTGTTATAGACCTGGTTTAGCTCTGGATTAGCCCTGGATAAAACCTAGAATATTGCTGTTATAGACCTGGTTTAGCCCTAGATTAGACCTGGAATAGCTCTGTTATAGAGCTAGAAAAGTCATATTATTGACCTGGAATAGTCCTATTATAGCCCTGGTTTAGCTCTGGATTAGCCCTGGATAAAACCTGGAATATTGCTGTTATAGACTTGGTTTAGCCCTAGATTAGACCTGGAATAGTCCTGTTACAGACCTAGTTTAGCCTTGGAGTAGTCCTGTAATAGTCATGTTAAAGTCTTGTATCTCACCTGGGATGTAGGTAAACTGCACCTCTTTGGCCACGGGGCGGACTTTCTGCTGCAGCTCTTGGTACCTAAAACAAACCACTTTTCCTTTGAGAGTAGCGGCCAATAGTTCCTGATCTCCGGCTTGACACAGCCCGTACATGTTACTTTGGGACGGGAAGCGGCTGAAGCTGTCCTCCACAAACGGGTACGGCTCACGGGACATGCTGACAACAGAAGAAAACGCCAAATCAGACCAAGAAATGCATCTGTTTAAACGTCTGCAGTGGCCCAAACTTCATGTCCTCTTCACGTGACTCTAGAAATTAGAGTCATGCGGTTAAAACTGTGCTGTTAAAAGTCTTGAAATAGTGGAGGATTTGAATTTTGGTATTGAAAATGCACTTGAGCAAAAAGTTCTTATTAATAAATCCATGCAACTGCGAGTATCAGTGTTTTCCATTCACAGAAACACAACATCCGCTTTTGCAGGGCTGCATTCAAATAAATCGTAATTTCAGAAATAGGTATGACGGCAATAGCAAAAAAGTACTTACAAAATTACTAAGGTGAAGCTATTTTAAATATATCAAACTCTTTGTGAAATTATATCAGATATTACACGGAACATGTAGTATATTCTAAATTAATACATGTGCAGAATAATTAAAATAAAGGAAGTTCAGTAAAATCATAACGTTTCCAAACGCACCACCAGATTATTTCTATTTCGTTGTTATTTAGTTGCAGATACAAGGCGCTCCACGTACAACTCTGCCACACAGTGGTAGACTATAATACTGCAATAATAAAGCGGAGGTTTACTTTATATTGATTTACAGAAGTAAGCATTTTGAAAATATCTGTAAAATGAAATGGTAGGTTAATTACGGTTTTTTTTTTTAAATCTTTAATTCTGATCGGGATGAATGAGCTGCTGACAGTCTCATTTCGATTGAATTTTGTAATGACGTCGTGTATCCACCAGATGTCAGTAAAACGTGTGTAGTGGGCGTAATGGCCAGAAGACTAATTTGTGAACAAACAGTAATATTTAAACAAATAAATTGATTAAATACACAATCTTATTACCACTTTTTAAGTGGTTTAGTCATTTTGAACATTATATGGACAATATTTTATTTATTTATGTTTTATTTAAATTATACAATCAAATAAAACTGTCATTTTGACCTCTTATTTATTAGAAGTAGCCCTTTTGTGAGCTAGGCCACTTTCAACACCTGATGTCCAAGCTAAATGTAATGTAGTCATGTCATGTAAAATTTACGTTGTATGTGTGATATAGTTTACACTTTTAACAGACATGCATATTGGCTATAAGTGTTTTATGGATTTTCGCAATACCTTTAATATGGAGCTGCAGGACAAGCTTGATTCTATTTAAATATATCTGCCCCTTTTCTATTTTTGTTCAAAACAGAAATAAGAGTGAAAATATTCCCTTACAAATAAATGTCTGATAAATTGACTCATTTCACATTGAGATCCTGACCTCACGGGTGGTGCCATGAGTTTGACCCCTGTACAAGTGTGTGAGGCCCTGTACAAGTGTGTGAGGCCCTGTGCCGCTCTGCTCCATATTGTGAGGGGTCAGAGGTGGCCCTGTGTACACCCCCACTTCTCCTAATACCACCTGGTAATCCATTTGCGGGATTAGTGTCCACTGTAATCAGCCATCCTTCACTGTGACACACCTTACCGCAAACTCACACAAACTCCTGACTCACACAAAAACCATGAGAAGAAAAGATATCAGGAATACAAGTTTGCCAGCTGAAGTCGTCAATTCAATCTTCAAACACAGAATATCTGGTTCATAGTGAATAGTAAAAAATATATATATAATAAAAAAAAAAAATCCTATCCTAGAACAGTGCCTGTGACAGGTTAGACTACTCATTGTACTAAAACACAGTGAAGATAATTATATTTAATAGAAACTTTACTTTCTGGTTGAAAATTATGACATCACACTAGAAATTCCATAATTGTTACCTAGCAACCATGTCATACCATGTTTAATGTCTCTCAATATGTCATCAATATGTTTAAGAATTCTATTTCCTGTCATTTTTAGATTTTTCAGCTTTTCTTCACAAATTGCTTCTCCATTTGTGTAAAACTATTATTCATATTTACAACAGTAATATCCTTCTGAATTCACTAAAAATGAGAGAACCATAAAAGCCTGTCCTGTGAACTTTAACCAAATGTGCTGCAGTACATACAGTATATACAACTAGACAACAGATTAAATATAATCTCAGTGTTCAAAGTGTGCACCATAGTGTCTTTTTGTGTGGAGTTTGCTTGTTCTAACTGTGCATGCATTTTTTTTTTTATATAGATTGACATCAGTCTGGTCCCCGTGTCCTTCATTGTGGCTCAAGCTCAGTCAAATATGTTCTTGTAATCAGATCAATTTAATTTTTTTCAGTGACACATGTGAAGCAAAGGAGCTCATTGGTCACATATGATTTGCAAAGAAAATCAAATTGCTCTCATCTCAGAGTAACAGAATTTAGTGTTTCACTCATTGATTCTGCAGAAATCCACCATGTTTTTCAGGTCTCTGTGATATCTTTTTACTTTATTTTTTCTGATATGGACGCACCATGATTGACTAATCCACCTGTCAATCATTCCCATTTGAAAATGAGGAGCTCCACCGCTGAGCAGACTCACATCTTTGTAAAGTATTGAAGAAGTGTGTATTCAGGATCCCAGGCCAGTACATAAAAACATGTTCAAAACTTTCCCTAAAATGAATGAATCCTACTGGTAAAAAAAAATCCACTGGTGACATGCAGAGTATTTATTTCATTTAGAGACAAATATACATTCATATATATTCACATTTTTGAATCCTTTGAGTGAATCATTATTTAAAACTCTTATCCATGGGTTTAATTTCACTGTAGAGCTGCTGTGCTCACTTAGTCTAAGTTTAGTCCTAATATAGCCCAGGTTTAGATCTGGTGGTACTTGGAAAGCTAAATATTATTTTAAACGGCGCTCGGTGTGAAAAGTTTGAGAACCACTGATGTGATATTTTATGCCAACATTAGCCTCAGTTGCTATGCTCCATACCTGTACCAGCTGAAAGAACCCATAACAACATCTTAAACCACAAGTTTATTTATTAGGCCTGTGGTCCACTGAATAAATTCTTGGTTGACTAAAGACATGTCCTGTAGATCGATTTGTCCACTTAAAAGGGGGCGTGACAGAAGCTCTTAAACATATTAAGTATCTCTTTATATCTGACTGCATTACAGTTTATGCAGACACATTACATTTATATACAGGACGACAGCAGCTCAGGTGGTGAAGTGTTTGTCCACTAATGTGAAGGTTGGCGGTTCAAATCCCACTTTCGACATAAACATCACTGGTTGAGCGGTGAGATCCACTGACCCACAGGTGAATGCTGTTGTTGTGTCCTTGGGCAAGACACTTCGCCCACTTCGCCCCCAGTGTCTGTGTACTCTGGTGTATGAACGTGTGAGTGAACGGGTGAGTGGTTTCTTGATGTAAAGCCCTTTGAGTGCCTTTAAGGTGGAAATGCGTTATATAAAAAAACATTTACCACATAAGGACAGATTAAATTTATGAATCATGACGTTAATCTGCCTTTTTACATGTAAATACCAACAAAATCTAAAGTGTTAGCTGACTTACTCACTTATTTTTTTCCTAGAACAGTGCTCGTTTCTGTGTCTATGTAAAATCCGCAGTTATATATGCATGTTTATCCGGTGTAGGGATTATTCATATTCATTCAGTGGACAGACTTCTGGCGTGAGACGGGTCTATGGCGGAGTGGGGCTGGTGTGGGGCTGGTCTAGGGGCAGTTGTGGAGTGCGGCTGGCACCTGGTCGCTCATAAGAGGTTATTACTGTGCTGTGTGCGTATGTGTGCGGGCATTTATTACATTGTGGGGACTAAAATCTGTAAACACTCACATCATGGGAACCCTTCTTCCTTCCTTATGGGGACAAAAACAGTTACACATTTTTTTAGAATTAGATCAACACGATGAGTTAATGACGATGAACACTGAGGTTTAGGTTAACAACGGATTGTAACTTTTCAGATGCAGGGTCTGGAAGGAGAGAATAGTATGGAATTAATCTCCATGGAGACACCACCGAGCCAGTTACAGGTCAGATCTGTGGAGAGGGGACACTAACTGAGGGATTTTTGAACAGTAAAAATATAGAAATAAAGGCAAGGCAGATAAGTTTAATGCCATGCTTTGGAAAATTCCAGACAAAGCAATTATATTCCCATAGAGGTAAGCAGGAGGCGGACCGTCCACCAAAAAACTTACATTGCATCTTCATGATCAGGCAAATAGTAGCTCAGTTGGTAGTGTTTTTTCTTTACCTGAAGGTTCAAAGATTTAGATTCTACACAGATGCACTTACAGGTTGGTTGCTGGTGCGATTCAAGCTGAGTGTTGTTGTTGTGTGCTTGGGCAAGACACTAAACCCACCTTGCCCCTGTACGGATCTATGTGTGATTGAATTGAGTGCCTTGAACGTGGGAAAGCACTATATAAAAAAAAAAGACCATTTACCATGTGACAAAAGTTACAATCTTCTCCAAGAAATGAATGTAAAACAATATAATGTCCCGAAGAAGCATGCAAACCCAACATGTGTGTATTTCTGTAGATGTGTGTGTTGGTGAGTACTGAGTGATTGGTCCTGACAGCACCCTCTGTATTGCTGGCTGGTCTGCAGATTTAGTCGACCTGTTTTAGACGTTCTAATCTGGATTAACAGCAGCAGTGTGTCAGTGGGGACGAGAGCCACCCCCCCACACACTGCCCCTTCACCTGCTTCTCCGGCGATTATTCCAAAACAAAATCCCATAATTGTTCCCGACAATCTATATACTTTGCTGTGTTAGATATTTTATTTGTGGTTTATAATTTGGTTTGTTGTCAAAAAAAAGTTGTGAAAACCAGGGATAAAATGCATTTGTTCCATCGCCGCCTGTTCATAGGGGGAAGGGCATCTGGACAGGGATTAAACCAGCTCAGTCCTCTTGCCTACTTCCCTATTTGCTGTTGCACTATTTGACGAAGACAACATCTACTTTGTCAACCTTTTATGCATAGATGGAGTTAATACAACAGCAATACTTTTGTACTTTTACAGTGTAATAACTAACAAAAATATGACATATAAAATACTTTTGTAAAGTAATTCAGTCAATACAAAGATGCAAAAGAGTTACGTAAATCCTTTTCAAACATAAAAGAACCTGTCATCTGAAAGTGCAAACAGCCTTAGTCCAAAAAAACAAAAACTTCCCCCAGTATTCCTCCTTGGTTTGTAGTTTAAATGAAGTGAATGTCCCGTAGTGTCCATGAGCTGAAGTAGTACTGTCTCCATGGCGACCTCCTCTTACTTCTAAACATATTTGTAGTTTATCTTCTTTTCAAGTCTCCCTTTGGTCCTGATGTAAAAGTCTACACTGGCCTGGCTTCACACAGTCGTCTTTCCTGGTGCACTACTGAACGGATTGCTGGGTCTTTCCTCCCTTTATCTGGAGATAAGATACTTACTTTTCAGATAAAGCATATTATGATAAATCAAATGAGCTTGTCGGGTTTTGTGCATCTGGGTGTTTGGGTGTGTGTGTGTGGGTTTACAGCACATGTGAATGAGGCTGTTTTTGGAGTTGAATAGGTCACTGTCCTGTATGTGGATAACATGAGACCTCAAACTCTAAAGAGGCGCGTCAGAGGAGGCTTTGGACTTATTTCACAACTGCACGTCTTATACTGTACAGAGGTGAAGAAGAGTCAAACATGTGACTTATTTGGTCCTACATTGAACCCATTTCCTTATGTGGAATCGATGTGGTCCTGTTTAGTCCTGATTCAGTTCAGATTTAGTTTCAGGTTTAGTACTGTAGTCCCAGTCTGGATGAATTCAGCTTTATAACAACTCAGAGGCAATTTACTGAAAAGAACAAGAATATATCGAAGGGATGAACTCATGTCTCAACCACTTGGGCTCAGTTGAACTATTACATACCTGACATTAAGAGCCCTGCTAAACACAAAGAGTACTATTAGTCTATTGTAGCTTTACACTCACCGAGACAATACACAGGCCTAAATGTTTATTCTGTTTACTGTAACTTGTGAACCTTTTGCCTCGTGTTTATCCTTCATAACTCGCACTGTTATAAACTTGTAGTAAGTGCGCAGCCTGTTGCGTACCTCCTGTGTGTCTGTGCGCCGGTGTGCGCGTGGTGGGAGGGGTTTGCGGAGCCACTTGCCTCTAATTAGCCGCGTGCGCCGGTAAAGGAACTCAGAGGTGACTTGAGACAGGCGCGCGGACATCCCACTGGACTTCACCTGTGGGATGAGTTAAACGAAACGCAGATATTCAGGGCGTATTCAGCAGCGTGCCGCGCGTGAGGAGGCACAGTTGATCCTCAGTAAAAGCTCTAATTGCTCTTTTGGAACAAACTCCGGAGTTGAGCGCGTACACGCAGAGGCGCAGACTGTGCTGTTTGGGGGCGCACGGCTGGAGCGGCGCGTCCGACACAACAAGTCAGCGACAGGACTTAGACAGCCGCTGTGAGGATGATGTCCTATATAAAGCAACCCCATTACACCATGAACGGGTTAAATTTGCCTGCGCCCGGGATGGACGTGCTGCACACGACCGTCGCGTATCCCTGTAAGTACCACTGCAAAAATATACTTTACTTTTTATTCGTAAAACTTTGCTAAATGTAGTGTAGATAGAAGAAATGTTTGACTCCACTTAAACTATACAAAATGACGCACACAGACGAGGCACTTGACATCTGTGAAACAAGAGGAGCGCTGTGCGTGCTCATCAGGGGAGACTCTTCAGCCTGGTCTACTGGACAAAATGTATTCATCACAGTGCTGTACATCTTTTCTGTGTAACCTCTTCGTTTTCGCGCAATCGTTTCAATCGTCCTAAAACTTTACGCACGTGGATCTTTCCTCAGAAAAATCTAATTCTTGTCACTTTTTAACGCGTTCCCACATGATGAGCTCGAGTGTACTGCTGCGTAATAGTGCCATAACAGCTTTGATTTATTTCATGGTTTTATTTTTGGGAAGAATATCCCTTTAGGCGATTATATAAAGTTTGATTTTGATGTGCAAATAATGTACAGTCCATGTTGTCTTCAGACAGTGAGGGAGAATGTTACACTCAGGGCAGTCTCCTCCGATAAAGGGAAACACCACATACATTATTGTTGTTGGGATGAAGGTTTACCTAGTAACTTAGTAAAGTAACTTAGTCTACATTCGTCTGTGTTATTTATATGATATGTGTCACATGAAATAAATACCACATCAAACAAACAATCTTACCTCGGTTACCACCTGGACACATTTAATGATGTAGACGAAGTTTTAGTCATTTTCCAAAGTGACATGTAAACCTGAAATGAGCCTAAAACGCGCAGATGAAACCCAGAGCGTCTTTACTAACCCTTGTGTCCCTGGACTTGCAGCCACTCCGCGGAAGCAGCGGAGGGAGCGCACCACTTTCACCAGGACTCAGCTGGACATCCTGGAGGCCCTGTTCTCCAAAACGCGCTACCCCGACATCTTCATGAGGGAGGAGGTGGCACTCAAGATCAACCTACCAGAGTCACGGGTGCAGGTATGGAAGAGAGTGATGGAGATTCAGCACATTTACATCGCAGTCACGTAGATAAAAGGCCTACCTCTCTGCTGCTGGCACTCCACATACTCCAGCTCATTAAAGTCACCACAGGCCTACAGCTAAACATGAGCACCTTTGGTCAACTGCTCTTTAGTCTCTTGGATTACCTTTGACTAGATTTAAACCTCGCTACTATTAATATTCTATTCATTTTTATTTATATAGCACATTTAAAATACAACTGCCCAAAGTGCTTCACACAAAAGTTAATAAAACAGATATACAGTAAACATGTGTGCTCCTATGACTCTTGGGGCCTGATATATTTTTGTTTTTTTCTGATCTCAGGTGTGGTTTAAAAACCGCCGTGCCAAATGCCGTCAGCAGCAGCAGCAGAGCACAGGACAGTCCAAGCCCCGCCCTCCTAAAAAGAAGTCATCTCCACCTCAGGAGCCCATTGTTCCAGAGCCCCTCCAGAACCCGGTGGGCTCCTACAGCCCCTCCTCTGCCCAGTCGGGGCCCACCCTGGCCCCCAGCTCCAGCACAGGGAACACTTCCGTGTCCATCTGGAGTCCGGCCATCTCGCCCCTCCCTGACCCCCTGGCCTCAGGTGCCCCATGCATGCAGCGGCCCTCTCCTTACCCCATGAGCTACGGGCAGCCCTCCTACAGCCAGGGGTACGCCAGCACCACCTCCTACTTCACAGGCCTGGACTGCAGTGCCTACTTGTCCCCCATGCACTCGCAGCTGTCGGGCACCGGGGGAGCCCTCAGCCCCATCACGGTGCCCTCTATGGGGGGCTCTCTGAGCCAGTCCCCGGCCTCTCTGTCCTCACAGGGCTACAGCACGGCCTCTTCTCTGGGCTTCACCTCCGTCGACTGCCTGGACTACAAAGACCAGCAGGCCTGGAAACTGGGCTTCACCACCATGGACTGTCTGGACCACAAAGACCAGAACTCCTGGAAGTTCCAAGTCCTGTAGAGCCAAAAACAAGTGTCAACATTTCTCTGAATCGGCCCTGTGCCAGCAGAGGTGTGCTCCTGGGTTATCATTTTAATGTAGTATTTTTTTCTATCTGTTCCTCTGTAGAGATGCATTTAGTTACATGGTTTTAAAGATGAAGGGACCAATGCCTACATCCTCACCCTTTGTATGATAGAAACAAACGCCTTTGACAGTGTGTACAGACTGTGGACATGCACTGAGCCCTCCTGTCTCTGACAGTGACAGTACAACAGTGTATTCAACATAATACTTCAAACAATACTTCAACATAACATTTAAACTCTTTGTCTCAAAGGAGTGCTGCTGTAACAGGAAGGAGCCCTGACATTCCATCAGCCTCCTCTTTCTTCTTCACATTACATATTTATTATTATTTATGTAACTTAAGTTTGTGTTTCTTTAACAGTCTGTAGTTTTACATCTCATCTTTTAAATGTGTAGTGTCATATTAATATTTATAACTTATTGATAGTTTATGGATCGTTATGATCAGGTTGTGTTTAGTTGTGAACAAGGATCTAATATAAGTCTATGAGCGTCACCGTCAGTATGGAGCTGACACAGGGCGGAGATGAGGTGCTCCGGGGGTCAGTCTGGACCCTCGTGTCAGACAAACACAAGGCTCTCACTGCTCCATCTTGGTTATTTTAGCTCATCTGTTTCTGGGAGTGCTCCAATCCTCTTAACCTCCCTTCAGCAATGCACTAAGTGAATTAGTTAGGATTATTGCCCTCTCCCCTATGTCTCTGTAACTAGCACCATCTCTCTCTTCTTCAGTCTTTACTCTTTTCTTTTTAGCATTTTCAGTTTGAGTCTTTTCCTACCTCCATCTTTTCTGCTTCTAATATCAGTTTGGTTGCCTTTTGCTTTATTTTAAAAGTTCTTGACATATCTCAGCGTCTATGCTAATTTCTTAACCTAATAAACTTTATCAGTACCCATTGTTTAAATATCTTTCTCTGTATCACCGCTGTATAAATCGACCCAACTCCACCAACCAGTTGCTAATCCTAATATGACCTGGTTACTACCACACAAACTTGACAATGATGACAAAATGTGAAAAATATGTGTTTTAATTGTTATGAAATCAAGAAGATAAATAGAGGGATGATGGTCTATTTTGGATTGTCTAAAATACCTATTTTTGCCATGTTAGTAAAGTAATAGGTTTTGATTGTAGGATCAT
This sequence comes from Periophthalmus magnuspinnatus, assembly GCF_009829125.3. NCBI lineage: Eukaryota > Metazoa > Chordata > Actinopteri > Gobiiformes > Gobiidae > Periophthalmus > Periophthalmus magnuspinnatus. The sequence continues at coordinate 21,488,490 of NC_047139.1, read as the reverse complement.
GTTTTCTAGCTGTTTACATTGTCACATCTGCATAAACATACAAATTTTGTGTCATCAAATTTAAATAAACAAACAGCACTGTGGCATTTCTTATGTATTATTAATATGTAATAATAAACATGAATACCATTTTCTTTTGCTATTTTAATGTTAAGATGTAGTCCATATAGACGAAGGGTTGGCAGAGACATTTCAAAGCATTTTTCCACACTCATCACAGGCCTAATCCCACTGCTTTAATCCCCCCAGATGCCCTCCCTCTCTGTCGTATGATTGGTTAATCCCTGTGTCCGTGCGCACTGATTGGTTAACCTCGTGGAGGGAGCAGAGCAGTGTAATCTTACCCAGAGCAGCAGAGAGTTTGAGACAGACATTTGGGCGGTAATCCCGGGCAGCAGCAGATGTGATGGGGGATGGACAGGACTAGGAGACCTTGAGGAAGGTGAACTACAAAACAAGAACCTGTATAGACTGTAGTGTGCACAGGCTGTCAAAAGTATCAAAAATAATACTAATCAATACTGAGACTAGTATCAAAAACTAATTTGAGTAGGTCAGGACAGAAATGACCTTTCCTGAACAGGTTTAGAATGGTCTTGAGTTGTATCAGAACAAGTATAAGACACATAAACTAGTATACGCAGATGAACCATTATGGAACATACCTTTTATGTGAAGCATTTGGACAACTGAGGTTGTTTTAAATTATGTGCTATAGAAATAAACTTTAATTGAACTTGAAGCAGATTTAAGTACAATACAGTACATTTCAGTCCCTGGATGGTTATCAATGGGAATCAATCTTTGTAGTTTCCTGACCTATGGCAGGATCACAGCCCCACATTCATTTGGGGTTTTGAGTGTTCATTAAGTGTTGAACTGACAAATAACAGCAGGGGTGATGTTCTAACCTGTTTTCCCACTAATTCTGCTGCTGGTCTACTGTACCTTGAGTAGTATTAAACAAGCCCCACTAGGGGGAGTTCATAACCAATATTACAGTAGTAGACCCAGCCTACAAGTAATATAAACCATTGCTATAATGACAACTAAAACTTTAGTGACTCAAATAAATAATTACACACATTTATGTTATTTCCTAATAATTCTGCTTCAGCTTCTGCCACATGGCTCCTCATCAGATCTGGACTCACACAGTTACATTATAATAAAGCAATGAAGGTATTACAACTAAAACTCCTGTTTGTTTTAACATCTATTTGTTTATTACCACCATCATATGAGAAATTTGAAAAATACAAAGATCAGCTTTAAATTTCTGAGGAAGTAAAAATATAGAAGAAATTGAATGAGGTTTTTTTTTGTGTATCACAAATTTGACATTATTTATCCTCAGATACAGAGAGAGGTCACAGAAACATAAACCAACATGCAGTATGTGCTGTTATTATGAACGCCAAAACTAAGTGAACAGTGGGAGGCAGGCAAAAGTATTATTTTATGTTGAAAAAAATGTTATACAGCGCCCCTGTGTGGCTGAGAATGGAAATTTGCAAAGCTTCCTCTTACAGGAAAGCTCTGAGAGAAGAAATCTATCTAAAAGTAATGTTGACGTCTTCAATGGTTTTGCACTTATTCAGTACTGTTTTAGAAGAAAATAAAAGTTTGTCATTAACCAAATAATGTAAAAAATATATAAAATAAACACAATGCCCACAATAATAATGTGTGTTGAGAACAAGACGTTAGGCAAATCAAAGCTCCCATGCTCACGAGTGGAAACAGCGAACCATCTCCTCCCTCTCCCCCAGAGGTCAGAGGCCACAGGAGGAGTCGTGGTGAGGAGGGGAGAGAGGAGGACGATTCAGCCAGTCTGGGGCCTTGGGACTAGTTTTATTAGCACCCTGCTGTGGAAGTTGTAGCTCCGCTTAAGCAGACTAGTCCCTCAGCTACATCCCAGTCTGGGCTGTTTCCAGTCTGGGCTGTCAGTCTCCTTTGACTCACATTTAATCACGTGCACAAGTGAGTTTGATCTGAAAAACCCTTCACATGCACAAAGAAGGTATCCTAAAACATTTGGTGCAGACAACAAAACTAGCAGAGACTTTCACAGTTATCTATCTCTTCAACATGATTACTCTAATGTCTACAGAGAAGCCGGGCGATGTGGGGTGAGGGGTGAGGGGGTGAAGGAGGGGCAGAACACAGGCGCGAGAGGGGACAGGGAGAGGTAAAGAAAACGGGAGAGGCATCTAAGCACGCTCTCCACGGATACGGCGGGCCAGCTGGATGTCTTTGGGCATGATGGTGACACGCTTGGCATGGATGGCACACAGGTTAGTGTCCTCAAACAGACCCACCAGGTACGCCTCACTGGCCTCCTGCAGACAGAAGACACAGAGCAAAAGGTCAGAATAATCCAATGTAACAGAATAGCCCTTTATAAACATGCATGCTGAAACAAACAGTGCACAGCAGTGCACCGTTACAAAAAGGATAATGTGGGTATCTTGAGTATACACAGACCTGGAGGGCACCGATGGCTGCGCTCTGGAAACGCAGGTCAGTCTTGAAGTCCTGAGCGATCTCCCTGACGAGGCGCTGGAACGGCAGCTTACGAATCAGCAGCTCAGTCGACTTCTGGTACCGACGGATCTCTCTCAAAGCAACAGTACCAGGCCTGAAACACAGAAACCACCTTTACTAAGACGAATCATTCTTCCACCAAGATAAAGCCGATGTGTGGCACTTGGAGTAATTAGGGCAGTGGTCCTTTAGTGTTTTTTAAATTGTATTGATTATTTTAAGATGATAAGGGTTTATCTAGGTGACAGTAGTTCAGTGTTTGTCCACTGATCCAAAAGTTGGCAGTTTAAATCCAGCTCTCACAGATGAATGTTGTTGTTGTGTCCTTGGGCAAGACACTTAACCCACCTTGCCCGGAGTCTGTGTGGTAAATGTGACCATTTACCATAAGGCTCCCCTTCTGATTTGAAGGATTTCGCATGGCAACAGTCCTGTTGTTACAGCAATAAATAACACAATTCAAATCTAAATATCATATCTTTAGAACATATGTCGTCACTAAATCCTTCAAATCAGGAAGGAGTCATTTGCCTGAATGCCATGAATATATTGTAGTTTTTGCACGACATCCTAATGATTGTTTGTTTTTTTGCCATTCCACCATTTAGTAAATTCGCATATATTTCACTGATCAACAACTTCTCAAGTTGAGTTTTTTGACAGATGGACTTGATCAGTGTAGTTTACCTGTAACGATGAGGCTTCTTCACACCACCAGTAGAGGGAGCACTCTTCCTGGCAGCCTTTGTGGCCAGCTGCTTACGGGGAGCCTTTCCTCCGGTGGATTTACGGGCCGTCTGCTTGGTACGGGCCATGTTGACAAAGTGTCACTACACAACAAACAAAAGGAACATTGTGTTATTTGATGATGACAATTTTTATATACATCCCTAAAGAACTGGACAGTGTTTTAAACCAGCACACAAACTAATACAATCAAAATACTTGGATTGCAAAAGGTGTTTTAGGATCTATACGCGATTTCAAACTTTGTATATTCCTTGGTTATGGATAAAGGGATAATTTAGATTTGAAAACTAGAACAAAGTGAATTTCAGTTCCTGAAACCCAGGAATAGCACGCTAACTATAAGAACCATCACCATAGAAATTAACAATTTAAAAGTAGATATTATATTGATTGAATAGTGAAATGACAAAACATCTTACACCAGTGTTTCTCAATAATACATTAGATTACAGTGGCCCCTTATAATCTAAAACTACTGGGATTCTTACATTGACATAACAAATCCACACTTTGTTGGTCATTGTATTGTCACTAGAATAAAAAAAGTAATTACTCTGTTAAAAACAACTGGTTAAAGGTACACTATGTAACTTTTCTAGTGGGGAGTTGCTACAGCTCCATAACACATTTGGATCAGTATTATTTTATTTCCGTCTTGAGGAAATAAATGCTGTTTTCAGTCTCTGCATTGGCATTGGTTGATAGTGGCAGATACTTAAAGTCACAGTATCAGAAATGAAAAAGCTGGATAGTTTTTATTGCTCAGAACTACTTTGGAAATATGCATTTTTACTGTGAGTGGACTCACCTCTCCACAGATCTGACCAGCACCTTTGACTGGTGGGCTCACTGCTTGCCTCAATGGAGATAGTTACTTTTAATACCATTCTGTGGAACATTTCAGATACACAGTAATATCTCCATAGAGACAAGCAAATGTCATAGTCTCTACTAGTAAAGTTACATAGTGCACCTTTAAAGCTACAGTATATAACTTTCTGGAAGTGGCACTTCACTTGCATATTTCCATGGAAATAGGAAGTTAAAACCATACTTTGGAACATTCTCCATGGAGATAGAGAATGTTTTATGCCAAACCGTATAAATACTACAGCTAAATCAACAACAGTTCCATGGAAACAAGCAGGTGGAGGCTCACTCAGTACAGACGTATGTTTTTATATGTTTTTCAGTTTTTCAACACAAACAAAATGGAAAACAAAAAGTTACATACTGTGGGTTCAAATAGGGGATATAGGGAATAAATGACATTGCTACTTCACAAATTGTATGATGGAAAATGTGAATATACAAAAATATTTTAGACTCAATAATCTAATGGAAGACAATGGGAAATATTGTATGGATTACTGTCTACACTCGTGTTTTCCTGGTCTCTTATTACCTTGGATTTATGGAGTAACCGCTAAAAACTTTTGCTTCGTCTGGCAACTGCTGAACTAACCTCACCGAACCAATACACCGGGGCTCCATAGAAACACCAATCAGATTAGCGGAATAGAAATGAACTGGAGATTTCAACCAATGAGAGCGCGTCTTGTACCGTTTGGGGGCGGGACTAGCGGCACAGTCCCCGCCTCTTACCGCAAGGATTATGGCTGCAGACTCAAACGAATCCACCGATATAAAGGCAGAAACCAGAACGAAAACTTTGATATTTTTCTCAAAAATGACAACACATGAACAAAATAAATAATGGCAAGGGATACCAGACAAGTGTCACCAGCTATTAAGCATGAAGGAGCTTTAAAATGCGATGAAATTAAAGCGGAGCAGCGAGGTAAAGATAGGCACTGAAAGTAGAGCACATATTTCGGCAGTGGAAGTGGAGAGCCGCGTTTCTCTGCGTGTGCATCGGAGGTTTTCTTCGCTCTCAAGCATCGAAAAACACGCTATTTTAACACTAAAAACACACAATTTCTGTAAATTTCTATATTAAACCGCGTCTAGAGAATTTGATCTAAAATATGATGATAAAAAATATGACTTACCGAGGGTGATTTGGGGCTTTTTCACCAAGCGAAACTCGTGTGCTGTGGCTGTGTAGCAGTGTCAGATATTTACTATCTCGCTCACACAATGGAGCGGAGCGCGAGCAAAATGGCGGCGCTGTCAATCATCTGTCTCCCACGAGCGTCTGCCAACTTTTGTAAATACAGTAGTGCACTGTCCAGAAAAGCAATATTTTAACATTAATAAACATCTAAACATGAGACAGTAAAAAAAAAAAAAAAAATCATAATAATATAATATTGAAAATTCACGGCTAATATATGTATGTATGTATGTATGTATGTATGTATGTATGTATGTATGTATGTATGTATGTGTGTATGTGTGTGTGTATATATATATATAATTATATATATATATATATATATATATATATATATATATATATATATATATATATATATATATATATATATATATATTTGTTACCTTTTTTTACATATACATATATAAAATGTATATGTATATAGACACATACCATTAATGATTTCCCATATGTTTTACTTTCTTATAACTTTTGAGTATTTGTCATTGTATGTTATAGATGTTCTGTGCAGGTTTGTCATCATGCACTTGTAAAACAATAAAAAAAAACCCAAAAACCAAAAAAACTTCTTTTCATATAAATGGCCTGAAACTATGGAAGCCCGTTTCCGCCATGAAAAAAAAAATAAAAGCCCCACAGAAAGTCGAAATTACGAGTTTAAAACTCGTAATTATGAGTTTAAAACTCGTAATTATGAGTTTAAAACTCGTAATTATGAGTTTAAAACTCGTAATTATGAGTTTAAAACTCGTAATTACGAGTTTAAAACTCGTAATTTCGACTTTTAAAACTACTAATTATGAGTTTAAAACTCGTAATTAGGACTTTTAAAAGTATGAATTATGAGTTTATAACTCGTAATTTTGGGAATGTAACATTTACAAAAAGTGAACCTTATCAATTTTGATTAAATGAATTTGGTATTTTAATAATTTCCTCAATAAACCAGCGGGGTTGTGACCAGCTGGCACTCTGCTCAGACCAGGAAAACGAGCGCTCACAGACACAGAGCACAGCTCATGAGTGGTCAGAACAGCACTCAGGGCCCACTGATTTGTTCAAGACGCCAGAAACTTTACTGGAGCTTAATTTATTCATTTTTTAAAAGTATGTAGGTGATAAACATAACAGTCCTCCTCCTGTCTCCTCTGCTCTGTACACTCAGTTGCAGTGTGCTACAAGCTCAATTAAGACTTTAAAAGTTCTAATTACGAGTTTTAAACTCATAATTAGTAGTTTTAAAACTCATAATTACGAGTTTTAAACTCATAATTAGTAGTTTTAAAAGTCGAAATTACGAGTTTTAAACTCGTAATTACGAGTTTTAAACTCATAATTACGAGTTTTAAACTCATAATTACGAGTTTTAAACTCATAATTACGAGTTTAAAACTCGTAATTTCGACTTTCTGTGGGGCTTTTATTTTTTTTTTCATGGCGGAAACGGGCTTCCATATGAAACAATGTCAGAAAAGATAAATTATATGAAATATATATTATATAAAACATGAATATTGTATTTTCATTCATTTGAAATGTTTTACTTATTAGTAAAAATGAAGTGTATCTACACAGTAATTAGTTATTTTTATTTCTTTAATTTAAATTAACACTAACACTGGGAAAATAGTCCGATGTTTATGTATTTTTTATGTTCAAAACAAAGATAAACGCTTTGACGAACAATGTATAAAATACGTCATTTCAGTGTATCCTCACTTCTAATCCATAACAGTAATTCCTCCTCCTAAGTGTTTTCTTAACCCCAGGGGTCTCCATACCTCTGGCTGACTGTGTTATGAGTTAATCATTTATTTCAGCGCTTTAAAGGAACATTTAACATTAATGTTACATCAGTAGTGCTGAATTCATGTAACGAGAATATGTATTCTGAATACTAATATTGAGTAACTGTATTCTGGTACAGTTACTTTTTCATTTAGTGGTATTCAGAATACAGGCACTTTCCTAAAATCAAAGGAATGCATGATGGCATTTGATCACAGTGTAGGCTTCAAACTGCACAGAATCAATGAGAAAAAAAAACAGCACTTGTGGTGAGCCAAGTGTGATTTTAGTTTCTCCAGTTAGTGACAGGAAATGCATACCATATATAAAAATATTAGGCTGTTTTACTCATATGTTGCGTCTTTACACTATAATTTATATACAACTCTGTGTGAAAATATTTTAAGTATTTAGAATACAGTACTCTGATTGAACCATACGTTACAAAATATATTTTAATTCAGGTATTGGGTATTCTGTAACTAAATACATTTTAAAGTATTCTTCCCATCACTGAACATCAATGTAACTTTCACCACTGCACTATTTAAAACTGGGAGAATAAATTATTCAAACAGCTTTATTGTGGAAAAACAGTCCTGAAATGACTAAAAAGTCAATTTTATTTCTGAACAGATTGCTTTATTTTCAACGTGACCTTAGATACTATGAGCTTTCACATTCAAGTACATAACTGAACCTTAAGTCCATGCCCCATTTGAGGCAGTGAATAAGGCAAAAGGAGCAACACCCGAAAGAGGTCAGGGACAGCCATATAACCTGGATAATTACATAGTCTATTGTTTATGATCAGCCAAAAGTTATGTATTATATTTAAGTACTAAACACAAGTACCCACTAATGTTTTAGTGTTAGCATAGTACTGTATAAAGTAGTGAGTTAGTTATAATACCATGTGACACCCCGAATTGAGGAAGCAACAAAAGTATTTTAATGTTTGTGCATTGGAACAAAAATTTAACAGCAGTCAACATATACTTGGGAAAATATTTAAGGCTCACTGAGTTGTTTTTCATGGACAAAGCAGCATTGCGTTCTTTACCCTACAGTTTAAGGGCACACATTTTCAGCTTTAATCTTGTATTAGTCCAGGCTACCAGAGTTCCATATTTCTGATAACAAAAGGAACAAAAAAACATCTTGCACATTTGAAGGTGTCACATGTAATCGTCTATGTCCTCCTCCTGTACTGCTGTGCAAGTGGAGCTGAGACTGTGCCAAAGTATTGGTCCCTCTTCCACAGAAGAACAGACAAGCACCAAAACATCCCTCAAGAAACAAATGGTTTTATAGCACACAGATACAGGTACAGAAATGGCACAGTCACAGAAAAACAAAACAATTGAAATCAAATAACTGCAGCTTGTTTCATCACTAAACCTGGATACTTGGAGAGAAACAAGTAGAATATTTACTGCTTAAGTGTATAAGTGTTGAACTGTTTTATCAGGTAAAAGATCATTTCTGTAGGTTTGCTCCTTCAATAGTTGTGCTCTAACATCAAGAACGCAATAGATAGTGAAGTCCACAGAACTTTTCTGTAAGAGTGCATGCATTTCTAAAATGCAATCTGTAATCCCAGCTGATCCTCGCTCCAAACCTTTAAACAAACTGAAATACAATCCACCCCTTTACTAGTGTTTCTATTCATATACAGATCTCTATATATTTATTTATATTTTACATTTCTGTAGTGCCTAATCACTGTACCATACATTTTCATATACAATTAGGACATGTCAATAAATCACAATTCAGGTACATCCAGGACTCTGTAAAAAGTCTTACAATGTTCTGTACAATTTATTAAAAATACAGAGGAGCAAAAAGTTTGGTGATTCAACAGTCCACCGTCCTGCAGAGGCTGCTCACCCATGGCTCCAGACAGTCCTTTTACACAGATAAACACCACATGTTTTAAAGCGCTTCACTCTGTTCTGATCTCAGTCTCTGGCCTTTGCAGGCCCAGCTCAGTCTGAATGAACGCGCCCTGGCCCAGTGCAGTGGAGTAGGCTCTGTTATTGAGGCTCACTGGAAAGCCTGGACCAGGGTAGGAGCCTGGGGGCCCACGTTTTGGAGCAGGGGCCTGAGGTGCAGGGTGATAGTCATCCAGGTTATCATAGTGGGACTGAGCAGTCTTTGCACTGAGTTTCTGATACGCATATTCCCGCTCCAGGTCGGGTTTGCTCTGGCCGTAGTGCTCTCGGACACTATGGGAACGCTCCGGTTTGCGGGGCACTTCTCGAGGCTGGTCTTCGGAGCTGTGGTAGCCGCTGGCTGTTTTAGCTTTGCTCTGAGGGTGCTCTGAATCAGGGCAGTCATAGCGCGGCTGGAGGCTCCTCTTGTTGGGATACTCCTGCTGCCAGTGCTTGTCCTCTGGGTGTCGAGAGCCTTCCTGATGTGAGACACTGTGGCTCAGGGCTCCAGGGTGGGACTGAGAGGATGGGACCTTCTTGGCCCCACTTGGCTTGGCCAGACCATCAGACTTGTCCCCTACATTGTTCCCCTGTTTGTCAGTCTCCATATACATGAGTGCTTCAGGATCGGACATGATGTGTCTCGGGAGGTAGCGTCCATCTTTGCTCTCAGCTGTAACCAGCACAGCCTTCCCTGGGTCCGACTTGCTGCGCAGGTGCAACGTCTCGTAGCCTGATAAGTCTGAGGGGGTGAAGAGGCCCACATTATCGTACTGTGACAGCACAGGGCCTTTGATCTTCTGGCGCGCCCTGCTCTCTCTCCTTATGGAGTGCATGCGGTAGCGTTCAGACTCCTCTGCGTCCCACGTGTGGTAGGACGACTCCTTGGGCCCGTGGTTTGGGGGAATGTCCCTGCTGACAAAGCTATGCTCTTTGGCAGGAGGCCCAGCGTGATGGGAGAGGTAGTGGTATCCTGTGGTCTTTGCTCTGGGTCGCCCTGAGCCTGGCCCTGGCTCTCTGAAGGAATGAAAGTGGCGCACACGAATAGTGCCATAAGGGTCTATGTCGTAGAAGGGAGAGTCCACAGGCCCAGAGCCGGAGTACGGGCTGTAGCGGTACTGCACACGTCCGTTCTCAAAATATGGCTGCAGCTGTGTGACGTGGTAATCCACCTGTGACGACTGCTGCTGCTGCTGCTGCTGCTGCTGATAGGCTTTACAGGGATACACAGGGCGCTGGCAGAAGAACAGCTCATCGTCTGGAGGGACTTCTGTTCTCTGGATGGGCACAGAGCGGATAGTGGAGGGCACGTGCATGGAGTGCACTCTGCGGATGGTGGCGTAGCCGTGGGTGCGGTCGTGGCTGTAGCCCTGATGCCCTGTCGTCATGTACACAGTCCTGGGGTTCCCTCTGGACTTGATGGAGTGGTGGTAGGAGCGTGGGCCTAAAGTGCTGTACCGGTCTATTCGGGCACTGTACGGGATCTGAGGCTCAGACTTAGACACGTAGGAGGGGTGAGGGGTCATGCTTTCTGGTCTGTAATGGTGAGGCATTGGCTGCGGGCCCATAGGAGCAGGCCTCTGGTGATAGTAAGCAGACACAGGTGGCTCCATTAGTGGCTCTGCTTTGGTGTGGTACATGTAGGGGGGCTGGTGAGGGGTCGATTTACGTGGAGATAGAGGATGATGTTGAACAGGCTCGTCTGGATGACCCTCGCCGAGAACAAGGAAGGGGGCTTCGCTTTGGCTAAGTGCAGCTGTTGCTAGTTTGCTCTCCATGGTGCGGACCGGAGGAGCAGGAGGTTTAGGTATATGAGACTCACTGCTAGGCTGGACTGGTTTGATGGCCTCCCAGGGCTTCTCCACAGGCTCGGCAGCAGTGGGGGCTACGCGGGCACTGGCCTTGGAGGTAAGCTGAGGTTGGGACACATTTTGGGGCACATTTTGGGGCACATTTCGGGGCATAGGTTGGGGCATAGGTTGGGGCATAGGTTGGGGCATAGGTTGGGGCATAGGTTGGGGCATAGGTTGGGGCACAGGTTGGGGCACAGGTTGGGGCACAGGTTGGGGCACAGGTTGGGGCACAGGTTGGGGGAGCAGAGTCTCCGGGAGCGTTTGAGGAGCTGGGGTCTTCTCTGATTGTGTTGGAGGGGTGGGCTTAGTCTGGGGCTGGGTAGAACTCTGGCTTTGACTCTGTGTTGGAGTGGAGGTGTGTGGTGGAGGGAGTGACACAGGTGTTTTTTTAGGCAGTGAAGCAGGAGGAGGGCGTACATCTGTTGGCTTTGGAAGAATTGGTGGTGGTACAGGCTCTGGTTTAACCTGAAAAGAAAAAACTGGGTTAGTGTACTATAGTATAAGATAAGAAACTTTATTGGGGAATTTCTCTTGAGCATGAAATGCAAAGTGCATATAGGCTGGTCACAATAATGATTATATATCGTTCAATACAAGACAGATGAAACAATATTTTTTGGTGTTACATTCTGCCATTTAGTTATTTCAGATCATGTTTTTTTCTATGGTGCATTTAGAATAGTTTTTGTGAATAATTCTGCTTTATGTTTTGGTTTCAATACTGTATTATCATTTATTGTCTATATCTACAATTTATTGCACTTCAAAATTTGTTATGGTGACTGGCCTAGGTGCAATGAAAGATACACTACACATAACAGAATGAAAATACAAATTAATGCATTTGTAGTAGTTACAAACAGTGTAGTTCATAAAGTACATTACATTACTTAAAACTGGAGTACCCAACTTTTTTCTCTTAAATAAGTAAATATTGATTTCCTTTGTGAAAAACTCTGACCGTTAAATGCGACCACTGTCTCAAATTTGTAATAAAGAGCCATGTGGTTTGGGATGCACTTTTCTATCTGAAAAAGCTGTTCTAAAGCTGTGCTAGTGGCCATGAAGAATGATGTGCCAAATCAGAATCAGAATCAGAATCAGAAGACTTTTATTGCCATAGTCTGTGAACACAGTTCACAAACTAGGAACTTGATACGGTGAAAAAGTGCAACATAAACACACTGAATAAATACAAATAAAAATGATTTGTAAAAGTTACAAAAAAAAGTTTAAATACCCACTTCCTTCAATTTGAAAATCAGATACTCCAGTTTTAAATAGTTGTTTTTACAAGTTGCAGTAGTGCAGTAGTTACCTTGACAGCCTCAGGAGTGGGCTGTGATTGCACAGTCTTAAAACTGCCACTAGGGGTCGTGGCTGGAGTGGTACTGGACGATGTGCAAACTTGAGACACTGGTAGCTTCTCTGGACTTTTGATGTTGGGGGAGATTTCAAGAACCAAGGGGACACATTTGTACACAGGCGTATCTGGGGGGCTGAAGTCCATCTGAGGCGGGGTGGTGGAGGTCTCTGTGATATTACTGTTGACTGTGGGTTTTTCGGTGACAGGAGTGGAAGGACAGGGTTGAGATGATGAGACTGTGGTCGTCATAGCAGCGCTATTTGTTAGTGGAGAGGTTTCCTCTTCAGGTTTTCTCTCTGAGGCAGGTTGAGGCAGCTGAACCAAAGCGGGACAGTCCTGAGGTGATGGAGTCATTGGAGTTACTGGTGTCACTGGTGTTAGGGGCTCTGAGTGGGACTGGACTGACACCGGCTGTAAAGATTCAGACAGAGCCAGGGTCAACATGCGGGTTGGGTTTTTGGGAGGAGGAGCCGGGGCGGAGGCAGTGCTGAGGGAGTGAGAGGGGGGCTCCTTTGAAGAGTCTGAAGACACAACCCCTGGAAACCACAAACAAAACAGACATTCAGTTAATGTGATAAAACACTATTAGGCAGGAAACCACTTTTTTAATTTTTAGGATTCTCTTAGCTAATACTCTTAGATTATTGGATTGCATATTAGATATACTAACTAAGAGTTGCTTTGTTTACATGCACACCTTCAAGATTATCTAAATGACATGGAAACCGTCATGTTACAATACTAAAACTCCATTTCGATACAACGGAATAGACTCAGTACGGATTCCACCACGATAATAAAAATCACTCTTCGTGTAGTTAAATCATTGTTATTTCTTTTATATTACCATTTGGCCTTATATCTGCATAATCCATCAGTCGTCCTGGTAAGTTCAATAGTGGTCCATGGGCGTATACTAGTCCGTGTGGCCTTATACTAAAGCTATTCAGAAAAGGTTAAATTTTCTTCTGTGAATGTAACTTTTTAGTACTGATACCAGCTCAAATGAGTATCTAGTTTTGATACTTTTAGCATTTATTAGTATCTGATTTTTGATACATTGACAACCGTAGATGTCAGTAGTAAAAGGAACTATGGTCAGAAAAAAATGATATTTTTTCATTTTAATTGTCTTGAATGATCAGAGTTTGAGCGTGCATGTAACCGCAGCCACTTTTCAGTTCAGACAGAGATAAAGACACCGTACCTTCTTTGGTGCAGACAGGTGCTGGCAGTGGGCCGCCCTCTCCCTTGATATCTGCTCTGTCTTCACTGTCAAAGGCTGCCAGCTTGGACTGCAGTTCCATTTGGAAAGCTTCACTCAAAGAAGGCTCCACGGGCCTCAGCAGCACAGAGCCCATCAGAGGAGAGGAGTCGGCGGGCAGTGATGGAGGGGATAATGGCTGAGAGGAGACACACTGTCCAGATGCAGGTTTGTCAGCAGAGAGCAGCTCTGAAGTGGCAAAACCTGTCATACTTGCGCTCTTCCCACTTTTGATCGGTGACACTGCTTGGGTTGGCTTGTCCATATATGAATAGGAAATGGTCATCTTCTTGTTTTCCCGCTTTTCGCCAGCTATAGGCCTGTAGTCGACAACAGGCGCGCTTATACTGCCAAGAAAAGAGGCAGAAAGCACCTCGGAGACATTGGTTTTGCTTCTCTTCAGTGTAGACGCCTCTGCTCCCATGGATGACTCCTCTAAAGGGAAAGCGTAGGATGTATCGGGAGCGCTGCACTGAAATGACATGGGGTCAAAGTCCAGGGAGGCCATTCCGATGTCCGGAGGGCTGAGGTCCACATCCTCTCCGGCCGAGCGCGGAGGAGAGATCAGAGCCGGGACACAGATAGGCCCCTCGTCTCCGTCGCTGTCCTCTGTCCCGTCCAGATTATCGTAGGAGTTACAGTGCTGCCGAGTGTCCAAAAGGTCCCCGTTAAAGGAGGCAGAGAGGGCATCACTGCTGGAGCGTGGGCGCCTGGGACGGTACACCTTGGACTCTCCTTTAAGCACAAAAATATTATAAGAAACATGATTTTTATTTATAGAAGGTTACACAACACAGAGAAAGACATGTTTCCTACAGGTTTATACAGAGACTATGGAAGCACAAGCTCCTTATTTGAATAGTTTTATTTAATACATTGTATATGAGTATAAATACTTATTGCCTCTAGTGTTGTCAGGATACAAAAATTTGAAACTATTTTAATATTAAGGAGTTCGCTCAACACTCGATACTGATTATGATTTTGGTAACAGAATGTCATTTTCACATATAAAATAATAGTACATGCATGAGGTCTTATATTTGTTCTGATAAAGCTCAAAAATCTGTTCAGAATAGCTCAGATTTTCTTCTGTTAATGTGATTTTTTGCAGCATCAATACAACTACTGATAGGGTAGATTTGACATTAGTTTTAGTATTGATTAGTATCTGATTTTCAATACATTAGAGAACCCTAATTGCCTTTAGTGATCCAAAAAAGCACTCAACAGATTAAAGGTCCTATATTATGCAAAAATTACTCATGTGAGGTTTAAACCTGTCATAATGTTGTTACCTGTTAAAATGTCATAATGTTGTTACGTCCTCAAAAACATACCTTGTGTTTTATTCACATCATTCACATATGTTTGAGTAACCCTGCATTATTCTATCTACATAGTCTGTCTACATCTCCAAATCTCAAAATGGTCTGTTCCACCTTGTGATGTCATGTGTTTTCAAGTTAACATCTATGTTTTATCTTTAGTTCGATAGAGATCGGCAATTCCAAGACTGAAATCATACAAATCCAAATGATTCTAGTAAAGGTGTATGAAGTTTAAAAACACAGTGGAGCACTTCCTGTATTACCACATGATGACATCACAAGGTGGAAAAGAGCATTTTCAGTTTGAGAGAAGAACTGTGTGTTAAACATATGAATGAAACAAAATAAAACTCCTGGTATGGTTTTGATGAGGAAACAAAATTATAACATAGACCAGAAAATAGCGTAATATGGGCCCTTTAAGATTTGTAGTAACTGTTCTTGTTCAGCTTGTTTTTAGACTATGTGGGGGGAGATATATATATATATATATATATATATAATCCTGTATTATATATACATGTATGGGAAAATTAAATAATTACCCTCAACATTGTGCAAAGAACTTAAACTCTCTTCACTTTTGGCTGATCTTAAAGTGGCGGTGTCTCCTCTGCCTCCTGTAATCACAATATAAAAAATGTAATAATGATTAATAATAACATTTACAGTTAGTTTGAGTGTCTTCATGTATTGTATGTATTGTTTTATTCCAACCTCGTGTCTTACCAGCCAGAGCCATCGCCTTCAGCTCGTTAGGTTCACTGGGATTGCGATGTAACTTGCGCTTTGACATGGAGGAAGATTTGCCGAGATTGAAGAAGGAACGCCAGCTCCCGACTGGTGACTTTTTGGTCTTATTAGGGGGTCTCTTCCTGTTGTATGGAAAAGGTGATCAGTTAATAGATTGGTTTAGTGCTATTTCTTCTTTAATGGTGCACAGGTCAGAAGCCAGTGGTGGAATTTGCATTTTAACTGTCAGATTGCAGATGTGGTTTATGGTCACGTGAAACAAAATTGGCACAAAGTTCAATGTTTTCCCAAAATTCAGTTTTCACAATTAGTTCTAGAGAATGGTGCCATTTTTCAACCGCTTAAGCCAAATCAATAATATAGCAAGGAATAGTTTTGATAATACCACAATGATAATAAAAAAAAAAAAACAACCACTATATATTTACACAACGGAATGTGATTTTCAATATTAAATCATAGTACATTATTTAATATTTCAATGTGGTGTTATATCTGTGTAATCCTTCAGTCATCCAGGTAGGTTCCAAAGTGGTCGATGGGGATATACTAGTCTATGTGTCTTATGCTTGTTTTGAGACAGGTCAAGGTCATTCTAAAACTATTCAGGAAAGGTTCATTTTGGTCCTGTGAATGTGACTTTTTTAGTATGGATACTTGCTCTAGTTTTGATACATTTTAATATTGATTAGTTCTGATTTTCAATACTTTTGACAACCCTAAAGCTGGCATCTGCCGTCCATCTGAGTTATATAGTATTTTCCAACATGAACACGCCCTATATTTACTCATAGACGAGTATTGTACAAACCTTTCTGTTGGGAACTCAATGACAGTGTGGAACTTTCCCTGCAGAGCGGCTGGACCCTCGCCCACCTCGATGTACTTGCTGTCTTCTGTGACAGGGGAGTTGATCTGGGCCTGGGTTCGAGCCTGCGCCTCCTCCAGGCTCAGGAGTTTAGTGGAGGGTGAAGAGACCAGTAGGGATTTTGGCCGTGACAGAGAGTTATGACCTAATGAGAAACGAGATTTTCAGAGCAGGCACAGAGAAGAGAGGAAGTGTGTGTGCGTGTGTGTGTGTGTGTGTGTGTGTGTGAGAGAGTTTTTTTTAATCTAACTGTAGGGACCAAAGCCTGTACACAAAGTCACATCATGGGAAACTGTCTCCTACAGGTTTACGTTACGATTAGTAGTTAGTAGTTACTATGGTTATAATCAGTCTCCAGAAAATGAATGTAAGCCAATAAAAGTCCCCACAAAGTATGGAACGCTGACTTTGATGGATGGGTTTTTATCACATTGTGGGGCCCAAAACTGTTTGTACACACTCACTTGTACACACACCATTGGGGCCAGCCTTCCTTATGGGGACAAAAATCTGATTTTGTAGTAGTTGAGCAATAATTATCTTGATGAAGATGAAATGTAATAATAGAGTAATAATGGAGTGTTTTATCCTCCAAGAAGTAGGAAGTGCACTGTTAGCATGTTAGTTGTTGTGAGCATTACCATGACGGCAAAACTCTGCTCTGGCCTCCAAGATGTGTGTGCGTGTGTGAGAGAGAGAGAATGTGCGTGAGTGTACCTGCTCCTTCTCGTATGAGTGAGCTGAGTTTGGGGCTGAAGAGAACATCCACATGATTGAGAATGAACTCCACCACCACAGACTGGATCCGCACCTCCATGAACGCAGCAGTGCCACTGAAGCAGGCCGACTCTATCTGTTTAGACCTGCACACAAGAGTCACATGTGAGACTTCTGCACTGTTTGATTGGAAGCTTTCATTCTATGGGAAAAACACACAACATTGTACCTCAGAAGATTCGGAGCCCAGACGATGGCCAAGTTTTTGCTGTGCATGTTTGTGACATAGCTGAACGTCGCCAGGCGAGAAAGATGTCTCATCAGAAACTCCAGCGTCCTAGAATTCAAACATTTATTTAAACATAATCTGCCTCAGAAAGTAACACTTAAAAGTGTGAAATTACAAAATCATTTTCTGTTTAAGTAGACTGACAATTGTATTTTCCGATTAATGCTAAATACACAGTATTCTAGCATCACCACTAGAGGTGGGCGATATTGAAAAAATCTAGATTTGTTTTGTTGTATTATGTCAACTATATTCAGACAATATTTTAACAATGCATCAGAAATTTGCCAAAGGTTGTCTGTAAATAAAGTTGAACTAGATCAGGACTAAAACGGACTTGATTAGGACCAAACCAAGTCTTCATCAGGACAAAAAAAAAGAGCTAAATTTTGGACCAGGTAACAGTAAGTGTGAATGCATTCCAAATGGCCACAAGAGGGCAGTGTGGTGCCTCTGTTACCTGTAATGCGGTGGAGGAAGTTGCTGGATGACATCATGGATCTTGATGAGCCTTTCCTCGTCTGTTGCCGCAGATACAGCCTCCTTCAGGGTGAGAGGAAATTGGGAGATGTTGAGGTGAAATCAGCAGATAAACACAGATCAGTTGGTTCACTTTTGGGGCTGTTTAATAGATCACAGAGAGTACATCTGTCTGAGACCACAACCGCAGCCCACCGCCCTCGCCGCTGCCATGACAACCACCAAACATTTACTTTGCACCAGAAACCAGACTGTTGTGTGGACATTAGGAAAGTGGTTTGTTGTATTGTAATCACAGGGTGTGGTGAAACATATTATTTTTGAATGTTTGAAGCATAAATTCAGCTGATTTTTTGTAGAATTTGTATAATCGCTGGTTATGCAAAACAAACGCTTCTGAATGTAAAAAAAAAAGGCCTGGTTGAAGTAGTGTTCCAGCAGCAGTTGTACAAATGAATATTCAAAAAAAAACACCCAACAACTTAATAATAGACAACATTTGTATATATATATATATATAGGGCTGTCACAATAATTACTATTTCAATTAATGATAGATGGAACAACCATTTTTAGGGCTGTGTTTTTATCATGAGCAGTGTTGTCACTGTGCTGAAATTCAAACTTGATTTTGATACTAAGAAATAGACTTGATGCTCAATACTAATTTCGATAGCATGATGATAATAAAAAATAAACACTCACACACTTTCTTTAGACAAAAATAGAATGTGACTTTCAACATTAAATATTATATTCCCACGTGGCCTTATATCTGTGTAATACCTCAGTCGTTCAGGTATGTTCCATAGTGGTCCATGGTGTATACTAGTCTATGTGTCTTATATTTGTTCTGATACACCTCAAGATCATTCTAAAGCTACTCAAGAAAGGTTTATTTTTGTCCTGTGAATGTGACTTTTTTAGTATTGATACCTGCTCAGATGAGTATCTAGTTCTGATAGTAGTTTTAGTATTGATTAGTATGCGAGTTTTACTTTTGACAATCCTAATCATGGGTACTTTCTCTTTGCACTAGTGGTGAACTTTTTGTTATTTTTCTGCACTACAATAAGATTTTGCTGTAGAGGGCTGAATAAATAACTTCTATGACTCATTATAAACACAATCTAACTGCTAAGTGTTTCATTCTATTAGTCATTTATTTCAGCTCAGGTTTTTTAACAATCTTGTGAACTCAGAATAGTTTAAATCCAGGCTCCAAATGGTTCTGTTTAGCTGTGTATATGACTGAAAGGTTTTTATTCTGCACTTTTCTCTTTGAATGTTATTTTTATGAGTTGAATTGATGATGTTATCATTTATCATCTATACACTTCAAAATCGGTTAATTGGTTGATTATCATGACAAGCCTAAAAACAAAGTTCAAGATATTAAAAAAACACAAAAGAAACTAGAAGGTGTAGTTAAAAGTGGTTGGGTAATAATCTGTGTACCATTCGTTCAACTGATTTTTTGATTAAAAATGTTTCAATTTCGTAAATGGTCAAATTTTTATATGGAGCTTTTCCACCTTCAAGGCACTAAAAGATCTTTACACCAAGGAACCTCTCATCCATTCATACACCAGTGTACACAGACACTGGGGGCACAGAGGGGTTAAGTGTCTTGTCCAAGGACACAACAACAGCATTCATCTGTGGGAGCTGGATTTGCACCGCCAGCCTCTGGGTCTGTGGATTGGAGGTATAGGAGTCATCTCTTACTTTCTGCCCAGGACCCACACTTCCATGTTAAATCGAAATAAGGCAAAATTTACCATTGATGCTGCTCCCCAGAACTTCTTTTGAAGTTTGTACATTTAAACCGAAGATCAAATTGAAAAATAAAAAAATCTAACAGTTTCTGCATTTTTTGTTTCATGCATAATAACAGAAAATAGATGTTTTTGATTTTAAATTGAAAATCAGCTGAACAAATGGTACAGGTTTTGAGAGGCAACATATTAGTAGTAAAGGGTTTTATGAGCAGCAAAGCAGTGATTTACCGAGAACTTCTCATAGAGCTGGTAGGTGAGGAGGGGGTTGGGCAGCTCTCTGAAGTACAGTTTACACAGAGAGCCCACACAGTGAATATCCTGGATGTAAATGTCTTTGGTCAAGTCGGGGATCTGCTCCGAGTCAAATTCATGTCTGAGGAAGAAATTACAATGATTATTTTTGGGACAATTAGACCATTTAAACAAAATACCTAGAAGCAAAATAAGTATTCTCTATTTCCAAGTAAGTGCCAATTGTTTTAAAGGCCCTGTCCCTATTTTCTTTCCATGTATTTGAGTAAAAATGGTCTTGCTGCAGCAGATATATTGTATAAGCAGCTCTTAAGGTAAAAAAGGCTGTTGTGTACTGTCTGCATATAATAATAAACCAATTTATTGTCCAATAATCAGGAAGTGTGCGGTTATAATGCTAGTTCTTGTTAGAACTATTGTGATGGAAAAACCTCTGGCCTCTGAAAGTTGTGAAAAGAGCTTATAAACTCATTGAGGTGAAAGACTAGGATGCTCGGAATGCGTAAGATCAGTGAGGAATAACTTGAATGCAATCTGTTTAAAATGTTAAACTCGTTCTGTTTTTCATGTTTTTAAGACAGCGCCTTTAAGTTAAATAATAAATCATTAAAACATGCATTCATAATTTACTCATTGTAAAAAGAAAAAACTATATATTTATTATTACGGTTGTTACTTTGTAGGTTTTTGTTTCAGCTTGTTATTTGTGCTAAATACCACAGCACATTTATCTGAGTTGGTTTGACAGGACTTCTGCACAAACCATAATTCAAGGTGGAATTTCTGTATTCACACTTGAAATGTTGTTTATGTTTGAATTAGATTTATGAGCTTCTGCTGCAGCTACAGAAGTTTCTGAAGACGATAAACAGGAGGAATACTACAACACAAACTACCAAACTATCCGTGGGTTTCAGAATAAATAACAGGTGGCATAGGGATAAACAATATGACCTATCTTTTAAATGGTGAAAAGTCCTCAAAATGGTGCCTTAAACAGGAAGCTGAAACTTTTGTATATATTTCAAAAGACTATACAAAATGTAGTGAGCGTTAAAGGTGCTGCACACAATTGGACTGCCTTAAAGAACACATTGTGCTTGAGTTTGCTAAATAATTATAATCCACAACACCCGTGGATCATTATGGTATACTTTGCACATTTGAAATCGCAATATTCATCTAAAACGACTTAATAAAAGAAACAAGCCAGCTCACTTCCGTGTTAGAAAACTGCAGTGCCCAATAGGAGCTGACGTTGCTGAAAACGCCATCACAACAGAAAGCCGCAAAGCTGTCAGGATCTCCTATGGATAGCTGTACATCACACTAGCGAGTGGCATATTTGGGGGGGGGTCCATTTGCAGAACAGGTCTGCTTTAAAAACATGAAATAAAAAACAATTTGCAGTTGTCCAAAGTCATTATTCACTTACTTTATGTATTCAGAGTGTCCCAATTATTCACTGCACTTGTCACAACTTTCAGAGACCAGAGCAGAGTTTTGCTGTCACAGTAAAGCTAACAAGAACTTTACCGGGACACTTTATAATAGGTGCAGACAGTATGCAGTGGACTTATTTTGACCTCAAGAGCTGTTTATCTATACTGGGGCGAGACACATTTTGTTCAAATACTTGGAAAAGAATTGGGTACCATTAACATACCGTAGTTTTTGGATATTTGATGCGATTCCAGAGAGTCGGTACATCCCATCCACCACGCCATGTTTCTCAATGAACTCAGTGCAGCTCTTGAGAACTTGGGGAACTGTGGAGAGAGGGAGAGAGGGAAATAGAGAGAAATCGAGAGAGAAAAAGACAGGGAGAAAGAGAGAGAGGGTGGGGGGCAGGGAGAGAGAGAGGGGGAGACAGATAGAGAAATAGACGGGGACGGAGGGAAACAGATGGAGGGCGGAAGAGGGGTGGGGCAGAGGGGGAGAGAAGGGGAGAGAGAGAGAGAGCGAGCGAGGGGGGGAGAAAGAGGGGCAGACAGTGGGGGGGGGGGGAGAATATATGTCATCATACAACACTCATTTTGTCTGTGCAGGTCCATTTGTCTTTGAGCTGAGAGCGGTGAGGTCAAGAACAGGAAAGACTTGTGTTTTTGAAGTGAGTCAGCTGAGAGGGAGACACCAGGTCCAGAGGAAGTTACAGACTTTTGAGGTTTGGGCACAAATGTGCTTTAAAGTTGATGGAGAAGTGAAGAGAATATTCAAAAAACATTAAGTTTTTTAAAGGTTCACTAAGCAACATTTCTGGGGGATGGTCAGCTACCTACTAGTTTCCATGAAAATTAAACTGATCTCCATGAAGCAGGTAATGTCACATAGTCAAGTTACAAGGCAGATCTGTGGAAAGGCAAGTCCACTCACAGTAAGAATGCATATTTTTAGGGATTTTTAATAGATAATATCTGTTATTGATTGAATGCAAGTAAATGCCATCCGGTGGAACATTCCAAACAAAGAATAATATCTCCATGGAGGCAAGGAGACAACTCCGCCAGAAAAGTTGCATAGTGCACCTTTAAATGAAACAAAATGCTTCATTAAAATAAGACAATGTTAGAATTTGAAAGTAATTGCATGAGACACATGTTGAAAGACGTTCATAGTAAACATAATTACATTTATCCATAGTCTTTTGTTGTTGCATACATTGTCCTATCGTATTATTAAAATATGAATCACAAATTTAACTGCAGTCTCAATGCTTATCTGAAAAAACAAAAACTTAAATATTTTTCCCAATGGTTTTAGTTCTAGTGTGGGTGCGTGTGTTCAAAGCTGACGCACTGCTTGTGTGTGTGTTCAGAGCGGAGTGTCTGCCTGTGTGTGTACGTGTGTTCAGGGCTGAGCGTGTGTGCGCGTGGGTATGGGTGTTCAGAGCTGAACGTGTGTGTGTGTTTAGAGCTGAGCGTGCGCGTGTGTGTGTGTGTATGCGTGTGGCCGATAAAGACATAGTTTGTGTCTGTCGAGGTTCCCAGGCCTCCTCCCACACCTCACACATCACTCGGAGTGGACAGAAAATGGAAATACCACCAGAGCAGCTGTTCAGATGGATTCCACACATTCTGAAGGCACAAAACAAGGCTGAATCGGGGAAAAGTGGTGGGCTTTCACTATGGCTGAGACAATCTGCTCCCACTCACTGCTCCTCAGAATGGACATGTGTTTTGGTCTTATCTCACAACCACACAGTTAAGTCGGAGTTGGCACTGAAGAATGTGTCCTTACAGAGTCTAGTCAAAATATGAGCAGTCAAAATGGACTTGAAAGATAAACCAGCCCTATGAAGGACAGATTAAAATGTTACCAACGCAGAGGAAGTTATAAACGTGATTATGCTCTACTTATTCTCAACTAAAGCTTCAGTTACCACATTTTAAATCATAAGTGTTTCACTAATGAAAATCAGACATTTTTGACATGTTAATTTAATAATGCTACTGTCTGTGCAACAAAAAGTGTTTTTACATGTTTCTCCTTAGGCTATAATCTTCCACAAGCATAAAACTGATATATCTCCATGGAGAATGTTACAGAGTATGGTTTTAACTTTCTTTTTTATAGAATCGTGCAGGTGATGTGCCACCTCCAGAAAGTTACTCAGTGTTGCTTTAAGAAAGGGTAATAAATATTATATTTTATACTAATAAGGAATGAAGCATGATGCATTTTAGACCTGTTTTTAGCAGAGGCATTTGTCAAATGGACTTCTTCATGAACATGAAACAGACTGCTCCTGAACTAGGAGCAGTGTGAAAGCCGTTGTTGATGTTGATCTGGGTGTTTTTCACTGAAGACAAAAGGGAGTATTTTTTGCTGGTCTGACTCTAAAGTAACAAACAGTCTTATCTGGACCATTACAGCCCAGTGCTGCAGGTGCAATGGAAAAATCAATAAGTATTCCTGAGCTTTAATTAAGGTATGGACTTTGGCCCCAATAACCCACAAGAACAAAGAGCTGTGTTTATTCATCATGTTTTTCAGACCCATGATTAAAAAGATGGAGGGAGCGAACGGGTGTTTCAAGCAATAACAATGAATATTGTGCTCTTTGTTGTTCTGCTGGGTTTGCACTTTATATGAAGAACCCTCGATAAACACTAGCAATAGACATCACAACATCCTCAGTTCCCCTAATGCTAAACCAATGAAGATTTTCATATGTTAAATACAACAGCTCTTTTGTTTACTTTTTATACAACTTTTTTGCCAGTAACTTTGAATTCAAGGCGTTCAGTTTAGCAAAGATTTTCACATTTAATCCCAAGGTCAATAGCATTGTGTTTCAGACGACATCACCACATTCTGTAGACCAATAATACAGATGTGGGGCAGCAGGGCAGGTAAAATGAATGTGAAAATATTGCAGTTTTATGTGGTAATACAAAAACTTAATGGGTCTAGTCACTAATCAAAATCATCAGATTAAACATTTGTGAATTTACCTTTTGTTATTTCATGGCATAGCTCATTGTAACAAATAGGGAAATCTGGCTCTTAACCCCCACCAGGGAGTATGACATCCTCGTATTATAGGATCCAAAAACATCCATTAAAATTATAATTTGGTCAAGATCACTCAATACATTTTTAAGATTGAATTTTTTAGCAATAACCTCAAATAATTTTAATGTACACTAGTTTTAGGCTGTGTTTCTCACAAGGGCCTATCAATGAAAATTTGTAAAAATCAGCCAATGAATAAAATATAATTTCAAGATAAACAGTTGAATTAAAGAAATAAACATAGTGAATACGATGTAAAAAGTGTGTTCTTCTTACCATCGTGTCCTGAGTTGAGGAGGTGCTCGCCGAGGTCGCAGCCGAACACCCGCTCCCTCAGGATGCCCCTCTGCTTCAGCTTCTGTTTGGTGGGTCTGGACTTCATGAAGGAGCGCAGGAACGTGATCAGCTTCCCGTGCTTTTTAGACACTGAGGAGTGAAGAGAGCAGAGCAGGTGGGACCCAGATTAGATACTTTCCACAGATATTTGCTAGAGGTTTAGTATTACAAGTATTGGGAGAAGAAACAAATGTTAACGATTATTCAAGACCAAATAACAATGAACTATTTTCCGGTTTCAATTCTTTTGTCCAGCATTTCTCAAAGTTTTTGAAGAACAGACCACATAAACAGCAAAATATAAAGCACTTTACCTTTATTTGTACTTTTCTAGAGCAAAATTTGAGATTAGGGCTGCAATGATTAATCGATTAATCGTGACTAGTCAGCTAAACTAACTGTAGTCCTATTTGATAATCGTAATATGGACTAAGCAAACTCTGAACAAAAGCACTCAAGACCCACATTTTATAACAAAGACAGTTGCATTATGAAATCAAAATGTCAAAAAGGAATTCACAATTTTGGATTTTCATCAATAATCCATCTCGACATGTTAGTGCCATATGAACCATCTCGCACTCTGAGGAACTCAGAGACCAGCCTCCTGCTGGTGCCCAGAGTCAGGACTAAACCAGGACTAAACCAGAACTAAACCGGGACCAAACCGGGACCAAACCGGGACCAAACCGGGACCAAACCGGGACCAAACCGGGACCAAACCGGGACCAAACCGGGACCAAACCGGGACCAAACCGGGACCAAACCGGGACCAAACCGGGACCAAACTAGGACCAAACCAGGACTAAACATGGGGAATCAGTTTTATACTGCTAAAACCTGGAACTGAAGATGTGAGACAGGCCTCTACATTGGCAAAGTTTAAATCCAGGCTCAAATCCAGGCTGTGCATACGACTGAAAGGTTTTTATTCTGGACTCTACTCTTTTAATGTTCATTTTATGATGATTATTTCTGTTTTATGTTGTTTGTATTGTGATTTTAATGTCTTTCCTGCTCTGTAAAGCACAGATTAAGAAAGACATAAAATAATTCATAGCTGCAGCTTTAATTGAAATCACTTAATATCACCTCAAAAATGGTCATGATTATTATTATTATTATTATTGCTATTATAATAATTATTATCATTATCTTTGTTATATTGTGGCCTAAATAATCCTGATTATCGATTAACATAATGATCTTGACACCCCTGGTTCACTCACTCCCTCACACATTTAGCCTATGCATGCTCTGCTCTGTAACATCATAGCAGTTTGTCCCATTGTGTACTACAGCTTCATTCTAATGCAAACCTCTCCTTTATGGATGTGTAGTTTCCTTGAAGCGAAAGGCTGCCTCTTAAATACCACCTCCCGGGCAACTACAAAGGAATCCACCACATCCAATACCAGTATGCCCTGCTCCGCTTCAAAACAGGACAAGAAAAAAAGACTTAAAACCAAAGCGCTTTAATCAGATAGTGGGTCTGGGAAAGCCATGTATAAGCTCTTTACTATACTTGTTTTTGTAGAGCGAATATCAAATGGATTTGGGGAAACGGGACAATGGCACAATTCTAGACAACAAACATTTGCTCAAAAATCTCCACTGGGAATCAAAGAGGATCAGCTTGTGGTTGAATGACAGCAGCTGGGTTTTTTCACTCTTTAAACTTGTCCTTGGAAACTATTCACTCAATTTCCCAAGAATCCACTGGACATTAAAGGTGCACTATGTGACTTTTCTGGTGGAGCATCCAACACCTGTAAACTCTTGTGATCTTTAAGTCATGTTAGAATGCTGTTAACTCATCAAAAACATACCTGGAGTTGCGTTTTGTTTATGTTTGAGTAACCTATTATTATTATTAGTTTGTATACACCGGCAAAGCTCAAAATGATCTGTTCCACTTTGTGATGTCATGAAGCAGTACTTTTACTGTTACTTCAGAAGAGATTCGAAATTCCAAGGCTGAAATTATCCAAATGAGTCTAGTGAAGTTGTATGGAGTCTAAAAACACAGTGAAGCACTTCCTGTATTACCACATGACATCACAAGGTCTAAATATGCAAGATTTGTGTGTTAAACATGTGCGAATTAAACAAAACCCAACTCCGGGTATGTTTTTGACGAGGTAAAAACATATCAGAAAATAGCGTAATATTGGCCTTTTAAATGTTTGAATGTAGTATGGAATTAAATGTGTCTGTCTCCATGGAGACAAACAGGTGATGTCACTAGGGTAAGTTACAGGCCAGATCTTTGGATATTTTTTGTTATTGTCACAGAAAACAACATTTAATTTAGACAATCAAACACTGCATAGTTTTGATGTAAAGTAAAGAAATAAATGGAAGATATTTAAGTTTAATGCCTTATTGTGGAATATTCTAGGGACAGCAAAAACATCTCCATGGAGACAAGCAGGTGGCAAATCCTCCATCAAAAAGCTACATAGTACATCTTTAAACATATAACAGAATGGCTACCAAAGTGACAGTATTTTTAAGAATGCAATACTGTCCTGAGTTTATTTTGCTCAATACATTATTTCACATCCTACTGAGCCCTCCCGTGCTGATGTGGTCTGATACAGTTGTTCTGTGGCTTTTATAACTAAACAAACACATGCAACTTCAGTTAATCTTTATCAAAGAGGCGCGTCCTCGGCGAGTTATCCCCAAGTGAAAAACACAGTCCTAAGCAAATTCTTCAGACTGATTATAAACAGTTAGGATTCCGCTGAGCCTCCCTGCTCTCGCCCTTCACTTCATTTACAAACATCATATTCATTTTCAGCTCTCAAAGTCAAGCTACAAAACATCCAACTGCACCAATTTAAATCCAGGACAATAATGACTTTCACATGACACTTTTCTGGAGAGTGGAAGTTTTCTTTTGCCAAGTTACATCTACTGCAACAGAAAGGAAAGAAAGAAAGAAAGGAGTCTGCTGCGGACTAAACAAACAAATAAAAATTACATGTTTTGGAAGACAATAAAAGGTAAATTAGTATAAATATCAGGCGTGCCATTACAGCTACAAACTAAATACTAAAGTGTTTTATTTTTCTGTTTATTTCTGTAGAATAGTTTTTGTGGCTTTAAATCTAGTCTTGGGTTTTTGTGTCAGTTTCAATATTAGCGTTTATTGTCTGTATTTACTTCAGCACTATATCGAACTTCAAAATGTATTATCGTGACATGCCTGATAAATACAGATAGAATTTGCATTTCACTACACACACATCATGCAGGTCAAATAGCCAGTTTGATCTCATCTTTTGACTTCAGAGATAAATGTTCTTTAAAGGTTCACCATGTAATTTTTCTGAGGAACAACCACCTGCTTGTCTCCATGGATATGTGATTGCTTGCCTGGAATGCTCCACAGTCTGGCATTAAACTTATCTATTCCCATGGAGACAAGCAGGTGACGCTACCAGGCCAAGTCACACTTCTAATTCCTGAATGCATGTATTTCAAGATATCTTTGAGCTATTAAAACAGATCACTTTAATGCTATACTTTGGAACTTTCCAGGCATTGCTATGGAAACAAGCAGGTGGCAGAAACTCCACCAGAAAAGTTACATGGTGCATATTAAAGTTTTAACTTCACAATCAGAAAACTGTTCAATATCACAAGCCATCACTGTTAGTTTAAGGTTAAGGCACACCCATAAACTGACCAGCTAACCTGCTAGCCGCCGCATTCCAGATAGGAAGTGATCATGGGCACGCTTCCAGCTCTAACGACTCTGGCTCCAATTCACTCTCTATTGAAAAACTGTTGCCCCTCTCTCTAACTGCTGCTGTCAGGCTCATCATTTTCATCTTAAATGTTGGTTTTAACTTGCTCTACATGGCCTTTTCTTAAAATAATGTTATCTTTCAACAGAGACAGAAACACCCAAATGAAACAAAAAAGCAGGAGAAAAACATATTGTTCCTTGGTGGAAATACAACTACTGCTGCTGCCTTTTCCGTAAACTACACACCATGGAGGGAAATCATCGGCAACTACTTTAATTGACAGCCCTATAAGGGTTTA
The DNA here is from genome assembly GCF_009829125.3 of Periophthalmus magnuspinnatus. Taxonomy (NCBI): domain Eukaryota; kingdom Metazoa; phylum Chordata; class Actinopteri; order Gobiiformes; family Gobiidae; genus Periophthalmus; species Periophthalmus magnuspinnatus. Next base: position 21,459,524 of record NC_047139.1, on the reverse strand, counting down.
ACGCGTAGACAAGGGGATTGGGACTGTACTAATGAGCTGGCGAGAAATGTATTCAGCTCTGTGTTGCTTCCAGGATGACACAGACTGAATAATGTACAAGACTCTATAATGTTCACATAGGAGTGGTGCTGCTACAGACGACTCACTCACACGCATTTGATTTATGCGTGTTTGAGAAAATATTGTATTCTCGTAGCAGCATGAAATTTGGCACCTATGATTTGAGTCCAGTCCATGTGGAGAAAATGTGTCTTGTTTATATGATACACTCTGAGGCTAAACTAATTCTGGGAGCCTGCAGCACTTGGATGATCTCACTTAGAGGACGGGGTGTGCGATATCGACAAAAAAAGATCGAGGTTTAGAAGCATCCTGATAACAATATTCAGACTGTATTATGTATACTGGTCCGAAGGTTTGTGGTTCGAATCCCGCTCTTGACAAAACCTCATTGGTTGAGTGGTCAGATCCACTGACACATAGGTTGGCAGAACGATTCCAGCTTCCACAAATGAATACTGTTGTTGTGTCCATGGGAAAGACACATAACCCACCTCGACCCTAGTGTCTGCGTACACTGGTGTGTGAATGTGTGAGGCGTTGTGTGCCTTGAAGGTGGAAAAGTGAGATATAAAATGTAATAATTTACCAATCTCCCAAAAACGGTATCTTTCAATGTGTAGTTGAGGTTTAAGTGTCATAAAAATGTGAAACATGCGTTCTTCTGCTAAACTTCATTGGCTCAACACATAATTTGCCATCACTGGAAACAACAGTGGTTTATCATAAGATCAAGTTTCTCTTTATATCTGCTTTTTCAGTCTTTTTTGTCTGGGTCTGCATTCTCTCTTATCCAAACATCTCCCTTTGGTGATTAGCTTCTCCTAGTGCCTCCCAAATGGGCTAATATGGTTCACTTAAAGGCACTGTACCTGATTTTTACAGTCTTAAAAGCGTGAAAGACAACGATGAGTTTACAAGCATTTTTCACAACTCTCAGAGGGAGTTTTACAGTGGTAGTAAAGCTAAGCACAACCAGCGTGCTTACGTGCACTTCCTGATTATCAAACAAAAAACGTTTTACAATTAGATCCAGACATCAAGCAGTTTTTTGATCTCAAGAGCTGCTTATACATAAGATCTGTACTGGGGCAAAACAAATTTTACTCAAATAAATGGGAAAGAATCAGGTAAAGGAATTTAAAGAAAATGGAAACACTTTCTGACTGTACCAATCCTCTCCAAAGCAAAACAATAATAACAATGTCCCATATTACTCAAAATTGACTCTTGTGAGCTTTAAGCCATGTTAGAATGCTGTTACCTCAAAAAAGTTATGCTTTTTATGTTTCATTCACACATGTTTGAGTAATACCTTATTATTATTCTGTCTACGTCTCCAAAGCTCTAAATGCTCAACACCTTGTGATGTCTTGTAGTGGCAGTTTTGAAATTAACAGCATTCACTTTTGGTTTAGTAAAGATTGTCAATTCCAGGGCTGAAAGTATCAAAATGATTCTAGTGAAGGTGTATGAAGTGTAAAAACATACTAGAGCACAAAGTATCACCACATGACATCACAAGGTGGAACAGAGTGTCTGTTTGAGAGAAGAACTCAGCCTAAAGGGTTTGTGTGTTAAACATGTGTGAGAGAAACACACCACAACTCCAGGTCTGTTTGTGATGAGGAAACAACATTATAACATAGATCAGAAAATAGCGTAATATAGGCGTTTTAAGACGCTGACCTCTGTTACTGTACTAGCATCTGTAAACAAGAGCCAGCACTGCATTTTAGAGTAAATACCACTGAACCCTGCGGGAGAAATTCCTTCGCTGCCCACAGACAAATGTGCTGATGGAGCTTTGTTTACTGACTATGGAGGCATCAGGGCCCTCCGTCTCCTATAAGGGCTGAGACTGTGCAATAGTACTATCTACTGTGACACATCCCTTTTATTTAGTAAGCAGGACTGACTGGAGGAAGTGAGGAAGCGGAGGAGGGTGGAGGAGGGCAGGGCAGACACACACTCCCATCTGCTCACTGTCAGTGTGAGGACGGCTTGAGGCCACAGATCTTAACTGAGCACAGCATCACAAAGAGCCAGAGGAGCAAACCACTCCTGCTGCTGCTGTGGACAGGGCAATTCATTTGTAGACAGGGGGCAGACACAGGATACAGATACAGGCTGGGTCATCGGACAGGGGTAGTGCTCAAAGCTACACGATGCCATTTAAACAACATCTAAAGAGAGGAGAGGGGGGTTATGTCTGACAGATTGGATTGTGTAATCACTATTGTTTTGTGTAAGTCTGACCATGTGAACCTAATGATTTTAAAAAAAATGGTATAGGTTACTTAAACTATCTGCAGTGTCCTGTATTTTTGGCTTTCAATTTGGTTTGTGGAAAGTATTCATGGAGTTCAGCTTCTTAAGTTATAATGTCGTTTACTTATCAAAAACAGACCTGGAGTTGTGTTGTGTTTCACTCACACACGTTTAACACACAAACCCTGCTTAGGCTGGGTTCTTCTCTCAAAATGAAAACACTCTGTTCCACCTTATGATGTCATGTGTCAATACAGGAAGTGCTCCACTGTGTTTTTAAACTCCTTACACCTTCACTAGAATCATTTGGATAATTTCAGTTTTGGGATTGCCAATCTCTAAATGGTAGCTGTTCATATCACAAAGTGGAACAGAGCATTTTGAGCTTTGGAGACAGACTAATAATGCAAGACCACATTTTGAGGATTTAACACCATTCAAAAGATCAATTTTGTTTCAAATTAATTAATAGTTAATTGTTATGGCAACAGTCCTAATTTTTCATCATTCTGAAACCTATAGAAACATACTAAATTTATGCTAAAAGTTGAAACTAGATACTCATTCAAACAAGTGTTGATGCTAAAATATTAACACATAAAGACAGGACAAACTTAGACCTTTCCTGAATAGTTGTAGACCACTTTAGTAACTCATTCAAATATAATACATAGTCATTTACACAGTACTACAGTTGTGCTAATGAATAGCAGTATCTATGTCATGTGAATAACAACTGCTCAACTGTTCAAAACAACATAACCACACATTTCAGGCCCTGATGATAGATATTTCTGAAGGCAAAATGAGATGACAGATGCATAAACTATAATACTCATATATCACTCTAAATAGACTTTGCTTGCTGTGGTACAATAGACTCTATATAAGCCCATTTTCAACAGGAGAGATTCAGTACTTGACAAACACTTGACAAAGCTTTTCCATCTGCGAAATGAAGCCAGGTAGTGACGAGACACAAGGCCAAACAAGCAAAGGAACAATTACAGGCATAATTGGAAACATCATGGCCCCTCTTCTGTGCTCCGGCTCTGTACTTCTATTCAATTAGTGAGACAGCTCCCAAAGCCAGGAGACAGCTTCAAATAGGGATGAACAATTTGGGAAAAATATCCAATGGTGAATTTTCTGACAAGCACTATGATTATGACTGAATTAACAATGTATGTTTTGATAGGAGGATTCTGTGCAAACTTGACATTTTAAACATGTCCAAAAGCATTAAGAGAAGACTGAAATCTGAAATGAAAAACTAATACAAGAATCACATGCATTTCAGAACATGTGCGGACAGGATTTATACCAATAAAACGACATATGTTTAAGATGAATAACTGCAGTTAAACCTGTCATAATAATTACTCTATAGACTCATAACAAATGATAGATGGAATAACAGTGGTAAATGATCACATTTTTATATATCGCTTTTCCACCTTTAAAGCACTCAAAGCACTTTACATCAAGGAACCACTCACCCTTTCACACACATTCATACACAAGTGTACACAGACACTGGGAACGTGTCTTGCCCAAGGACACAACAGCAGCACTCGACAGGAGCTGGAAAAACATCGAGAACCTGTGGCCGAGTGGATCTGACCGCTCTACCAATGATGTTTATGTCGAGAGCGGGATTCGATCCACCAACCTTCAGATCAATAGACAAACACTCTGAGCTACTGTCGCCCTACTCTTGTTTATTTATTTATTTATCACACATGGGTACTTTTCTTTGTACTAGTAGGGAACGTTTTGTTATTTTTCTGTATTACAATAAGATTTGACATGAAGAAAGCTGAATACAGTAGCTCAGTGCTTATCCATTGATCCAAAGGTTAGTGGTTCGAATCCTGCTCTCGACGTAAACATCATTGGTTGAGCGGTCAGATCCACTGACCCACAAATTGGTGGTGCAATTCCAGCTCCCAAAGATGAATGCTGTCATTGTATCCTTGAACAACACACTTATCCCACCTTGCCCCCAGTGTACTCTGGTGTATGAATGTGTGTGAATGGGTGAGTGGCTCCTTGATGATATTCTGAATGTACAATATTGTTAAGAAACATGAGCTACAAGGAGATAATCCTGCTTTAGGGTTTTGCGTCAGTGGCATAAATTAGGTCCAATATCATCTTTCATTGTCAATAATATTTCACACTTCAAAATTTGTTATTGTGACAGGTCTAACTGCGATTTGCTAATTACAACAATTCAAATTTCAATATATTTCCCAGTTCTAGCTCCAAGCATCACCAACAGCAACCAAGTGATCCAGGCTCCAAAAGTAGAGCAGTGAAACTGACAGGCTGTAGGCAGAGAGATATTTGATACAAGTACTGTCTCTGATTTACTCCAGATAGTCCACCCCGAGGAGGCGAGACCAGACCCAACCTCATCTAGGCTTCACAATAGCCTTTGCTCCACTCTGCCCAGCGAGCCTCCCCCCTGAGCCTCTGCACTCTTTCTCTTTGTGGGCGGAGGGGCGGGAAATTCAAAATGCCTTTCCTTGAGCTGGAGCAAAACCACCAAATTGTCATGTAAATAGACAGGATACAGTTACCACAACCACATCTGTTATAAAGACTTGCTTAGGCCTAAGGAAAACTTTTATGGGCAAGTAAAAACTAGGCCATTTTGTGCAACCTTAATAATAATTCAATCTAATGTGAGTTTAAGTGGGATGGAGCCATTTCATTTCTGTTAGCATGTGGTTTGGAGTAGAGTTCAAACTTTGGATGAATACTATTTTTTGTGTTAAATGGAAGCAATTACAAGTGTTTGTTTATTCATACTGGAAATTAATATTGAACGTAGGGTTGTCAAATGTATCAAAAATCAGAAACTAATCGATACTAAAACTAGTATTGAAACTAGCTACTCAGTTTAGCAGATATCAATACTAAAAAAAAGTCACATTCACAGGACAGAAATGAACCTTTCCTGATTAGATTTAGAATTATCTTGAGCTGTATCAGCGAAAGTATAAGACCACAAAGAATATAGTATACGCCCATGGATCAGTATAGAAGCTACCTGGATGACCCAGGGATTACACACATATAAGGCCATGTGGGAATAGAAAAGAAAGTACTACCATTTAATGTTGAAAATCACATTCTATTGTCTAAAGAGTGTCATCTGAATCACTAATGAGTATTGAGTCCATTCCTGAGTAACGAAATTGAGTTGGAAAATTTAGTATCACGATATCACTAATCAAAGCCATTTTTTTGCATTTAATAAGGCAAAAAAATCCCATTAAGGAAAGAATATAAGGAAAAAAAATCCTGATTCTTTTTAGGTCATAATTCAGTTAAAGAGTTCCATAACTAGACGTGCACTCACAGGGACAATCAACACATGCTGGCGAGCCTTAGATGTTTTTGTTTGCCATGTAAACATCAGAACTGTGTGTGCTAAATGAAAGTCATAAGAGACAGTGACCTCTGTTCATAGCAACTGCTGAAGTGTGTCCTCAGATAAGAGGAACAAAATGCCTTATTGTTCCATGTCTGAATGCATCACTGACCACAACTATAACAGAGGGGAAGCAAAGGGGAGCACTTAAAAAAACATTAGGCTCTTACACATTTCAAGAGCCCATATTAGGCTATCTTCTGATCTATGTTTTTATAATGTTGTTTCCTCATCACAAACATACCTGGAGTTGTGTTGTTTCATACACACAAGCCCTGCATCTTTAGGCTGAGTTCTTCTCTCAAACTGAAAACACTCTCTTGTGATGTCATGTGGTAATACAGGAAGTGCTCCACAGTGTTTTTAAACTTCACTTGAATCATCTGGAAATCTGTACTGAGTTAAACGTAAAAGGTAGCTGTTTATTTGGAAACTACCACTTCATGACATCACAAGGTGAAAAAAAGCATTTTGAGCTTTGGACATGTAGACAAACTAATAATAAAGGGTTACTGAAACATGTGTGAATGAAACAAAACACAATTCTAGGTATGTTTTTGAGGAGGTAACAGCATTATAGCATGGCGTAAAACTCACAAGGGTCGATTTGGGTAATATATGACCTTTAAGGACTAAGCTCTAGTATAGTTCCATATATCTGGTCTATGTAACCTAATTTGTATTTTTCTGTCATTTTATCCGAAATAGGGCTTCAACCATTTATCGGAATAATGGAGACTAGTCCGACTATTACAATAATCAATCACATTTTGATAATCATAGCTGTCTGAACTATAACGACTAACACGCAAGCCAAAGCACTCATTATAACAAAAACCTCAATAACTCACTTTTATGGCAAATATTCTCCATAGAAGCGTTTTTACACCTTTATTTGACTAAAAACGTGTCAAATCCCAATGTGCAACAGTCAGCAGAAATCGACTACTCGACTAAAACAATCGATTACTAAAAATAATCGTTATAACAACTATCAGCACAGTAATCACACTAAAATACCCGTATGAAATCAAAAGTTTCTAAGGTAATAAACCCCGTGTCCCACAGAAGTAGGCTACACGAGCTTCAAACCCCATTAGACTCCACTTTTATCAAACTAAGCCACCCTCACGTCATATTCCCCACAAAAGAAACGGACATATTCTCCATATGTGCAATTGGAAAAAAACGACCCATAATCTGGAAATAAATTGGTCATACAGACAGGAGGGAACAATTTTTCCAGACTTCCTTAGACCGAAGTTTAGAATAGAAAATTCGCTACCACTTTGCCTATATATTCTCACTGAAATCACCCCCAACCGAGTCATATGTTCAATAATTTAAAGTAATAATAATGATCCTGCTGTGTGTTAACGTCAGTCTGATAGCATGTCTCTGTCTTACCTTGGCTCCATAACGCGAGACTCAATGACAAGATTTAATAAAAAAAAAGTCCAAAGTGCAGCTAATTTCATATCGGAGTCGCTAGCCCAAAAAGCGCACGCGGAAAAGTTAGCGACAAAAAGTTTGATTTGAGTTTAGACGGTGAAGTATTTAGCGGTAGTTTGTTGAAGTCAGTAGAGAGCGTGCTGCGCGGTGCCTCTGTCCTTGTCCTTGTCTCTGTGTCTCTGTGGTGAGTCAGCTCAGCTCCGCTAACGGCTCACTCCTGCTGCCTTCAGGTGCTCCCGGAAACATGACCATCCACCACGACCCACCACAATAAAAGCCAAAGGGAGCGGTCATTAAATTGTAACCTAAGTAAGCACTGTGATATTATTTTGAGCGCTTTGTTCGGTTGATATACTATACATCCCTAAACGTGCTTTTACATTGTTTGCCTGTTATAACGCTTTGACATTATACACAGTGACAGTTGAACAGCTCACAAAAAGCAAAACTTCACTTGTAAATTTTATTATAGTTTTATTCTATAGTAGTATTCAGTGGTGGATGAAGTGCTCAATGTTATTACTTAAGTAAAAGTAAGGAAACAGAGGTAAAAAGTTACTCAAGTAAAAATATTTTATTACCCATTTAAATATGCACTTTTAAAACACTTTTACTTTTTATTCTTAAAAAGTAAAAGTGTTGTTAATTTGTTAAAGTGTTAAATGTAGGGATATTGATAAAAAATTATACAGACTTTGGTCAGCAACAGCAATACGAATACATTTATTAATTTTTCTTATGAATTATGTGTATTTATTTTTGTTTGCACAAAGCCGAAGCTTGAACTCGAAAAATTTTGTCTCCTCAAATCATATGAAAAGTACTTTTAACTTTTCAGTCCAGTTCAACATGTAGTGGAGTAGAAAGAACAGATACCTGCTCTCAAATGTAGTGAAGTAAAAGTAAAAGTATCCACTGCCAAATGTACTTAAGTATAGATACCTAAAAATCTACACAAAAAAATCATCTGTAAAATCATCTGTAAAGTACAGTACTTTACCTCTTGTAATTCTACTGTATCTTCCACCTCTGGTAATATTATAACATTCAATACATATTAATAACACTAACACTAACAGCACTCCCCAACCCTGAATAACTGAGTGCTTTGTGCTGTAACAACCCATCTCCCTATTAGCATTTGCCTAAACTTGTCATTAAGAATCAGCAGGTGGAGCAGGAGAAAACCACTCACTTGTACACGATTGCTGTGCTGGAGAAGCTAGTATTTTGTCAAGACAGCTGCTTCAAACAATGATAGTTAAACTTCAATTTTAAATGATATTATATTATCAAATTATATTATAGCAGTATTATAAAATTCAATGCATTTCAGTAACACCTATTATTCCAAGAGTGCAGCTCCAAATGGTCAAGCAGTTATATGATCATATTTAAACAAAGCAACAGGGCCCATATTTCACTATTTTCTGATCCATGTTATAATGTTGTTTCCTCATCACAAACATGCCTGGAGTTGTGTTTTGCTTCATTCATATGTTTCACATACAAAACATACATATTTAGGCCGAGTTCCTCTTTCATTCAGAAAACACTCTGTTCCACCTTATGATGTCATATGATAATACAGGTGCTCCATTGTGTTTTTAAACTCCATACACCTTCAGTAGAATCATTTGGATAATTTCACCTCTGGAATTACCAATCTGTACTGAACTAAAGGTAAAAAGTACCTGTTTACCACTTCATGATATAATAAGGTTGGACAGAGCATTTTGAGCTTTGGAGATGTAGACAGACTAATAAAGAGTTACTCAAACATGTGTGAATGAAACAAAACATAACTCCAGGTCTGTTTTTGAGGAGGTAACAACATTATAACATGGCTTAAAGCTCACAAGAGTCAATTTTGCACGATATAGGACCTTTAATACAGACGCTGCTAATCACAAATGGTTGCTAGACTGAAAAAGGGTTATTAAAAACCTGTTGTATCATTATAGCCTACAGCTAGAAAACAAATGCAAATATAAATGTACTGTCGCCCTGGGAACAAAATGCAAGTCTTCCCCCCTCTCGCCCCTTGGTCCCCTTAAAGTATTATCTCATTAATTCTGTAACTAGCTTGGCCTGGAGCACACAGAGCCAAAATAAAGTCAGACTAATTGAAAGTCTAGAATCACAAGACCAAAGTCAGGACTCTTCCTCTCCATGTGACTGCTTCAACTGACATGTAGTTTCGTTCAATTTATTACTTCCACGACAACCATGAAACTGCAGAGGTACACACCCGGCCTTGTTACATTATAATGCATCACAAGTTCACTAACTATGAAAACCATCTCTAAAGAATAATGGTGGGGTTATGTTGTAAAGAGGTTAGAAATAGGCAGTTATGTGTGAAACTCTTAAATTTGAACTTTCACCCTGTGCTGCGTGAGCCTCTAGGTTTGGAGACGCTATAATAACACAGCTGTCGTGAGTTTAAGATGTTTAAGTAACGAAGCGCTGGTGAGATGAAGATGAATCCTTACGCAATCTAGGTCAATGTAACTGCAAACGCACATTTTATACGTTCCACCGTCTGAATGATACTTAGATCTACTAGATTAATCACAATTGAATCGAAATCACACCTTGAATAAATGCAATTAGCAAAGTGTGCAATTTTTGAGTAGCATGATGTCTTCCGCAAACCAAATAGCCTTACTCTGCATAAAAACTGCTAACCCTGTAGTTTAGTATATAAACATGTTCTGAAATGTGATTCTTGCATTAGTTTGTCAGTTCATATTTCAGTCTTTTTGTGAATTCTGCTGGATGTGCGTAAAATTAATTAATCTGAATTATTAGGACTGTCACGATAATTACTATATCGACTTATCTTTCAATATATGAAAGTCAGAACAGCATTTTTTGGGGGTTTATATTTATTGCGTGAACCTTTCTTTGCATTACCGGGACATTTCTGGTTCTGTTTTTGGATGTATAATAAGATTTAAGCCGTAAAAGGTTGAATGAATAACTTTTATGTCTCATTACAGATGCAAACAAATGACTGAAGTGTTTCATTCTGCTGTTTATTGCAGCTCATGATTTTTTAACAATATTGTAGATTTCAAATAGTTTTGGTGGTTTGAATCTGCTCTTGAATTATCGTGTCAGTGACAAAAAATCTTTCAATATTATCGTTCATCATTTATATTTACATCATCAATATATCGAACTTCAAAATTTGTTATCATGACAGGCCTAATCACAATGCTTGTCAGAATACTCACAATTTGATATTTTTCCCAAATCATTCAACGCTAGTAAAGATGACAGAGGAATGATCTTGTAGTCTTTATAATGAGACATTATGTTGTTGTCAATGTCCCCCAAACAAAGGTGTGGTCTACAACAACAGTCTGAAGAAAAGCCCTTGAGCATTACACAGGGGCCTTGCATACTTTCACCGCACCAGGAAATGACCCGAAATCCTCTGAAAAAAAGACAAATCTTCGCCTGTCCCACACTCTCTCACCATTCTCCTTCCTCTCGCACACATAACCAGCTGTCTTGGCTCATATAAGGCGCAGCTGCCCAAATGACTGGTCCCTAGACGTGCTCAGTGCCGGCTGGGAGGCTCTATACATCTGGTTGTGGGTCACTAACTGGTGGTCTGTCTGAATACAACAGTGAGCTAACACTTTATTCAAATCTCAAAACAGTATTTTCAATTGGATGTAAGCCACGATAATGACTATATCCATTTAAATAAGTGATAACTGGAATCATGATTTTTGGGGTTAATATTTATTGTGAATTAATTGGGAAGGTTTTTGTTATTTGTCTGCACTAGTGTTGTCACATTACTAAAATTTTAAACTATTTTGATACTGCTTTCTTTTCTATTCCCATGTGACCTTATATCTGTGTAATCCCTCAGTTGTTCCATAGTGGTCCATGGGTGTATACTAGTCTATGTGTCTTATACTTGTTCTGATATAGCTCAAGATCATCATAAAGTTATTCAGGAAAGGTTCATTTCAGTCCTGTTGATGTGACTTTTTTTTAGTATCGATACCTGCTCAAATGAGTTATTAGTTTTGATACTATTTAAATATCAATTAGTGTCTGATTTTTGATACTTTGACAACCCTACAGTGGCAGTCTATATTTTCATCAGCACTACATTGCACTTCAAATTATTACTTAATTATTATTTATTTTCATGACAGACCTAATTGTACGTCAACAACCCCATTTCTACTGGTAATAGCATTCAACACATTGCTAACAAGCCGATGGAGTGAAGCATGCTTTCCCTGGTTCTTGTGGGCTTCTTTCAAACTGGAACACTGACTGCAGCATGCTAACAGTTTCCATCACCATCAGTTAGCCGTGAAGCGGTTAGCGTTAGCGGTAAGGAGCGAGGGTCTGACCGGAGAAGGCAGATTTTTCCGATGCTGTGTGGCTCCCTGTAGGAATGTGCTCTTTCAGTCGCCATGGAGAGGAGACAGGGATTCTTACTGTTGCAGGACAAAGCTTAGCGCTCAATGGGTGGGTTTACAGGCCCCTCATTGTAGACGGATTAAATAAATCAAGGGCAGCGAAGACCTCGCACTAGCTCCCCTGCAGTGGTCTTTGAGTGGGGCCCAAACAGACACAAACACAGGAACCCAAGTCACCCCAAAATCATTAGCATACAACTTAAAGACGGGGCAGAACAGATGTACGATACCCTTTACAAATCTGGAGAATTATTTTCCCTCTCAGCAGAAAACAAAAACAGCAATTTAAAGGTGCACTATGTAACTTTTCAGGAAGGTGTGCCACCTGCGTGTCTCCATGGAGATGTTATTGCATTGCGTGGGATCTTTCACAGTCTGGTATCAAATGTATTTATCCTGTGTTTGGTCAATTACTGGTGTTTTATGCGTTTGAAGCTATATTTTGAGACATTCCAGGCAAAGCAATCACATTTTTTATATGCAGACCCTCCACCAAATAGTTACATAGTGTCTCTTTAAGTTGGAAGAAGGGCAATGTCACAAAAGAACTAATATAGAAAATGTTATATTGTCAGAGAGTTGACCTTGATGTTCTCACCCTGTTGGGTCTGGCATTGCTATATTATACACATTGAGTCAATACAAAAAGGATAGCAAATACACACACTTACATACTAGACTGCATTAATTACATGTTAAAGTCTAATAGTGCTGCTACCTAAAAAAGTTATATAAATAATAATGTTTATCTATGCAAGTATTTACACATTTACAATCTAGAAATTTTAGGCTTCAGACACTGGATGCATTGCTCAACCAAGATGTACTGACACAGAGCAGTTTTCCTTTGGTTTTCCTTTGCGTGAGTAAATTCAAGAGTATCAATGGCATGATTTTTGTATCAATTCAAAATATATAACAATGGGTACTGCACCCTGTCCCGTATTATAGACTGTAACTCAATATTTAAAGAGCCAATATTGCCCTATTTTCTGATCTCTGTTATAATGTTTCCTCATCACAAACAGACCTGGAGTTGTGTTTTGTTTTATTCACACATGTTTACACACAAGCCCTACATAGTTCTTCTCTTAAATGGAAAGCATTCTATTCCACCTTTTGACGTCATATGGTAATACAGGAAGTGCTCCACTGTGTTTTTAAACACCATACACCTTCACTAGAATCATTTGGATGATTTCAACCCTGGAATTGCCAATCTTTAGTGAACTAACGGTATGTTTTTGATGAGGTAATAACATTCTAACAGGGCTTAAAGCTCACACAAGAGTCAGTTTTGTGTAAGATAGGACCATGAACTTTTGCTCTTTCACCATCTTTGCCATATTATCATAATTTTCCTTGTTGAAACCTGCACAGGTGTGCACATCATATTTTCATTATCTGATAACTCCAGAAATCAGATAAAGATTGGGTTTTTGCTGTGCATGTACACATAGCCTGCTCCTTGTCAGATCTCACACTTGGGCGATGCATCCAGTGAGCTGAAGGCCTCAGACACACAGCGGAGTTAGGTTTTGGTTAGGGGCAAATGACACCACAATGTTTATATTTCTCTACCTGAACTTATGCTGTAGTGGTTTAGCGGGTCGGCCACCCATGTACTGTCCTGTGTAACACTCTCCATCTCCAAGTCTGCACACAGCGCCATGGGCAACAGACACGAATGGAGCGATGGATGAGAATGGATGGACACATAGAAAACCAAGAGAAAAAAACATTTGACATTACAAACAGAAAATGCAACAGTGGATAAAATGTTAAACACACAATTTTGTTTAAGTCAAATTTGTCTTAAATCTTAAAGGTGATGTGCCTGATCTTTATAGTCCTAAAACATGAAAAATAGAATTTGTTTATTTTAAATGCTTTGCAGCGGTCCATAGTTATTCTTCACTGTCCTAACACATTCCCAGCATCCTAATTATGACCGTGGTGAGTTTATAAGTGTGTTTCACAACTTTAAGAGTCCTAAGAAGAGTTTTACAATCACTATAAAGCTAACAACAACTAGTATAGTGACTAACAGGGCACTTCCTGATTCTCAGACAATAAAATGTTTTAAAATTAAATCCAGACAGCACACAGCGATCTCATGAGCTGCTTTTACGATATATCTACACTTCGAAAAGCACATTTGAGACAAAAATCTGGTAGAGCCACTTTAAATCAGTAACTCAAAGGCTAAAGCACAGTGTATATGTGTTAGTGGGCGGGTGGATGAAGTGTGTATACCAACACGCACACGGAGGGAAGAGACTCCAAGAAGCAGGCTGCAGGCCAGAGCAGGGGTTGGCTGAGGCAGAGGAGTCACAGTCAGATGCAACAATCAAAGACATGTGAAAACTGTGTGCGCAGTGTTAAACATGCATGGAGCCACAAGAACCAGCACACATCTTTATTAACCTTTATTATAGTAAACCTTTAGTGGTGTTAGTCTCACGAAGGCAACAGAGCAAGGTTAGTTTCATAGACTACAATATTTTTGTCAATGTTTTCATTGAGATATATATATTTTTTTATACTAAAACTAAATAAAACAAAAAGAAAGTTGACTATGACTAAAAAGAATGATTGAAATTGCACGCATTAAAGCTATGATCAAAAGTTAATATTTGAGTTGACTAAATATATTAATATTTTTGTCCAATATTAAAAAGTAAACATAAATTAGTTACAGGAATGACAGTGGGAGAGTGGAGACTAGATCCACTTTTCAATCCCAGAGCCACAAACTAGACCATGTACAATAAGACCATATACTTGACATCCAGACGTCTTTACACGACTCAGACGAAACTTAATACAATTGATCATAGTTAGTTTTAAATATAGATCATCTGGTTAGGCCTGTCCCAATGATTTTGTAATAAGACTAGAACACTTTGGGGGTTGAACAAGTTACTTTTACAGCTTCTATTATAGATACAAACAAAATAGTGTTCCATTCTTCTTCATTGCAGCGTATGTTTTAAAAAAATATATACTTTTTTTTTACAATATTGTAGATTTATAATAGTTTTGGGGGGGATAATTTTGCTTTAGGTTTTTTTTTGCTGGTGACATAAATTAGTTTCAATAATGTTGTTTATATTTTCTTCAGCAAAATATTGCACTTAAAAATTTTGGTTTTAGTCATAATTTTAGTTGACGAAAATGTATTTGATTTTATTCATAGTTTTCTATATACGATTGACTTTATATTTACTTTTTACATTTAGTTTAAAGACTAAAACTACACAGAACTGCCTCACTAAATCATGACTGAAAATAGAAAGTAATGTGAGTCAAAAGCATAAGACTATATATTAAAAACTCTTGTCAAGATTAACACTGCAACAGAGCATATGAAGATTTTAGCCTATTTCGAGTTAAAACCTTATGTTTAGTCTAGTGTGTAAAGATATAAACAACCCACTTTCCTTCTGTGTAATTCTATAACATGCAAAAAAGAGGCAAAAACCAAGCACTTTGAAAGCAAAATGGACAAGCAGGGCAAGATGACACAGGGCCTTGGTCAGGAGAGTGATTTACTGTTACGTGCTGAGAGCTACATCATAGACTGTATAAAGGAATGGACAAAGTGAGTGTGGCGTCACCCGTAGTGTGCGGCTCCAGTCAAATGAAGCTCATCGAGGCTAGCAGTTATAGGGGTGAATTTGGAGCCAAGCTGCTTATCACGAATTCCGACGGCGATTATCATAGCAACCAAAGAGCCAATCTGTAGCGAGGCTGTTGAAGGTAACGCCCCTTCCCACCTGCACCACTGGTTTAGGGAGTGGGCGCTTAGCAACACTGTCAATCAAACCTATTGCTAATGCTAGCAGGAGTGACCTCAGGGAAAGAAGGTGCCTGATTTGTCTGTTATTAATGCTTACATGTTGACTTACGGACAGAATAGCAAAATAAAAATACCAGGATCATGTAGAGCGGGTGAATACGAGCATTTTAAGACCAAAAGGATGAGCCTGACAGCAGCAGTTGCAGAGAGAGGGGCGACAATTTTCCAATGTAAAGTGAATTGGCCAGAGTAAATGGAGCCGGAAGTGCACCCATGATCACTTCCTATTTGTAACGCAGCAGCTAACAGGTTAGCTATGTCCATTTATATATACAGTCTATGAGCTACACAAAGGGAACCCTAAGTCACCTACATCCAGCTGACTGTTATTAATCTAGTCTTAAGTCTATGTTTTAGTCATTTTCTTCACTACAAAACACATTTCAGTGCCTAAAAGTGAGCACTGAACTGAGTGAGTCATATCGAATGAGTCACGTTTTGGATGTGAAAGAAAATGACGTAGTTTGATTGATCTACAGTCTGCGGGTATTTCTACACAAGTGGTATTTCATCTGGATTGCAGTATGTGGTTCAGTGTCAGTTCAAAGTTCAAGCACACCTCATCTAGTCATAAAACCCACACAAATATTTAACTCTACTTGTTCCCAACACTCTGGATGTGTGGTGTGTTCATTTGCATAGTTAATATTAAAAAGCACTTAAAAAGGAAAGAGATGACGTTTTCCTTTGCATACATATCAGGCTATCGAAGTTTATGATATAACCAGTATGCAAATATATACCAGTGAAGGGAAGATAGACAGAAATGCTAGTGCTATGTTAAATGTCTAATCATAAAAGTAAGAAAAGTTTAATTTTCAACTTAGCATCAGTTGTTTGACAATCACAACTAAAGTGACCACCTCAAATAGTTGTAAAAGCTGGACAAGTTGGTGGGACATGGTGGGATAGACAAAATAAAGGTGTTTTTTTTTTTACAGCTAAATACTGCAATAAAAGGGTGCAATTTTCAATGTGTGTCCCTTACAACACAGTTAGTGTTTGGGATAGGAATAGATTACATGATGTTACAACCCGGAAAGACCAGTTTTCTATGTAAACAATTCTACACCATTCATGTGGCACTAGTGAGAAGGAGGGGGATTATTTAAGCGTGCGTTCACACTTGTCCTTGTTGGGTCCTGGTTTGAGCCCAGTTTGAGCCCCCTGGTTTGAGCCCAGTTTAATGTATGTAGAGTTGCATTAGTCCTGTTCTAGTCCTGGTTTAGTCCCAGTCTAATCCAGGATTAGTTTAAAATTTACTCCCAGTTTGTGGTCTATGTAGAAGTGTGAATGCACCCTAAACAAGTGGGGTGCGGGACAGGTGGTTACCATAGCTACAACTATTAAAACTCATTATCTGCCCTCTGTGATCTACTCTTAACACATTTCCTGGTCCTGAGGAGGAGTCATACCTGGTTTTGGCACAGAGTTGGTCATAGACTGTGGCACTTTGTCATTTATGAGCTCCACACACTCACTGGGAAAGAAGCCAACCTGCAACAGGAGAGAGGGAGGAGAGAAAACAGGCGATCAGGCTTCCACAATATAAAGACAACTCCACCACCTCTTATGTATAAATTAAATTAAATTAATATTTAATTCTACTTGTACATAAACACATTTGTATAATTGTGCCTTATTTGACAATTTAAGTAGAGCTTTTTGCCACTTATCTAAGTAGGTTAGACAATTTTTTGATGTCAGTTTGTATATTGTAATGTCTGACCTACTGTGTCCAAGTCATTTCTCTTGTGGATCAAAAACGCTTGACAAAGTCCAAGACAGTTGGAAAAGGGACTGCATTCTGGGTGCTTTGAAAAGTCCACGACAGTCATTGTACAGTGGTGTCCAACTTAAATGTGAATGTGAATGTAACTTTTCTGGTGAAGGGTCTGCCACCTATTTGTCTCTATGGAGATGTCATTGCTTTACCTATAATGTTTCACAAAATGGTAAATAGTCACATTTTTATATAGCACTTTTCCATCTTCAATGCACCACTGAAACATTCACAGTTACATTCACACACCAGTGTACACAGACACTGGGGGCAAGGGCAGGTTTCATCTGTGTGAGCTGGACTCACACTCGCCAACCTGTGGATCAGTGGACAAACACTGCTCTAAGCTACTGTCCCCCACAATGGTAGTGTTTTTGAGCAAGAAATGCAAGATAGACAGAAGTATAATGTGGAACATTCTAGGCAAAGCAAAAATATCTTAACTCCATAGTCACAAGCAGGTCGACCATTCTCCAGAAAAGTTCCATAGAGCACCTTTAAACATTGAAAACTTTATTCAAACTCCCTGTAACTCCCCCATGTGAGGCCCACTAGGCTAACAGTTAAACCTGATAGTGTACTCATGACAGTAAATGCAGCCAGATGTTGCCCTGTCCACTCCAACATACTACATACTACCCCCAACTGGACAGTGGTGGTTCTGCAGATTTCCAAACAATAATACAATACAATGAAGAACATGCTATGCATTTGTCTATAAAGTCTAAATAAAGGAGGTTTAAAAGGGCACTTCTTGCTCATGTGAAACAGTAGGGCACAGACAGTGCAGTGTGTTAGTACCAGCACACGGCTCTGCATGGGCAAAAGGCCAAAACAAACAGAGGGGCTGCTGCCTGTGAAACCCACCACACAGGTCACATGGGGCTCACACTATTTCAGTGCATTGTCTGTCTGTTCAATGAGACCTCTATATGGAGATATGGGTATTTTTTAATCCACAAAATCGATCGTCATAAGATTTCTATTAAACCTCATTTTTAAAAGGTGAATAATTTCATAATATTGTTTAAAACCTTTTAAATTATATTTAAGCAATTAAAATACAATCTATAATCACATATTTTTGATTTTGAGCCTTTCCATAAGTCTGTCTGTGTACTTGCTAGCACGGAGTAGCAACTGGCAAAGTTGTTTAAAATTGTCATTCCTGTCACCAAACCACAGATTTTCAATAGGTCAATCCCATTAAAAAAATGAAGAAGGAAGTCTGCATATTTTAAACAGGGATGCACCAATACAATACTGGCATCAGATATCGGCTTTGATATTGAAAAATGAGGTGGATCGGATATTGGCGTCCAAGATATTGGTTTAGCCAGTATCTCACTCTGGTCTATAAATTGGTGTAATAAGAAGACTTACTGATCAATGTTGACCAAAATGTCTCATAACATTTTACTTGTATTTTTACAAAACTGTTCTCTAATTACTTTAAATGACAGTTACAAAACAAAATTTGGATAATTTTTTACCGCACCATTTGTGTTTAAAGGAAATACATTTTTTATTTTAATGGCAAACAAGAGAATGAGCCATCAGTCTTCAAATATGTGTGTAGGTCCTATAAGAAGTCAAGTTATAATGTGTGTTTTTATTTTACTTTCACTGCTGGCTTAGTTAAAAACAAGTTTTATTGTAGTATTGGTTTAATTTTAGTTTTCAGAACTTTATTTAACTCTGAACTCTTTCTTCTGCTGGTCTGCATCAGAAATAATTTCTTTTTAGGAATGAATCAAATCATCAAAGACGACAGAGCCACTGGCTGCTAGAGTAAGTCTGAAACAGTCACACTACTTTCAGTAGGTACAGCCTTTTATGTTTGTGCTGAAAAACAGTGACTCAGAAAGAAAACACTTGTCTTTGAGTTTATCTGTGTCACTGAAGTTTCCTAAAGTGTGCACCTGAAATCCATGTTTGCCCCTCCACCAGGTGGTGTCTTCCTTTGGAGGCATGTCAATCACAGACACGATATCGCCCACCTGCAGAGCAGCACAGGGGAGAGAGAGCAGGAGTTAACAAGAGCCACTGCTTCTATTGAGAGCTCTGATTGCAGAAACTGGGGCACTTTCTAGTAAGGATTGGCAGCCCCAGTGATTTGCATAGAGTCCTACTGTAAAAAATCCGTATTCAGCTGCTGAGCTGTTCACAGTCAACATTTGTATCGGAAAAACAGATCTCAGCATTTCCTCTTCACTCACCACTGCCTGAGTCTCATGAATCCCATACATTCTTTTGTACTTTGCACAAGAGAAAAGAAAGAAAAGTGTGACTGCGATGTAATCTGACCTCAAAGGACAGCTCATCAGAGGCCTGGGCGATGTATCGTTTAATGACATGAGCAGCAGCTATAGCTGGGACGTTGATGGATGACTCCTCATGGACCAATAGATGGTTCCCTTTATTGTCGACCTGGGAAAAAGACCAATAAACATATTTCACCCTCTGGTTTTCATCAGGTTTTATTCTAACATAAATATGAATAATAAAGTGCTCATATACAAGGACTATAATGGGACTATTCTAGATCCAAGCCTCACCTCCATCCATGTGAGCGCAGGCCCACAGTTGATTTTGTTGTCAGCGATGGCTGAGAGCCGCGAGAGGTACGCCAACAGCATCTGGGAAACTGACTAGAGGGAAGACAGCACATAGGGTCTTTAGATCAGCCAAGAGCCATGTGAATGCTACAGTACACAGTGTATGCAGTCCTCCTGTGGTAATGTGGACAGAATATTATAAACTGTCAATAAGCAGGAGAAGTGGTGATTCCAGGCATATTTGAGATCAGATCAGTTTTCAGACACAGCCGTTGGTTAGGCTTTTATTCCCCAAACACAATAGTCCCCAGAGACAAACAGGTTTCACCAGTTCACTTTATACCTCCACATTCTTTTGGTCTTATTTGGACAGAAAGGTTTGAGCCACTCCAGTTTTCATTTCACACACTACAACAATATCAGGTTTGCATTCTACACACAGCCCATTGACAGAGTGCGATTCTGAGGTCATCAGGGGTGAAAAATATGTTGTCTTGTACAAATTATTATATTATTAAAATAAAAACCTGCTCAGGTATGAGTGATCTTACACTGGAATAACGCCATACTCTCAGATGGGGGCAAGAGCAAGTTTTTCCAATAGATTGAATGGTATTCTCAAAATAGATGTCATTTAATTTAATTAAAGACTAATTTACAATGGTGAAATTGATCATTTGTATTAGTGAGGAGACCCAAGAACTCACCATATAAACAATAAAAATCCGCATTTTAACAATATTCATTTTAGCAGCCCCCATCTGTATTACATATTATATGCATATAGTGTTGTGATGTAGGGCTGAAGACAACTAAGAAATTCTTGGTCGACTAAACACATGTCCTGCCGATTGATTGGTTGGCTAAAAAGGGGGCATGGCTAAAGCTCTGAAAACTATAAAGCATCTCTATGTATCTGACCCAAACTGCACTCACAAGACTACACTTGCAGCGAGAGTTCATGAGAAAACAACAATTTATGCTGAAAAGCACTGGAACTGTACAGTATTTATATTTTTTAAAAAGCAGGTTAAACACTCACCCTGTACCGTCCCCTTTCTGCTGTTGTAACATAAATCCTAATAACTAATAACATAACCCTACATAGCCCCATTGTGATGTGATGCAATAACAGATTCAGTGCTTACTTCTGATTGGTCAGTCAGACTGTCCACTCGGGGTAACTCAGGCAGCTGGGAGAAGCGGCGGTCGTAGATGCAGAGGTGGAGATGTTTGTCCAGGACTCTGAAATCCTCATAGCTGCGCTTCACAATCCAGCTCCGACCCTACAAATATATGAGAAAGGATTAATAAATGTCACAGCATCTGATTAATGCAACAATAATTCATGGGTGTAAAACTAGAATTTTATAACACTATATAACTTTAAATAACTCACCTCAATGATACTTTAAGTCTATTTGCACTGTTTTGCACTGTTGTACAGCTGCAAAATTAGTCACAATTTAATCGAAATTACAATTTGAATAAACGCAATTAGCAAATCACAAAGGCTGCAGCTTTTCAAGTGCAATAATTTCCTCCATAAACAAGAAGATATTCTGTCCTATTCTGCATAAAAATTGCTAACCCTGTAGTTTAGATCTGTACAAAGATGTTCTGAAATGGGATTCTTGTGTTAGTTTGTTAGTTCATATTTGGGTAGTTTTTTTTTCTATTTTTTGGACATGTTTAAATTGTTACCTTTAAATGAAATCTTAATAAAATCATAACCTAATCACAATTGTAATAGTTAGCGATTAGATATTTTCCCAAATTATTCAGCCCTGCAGTGTTGTTCTGGTCCACCCAGAACCCTAAGGCCAACTGATCAGCTCCTGCTGCTGTGCCCAAAGCCAGACTCAAGACCAGAGGTGACAGAGCCTTTTCTATGGCTACATCCAGCCTATGGAACAGCGCCCTCTGCCAGTCAGATCCTGTCAGTCTTTAATGCAGTTTAAGACTAGACTGTAAACCCACCTCTTCTCCCTGGCATTTAATACTAGTTAGACAGGATATGTTGGTATTTTATTGTTCTTTTCTTCTGTATTATGTTATCTGTATATTTGTTTTTTGTTGACTTTTATGTGAAGTACTTTGGTCAGCTGAAATTGTTTTAAATGTGCTATATAAATAAACTTGAACTGAACTGAAAATGGTCCATTATTTATACCTTGTATTGTTATTCAATCAATGTCCATTTCTAACACCATACTGTTTGTGTTTTATTTTATTTTTTATCATAGTTTATATTCACTATTATTATTCACCATTTTATGTTGAGCCATCTCCTCGAAGTAAGTTCCTAGTTTGTAAATTTTGTTCACTGACAATGGCAATAAAATGTCTGGCCTTGTTCCAAGCTCTCGATGTGGTACAGCCTTCATATTTTTATAGATACATTCATTTTGTTTAGTGCAACATCACACCTTTAGCTCACCTGAATGAACACGATGTCACCTTCTTGTATTTTAAAACAACTGGTTGTGTGTACATCATTCTGCTATGAAGCCACATGTCTTCAGTGTTTGCACAAAAAAACACTGAACTTTTGCAGAATGATTATTATAGCATAAATACAAATAATATGTAAATAAACGTTTTGAGAATTAGATACAAATTGATAATAAAACTAGTATCAAAATTATAGACCCATGAACCACTAGGGAACCTACCTGGATGACTGAGGGATTATAGAGATATAAGGAATGGTAATGTAAAACAACAAACTATGATTTAATGTTGAAAAAACATTCTATTGTCTAAAGAAAGAGTGTTTTTTTTAATTATAGTGGTATTGCATCTATTCCTTAGTATCGAAATAGAGTTAGAAATTTTAGTACAGTGTGTTATCAAAGACAGCGCTGGAAGGACTCAATGGACACAGGGAACTCTCTCCGCTCTCTGCCCCACTTTAAACCATGCATGCATGATTCAATCTTTCTGTGCTACTTTCTGTGTTTAATACTCAAAAATCTCCCCTCCCAAAGCCAATTTTTTGGACTGGTTAAAAAAGCAAGGGTTTGAATTTAGCAATTTTCCAGTGGTTGCGAGACAGAGGTGCTGCCAAGTGTGGGGAGGGAGAGGACTCCGGCGTTGCCAAGGTCACTCAGAGGAAACACGATCTTTGCAGAGGAATGTATGAAACCCCATCAAAAATGCCACTGGAGGAGATTAGGCTGTACCAGCTGAGGGGCATGCACAATCTGAGGCTACGGAAAACCTGGCAAATCTATGTACAAGATGGAAACATTAAGGGCATGTGTTTGGCATTTGGGAAAAAAATATCAAATACAGTTTTGTTTTTGTTTTGTTTTTTCTCAGATAAACATTGCAGTTGGGTTAAGATTTGCCACTTATGTTTTAATAATGAGATTCAAAGGTAACATTTTAAAAGTGTCCACAGGAAATGACAAAAGGCTGAAATATGAACTGTCAAATTAATACAAAAATCATATTTAAAAACATGTTTGTACAGATCTGAACTACAGAGTTAGCAGTTTTATGCAGAATAAGGCATGAGATTTTATTTGTGATGGAAATTACGGTAAATACTGCAGGCCTTTAAGATTTGTGAATTGTGTCCATTCAAATTGCGGTACTGATTTGATCATGATTAATCTTGTAGCATTAGTGAACAGTAAGATACAGTTGTAGTATTTTAAAGGCACATTATGTAACTGTTTTGGTGGAGGGTTCTACCGCCTGCTTGTCTCCATGGAGATGTTATTGCTGGAATGTTTAATAGTATTACTTAACTTAACCATCTTGCATTAATTCAGTTATAAGTGTTTTTTTTTTTTGCTTTTGTTAAAAACCTTGAAAAATATGCATTCTTATAGTGAGCGATCTCACCTCTTCACAGATCTGACATTTAATTCGACCTGGTGGTGTCACCTCTATAGAGATAGAACATGTTTAATACCATACTGTGAAGCATTCCTGGCAAAGCAATTAAGTAAGTATTAGCATGCCCATGAAGGCAAGGGCAAACTTCCACCAGAAAAGTTACACTTTTAAGATATCCAAGACAACGACTGCATATATTCAAACAGCTCTTTACTTTGATATTACTTCATAATCCCAGAAACAAATAACTTGCCGTCAGTGAAGCATAATAGTTATAAATTGCTTTGTTCAGCTCAATATTTAGTTGTAAGCCTTCATTTTAGTCTTAACACACCAAACTACTTTCATTTTCCATTCAGCACCACATCCTGGCAATCATCCATGACTCTGTTTAATTCAGTCCCAAAGTCCCACATAACTTGGATTTTTATAATAAGTGAGTGAGGCTGTGAGGTGTTTGAAAATGTCTGAAATTGAGCCCACACTCTACACTGAATATCTAAACAGGTTGCACAGTGCCAACCTAAGTGCAGTGGTTTTCAAAGTGGGGGTCGTGGGGCAATAAGATGATTTCAAGATAGAATTTTAAAATCATAACACTGTATTTAATCAATTCTTTGATACAAAACAGTATAGTTTTGTATATTTAGGTCTAAAAACACTAGAACACATTTTTAGACCATTGGAATCGTTATTGTTTTCAATGTTATTCTGGAGTGGGGGTCATTACATGGTTGTTGCAGCTCTATTGGGAGCCCCTACTTTAAAGGATAGGGTCAATTGATTTTGTCAATTTGAAGACAGCGAGGTGAGTGTGAGGTTGGATGTAGGTTTATGTGAAATATTATTTATGTGCTAGAAAAACAGGCTCTACTTTACCTGGCAGTAAATATGAACTAGGTAGACCAGCTCCTTGGATTCATAGCCGTTGCGGGTCACTTCGCACTGTTCATCCCCGAGGGTCAACTGCAAAAACAAACACAAGGTTCAGAGTCATAAAAGAAAAAAGGGTTTTAATTTCCGTGGCCAAAAAAAGAACATTTAATTATAACACTTCCTCTTGCACGTGCGGGCTCATTTCCTTATTAAGGAAATACAATACTCCTTTCCTGTGTGCAGGCTGCAGTGTGTCGTCTGGATACATGTCTTTAACAGGAACAAGAATATCTGGTAGAGACAGATATAACTCCAGCAGTGGCACATGTTTTGTTTGGGCTAACCAGCTGCCTAAAGATTATGAATAAAGTTTTATTTTAACTCTTTATACAGAAAGGAAACTGCACAAAACATCACTACACTGTCCTGTTATCCAGCTTGTAATAAAACAGAGCTGTGGATGAGTTTGTAGTAAATTCAAATGATAGAATTTGGGTAAAATAATCAAGACTGGTCATTGGTTTCTCTGAATTCAAAACCATCGGCATCGGTCATGGAAAAAACATATTGGTTAATCTCTACTATTTGGTTCATGGTCAAATATCTGGCCATAAAAAGGTCACATCACTTAAAAAAAGCTAAGAATCCCCTGAAACGCTGTGTTTCCAATTATAAGAGGAGACTGTGGTGGCCCTCTTAGTCCAAAATTCTAAATACACCCTGAACTATATTGGCATTACGAAATTACCCTTTGCTTCCCATTATATTATCACAACCCTTTAAATCACTGGTAGATTCAATATGGGGAATAAGCAGTATTTATACTTCACAAACATATGAGATAAAATTATTCAAATTAAAATAATTTGTCACCACAGAAACCCAGGAAGTGTATTCAAGCTGAAAGAGCATTTGTTCAAATTCTATTCTTCTCCCTGGCATTTAGGTCTAGCTAGGCAGGATCTTGGTGTTTTATTGTTTTATTTTTCTTTGCCTATGAGTTGTATTTTATGTAGATCTGTTTTTGTCTGTTGTTGTTTATGTGAAGCACTTTGGTCAGCTTACGTTGTATTTTAAATGTGCTATATAAATAAAATCAAATTGAATACTACCAAGTCTTCATAGCTAAAACCAGAAACCATCAAAAGCCTTAAATTTTGATTCAATATTCAATATAATCCGACAGCATGATCCTTTCATAATAATTGGGTTACTTTGAGCATACAAGAACTGAAACAGACTGACAGCTTGAAAGACCATTATATTATGGAAAAGTGTAACACAGTGCAAAACTAAACAGACTAGTGAAAATAAATAGCTTGGCATAAGATGATAATTATACACACAAGTTCCAAGTGGAGCACTGCTGACCGCCCACATGTTGATGAAATATAGATGAGGAAACGCGGATGGGGCTGGAAAACGCGGGCACAACTCACATCTGCTTCAAAACGAGATTGGAAAACGAATAGACGGCTTAATGGAAAAAGGGACAGGTGGCAGGTGCTTTTGGAAATCTGAGTATTCCGAGCCACCACAATGCCAAACTGCTTGTCAAGAAACTTCAAACCTGATACTAGTTTTTTTCATTTCCACTGAAAATGTATTGACAAAGGCGATGCAGATGTTCTTTGCTGAAGTGGAAAAGTGGGTAGATCCTTTTCTCCACTGACCATTGTAGAATTGAACAAAGGGAACTACTTTTACTGAAAACCCGAGACTGGAAGAGCAGAAAAAGATCCAATTCTGAACTGCCACAGAGAGAGGAGGACATGGAAGAGCTCAGTCCCGATTAACAGCATTCTGATATATTGAGTGCAGTTAATGGACAGACAGTGTTGAAACATCACTGACATGTTTCTAGGGCTGCAACTCATCATTATTGTTAGTCAGCATTTTTTTTATATTTTTTATTAATTGACTAGTCAAATGATTATTTGTATTGGTAAAAGTGAAATTCAAATCTGTCAACTGGACAAAAAGCTGTAGGAGTGAAGATGTTTTGCTGCCCATCGTACCTGGATGATTGAGGGATAACACAGATTTTTTCTATTGCAAAATGAGATCTTTGAATACATTTTAACCAAATAAAGGTTGAAATATGATGACTGAAGGCTTCTAGATAGACATGTACAAATAGTGTATTATTTTTCTTTTTTGACATTTTGAATTAATAATGTTGGAGTCCTTCCGGCGCTGTCTTTGTCATAAAATATTTTGGCAGCTGCTTTTGAATCTGTATAATCAAAAACAGTTCTGATTATTACAATATGATTACCATTACTTTATTAGTCAATTAGGGTTCAACAATTTCAGAATTCTTGTGAATAATGTTTTGCCAAATTCTGAAGTTTGAAGACAGACACTAAAAGAGCTACTTAAAACTACAAGTTCAAGTTGTTGTTTTTTTTTTAAAATATATACTTCAAGACTTCATTTGCAAAAACAGATAAACGTCATTTAAAAAAAGTCATCGGAGGCTTGTAGTTTACTACTATCAAAATATTATTCCATGCCTTCCTGATAAACTATTAGATATTATTTTCATTGATAATATCTGTAGAAAATGGTAACAAAAAGAAAAAAAAATACTTTTTGGCAATTTTTCAAAATGGAGGTATCTATTTTTGCTATTGGACTCTTCACTTTTAGGGCTGTATAACTGTATTGTGATTAGAGTTGTGATTTATGAACTAAACTACAGGTACAACAAGACTTTTCTATAGGTCACAATAAATACTATGATATAATAACAGTAATTTTTGTGGGTCCTTGAAAATAATTTATCGTGGCATTGCTCCAACTCAAACTCAGATTTCAAACCGATTGCGACCTATTGTGCATTTTCCACTGCACTAACTTGATGAAAGCTGCCCAATTACAGACAGTAACTTCTCCAAAAAGAACAAGAAGACCTACTCAATCATAGTTAGTTTGAAATTCCAGCAAAGAAAGAAAATAAATCCACATGAAAAAGCAGAAGAAGAAGAACTGAAGCAGCACTGAAGGCACCATCTAAGGCAAAGCTATGATGGATTACACCCTCACTGCATTATTTATGAACAGCTCTCCCAACCTCAAAACCTCGTGGAAATATTTCATGATATAATTTAAAAGCAATTAAAAGTGACAGTAATTTCGTTATGGATGTCAAAATATATGGATTAGCTGGTGGTAGCAATAGGCAACAGTATTACATAAGGGACAATGGAAGAACAGCCAGACACAGAGCATGCACTGTTAATATGGTAGACTGGTATAAGGTAAATACATGAACTACTGTATTTGAGCAGCTATGGAAAGAACAACACAAGCGTTTCATTTTTAGCCTGTATTTTTACCAAATTATAACTTGTAAAAGAAACCATGCTGTGTAGCCCTTAACTTCGCGGCATACCAGACGGGCTTTCCGTCGCAGTGTGAGCACAATAACATGCAATACTCATCATGTGTCCACTGCATGCATACTGCTTCACTGGATAAAGCAAAGGCCAAGGAAGAAAGCGTTGTGAAGACTATCACTGCACAATATTTGAAATAATTGCAATATGTGGTAACATAATATGCTCAGTTTCAGTTATATTAAAACTTAAATGTACAAGCCTTAGTTTACAATACAAACTGCGTAAAAATAAAAGGTAATTGAGGTTATTCAAGACTTATAAAGGAAAACCACTCATAAAATCAATGTTTTAATTTTAAAAGCAGTACATTTCTATTATACTTGATGCTACTGTGTTTACCAATTATTGCGTTACCCACTATTACAATACTGGTACTTTTGTAAACTGTACCGTCCTATTGAAGACCCACAATAAGAACGGGAAGACTATGAAAGGTAACAAAGTTGAATACTGAAAAACTGTACTACCACCAGTGTGTCCCTCTCTCTCTTTTGGCAAAATCATATTAAACATAAATGGGTGGTCTGGGATTCTTTTGTTTACACTGGTAGCGCTATCCTTAACTGAAACACCAAAGCACATTCATGATGGGTAGGGTTATTCCCAAAATGTACAAATGTCAGATGTAGACAGATGTTAAGTTGCTCTGAACAAAGCAATGTGCTGAAGAGGGATTTCCTTAGCTGCATGGCAGACTAATTAAATCTTGCAAGAGGACAAGCTCTGCGGCGTGTGAGCAACTTTATGTAATCACAAAGTAGTAGAACTCTTATTGTGGGTTTTGTAAAAATGATTGTAAAATGGTCAGCCCATTTTACAATCTTTCCAGGAACTATAGATGAAAAATTACTTCTCTGGCCAACTCTGGTCGTAGTACACAGAAACACTGATTAAAGTACATTGTTCTCGTTAAAGAAACCAAAAGAGAAAGGAAAAAACACTTTATACTTACAGTGAAGTTTAGTCACACTGCTTGTTACTGCTTGTGCTTTGCAATGGGCTCTGGTTTGCCCCCGCCTTCACCCCCTCAGCACCTGTCCATAGGATCTGTCTCAAGTGTGAAGTGAACATCCCATCTCGTAGAGTCCAGTTTCCTTCTAACCCACGACACAATCTCCCTGCTGGACGTAAATGTCAGCTCTCCACTTTCTTTCATGTATACAGGGCTCCCAATGTCAAGAATCAGCAGTAGCAGGCAGTAGCATTAGCAGATGAGAAGTGCAGGATTGGAGTATTCCTCAATGGGGCAGCTTCCACGTTGTTCCATTTTTCCCAAGTGCATCCTGGTTTTCCTGTGTTTTGAAGTACTTTTAAAATCCGTAGCAAATCCAAGTAATATCTGCCTTTTGCAGATCACATTCTTTCCCGACCTTATCGTCTGCTTTGCGCCACATGCTATTCTCTCCCCCCTTTTTTCGTCCTCTTCGCTGTCTGACAGGCTGCTGCTGCTGGTTCCACCCCTCCCCCTTCTCTCCTCCTCCACCCCCCCCCACTTTTACGGTTTGGTACGTTCCCGGGACAAAGAGCATGGATGGACAGAGTGTGAGGGAACAGAGGAAAAGGGCAGGAGGTAACAGAAAATATAATAAAGGGAGGGAGGGGGTGTAATTTAGCTGTGAAAGGGTAGTGCTCTTAAGCGGCGGTGTAGTCTGACAGAGCGGCACTTTATGGGACAGTAGAGCTGATCTGCAGACAAGGCTAAAGTCAGAGGACAAATCTCCTTACTACACTACTACACTACAATTCATTCATCAAATCTGATAATAAATGAAGATCAGATATTGTATCTGCACAGTTGTACAGATTAAAACAGTCCAGTATATAAGAGGTAATCACTAGCCACAGCTGCCCTGAGGGCAGATTTACATAAGCAAGGCCTTCTAACCAATACCAATCACTCACACTCATTTGTTTGAGTCTTGCCCAAGGACACAACTATAGCATGCACTGGAGCAAGCAGGTTTGATCTGTTGACCTTTGAGTTGGTAGATGTTGCCTATTTAAATACATAACATTGTAGTATTTCAATTATTCTATGTACATTACCATTTTTAAAAGTCTACTCTGGGGCACTCACATACTGAGAGTTTTTAATATGGACATAGTAATTACACTGGATGAACCATATGCATTGTTTCAAGTGTTTCAAGTCAAATGATAATTTCCAACATTGGTCCATAGGAGGCTTTTAGAAACTTTTAATAGAGTTTTGAAGTGCTTGTCATGTCTGCATTTGCTCTGCTTATGAAGCTTACTGCATAATTTAATATCATTGTTGATTCTGGATATTCAACAAAAAACTCTTAGGTATTCAGTTCTTCACACCAACAAATTTAGCCCAATGCTTTTGCCTAAACGAGTGTCAGGATTCACTTTAACATACATTACTATGAAGAGTTATTCCGCCCTGTCTACCACATTTGCAAAGTAGAAAAACAGTCCCCCAAAATATAACTCGTAACCTCTCCTCCTTTAAAGCGAGAGCTCTCAGGTTGCAGCCAAATACCTCAAACTAAAGGAAGGAAAGAAAACTGTAGGTTGCATCAGCTGTGGTGACTTCATGAACCATCCACACGAGTTGTATTAAAAAGGCTCACGATGAGGGTGGAAAGTCAAGCAAACAGCCAGTCTGACAGACGACCCGAGGGAGAGCAGAGAGGCCGCAATAATACAGGACTGTGACCTGCTGCAGTTACTCAATTCCTCCTGTTACTGTGGGACCAACTGCACATTTATTTAAGTTGTCAAGACTTACTATTTATGCAGCATCTACTAGAGCAGCAAGAGAAATCACAATCACAAAAGTCACTATCGAATTGAAATAGCTATTTGAATGGACGCAATTATCAAATCACAAAGGGCTGCCATTTTTGAAGTACCATAATTTCCTTCACAAACAAACAAAACTAAATATCCTGTTTTATTTGACATAAAAACGGCTAAGCCTATAGTTTAGATTTGTACAAACATGTTCTGAAATGTGTGTATTAGTTTGTCAGTTCAGTCTTTTCAGTCAGTTCTCCTGGATCTGTTTGAAGAGAACTTTATAACTCACAATTCGCAATTAGATATTTTTTGCAAATCGTTTAGTCCTAGTATCTACTGTTTAAAGAAGACATATTCAGCTTTTTCAGGTATTTAGTATTCAAGTATAAACATGCATAGATAATCATTTTACATTTTGTTTTGTTATGATCTAAAACAGCTTAATAATAGAAACAGGTTCATCAACTGCAAAACTGAGAGACCTCTTCATTGTGGATTTTCAATATAGCAAGCACTAGATTTTTCCGTGCTTTTATTGTTGAAACACTTTTTATGCAACACCAACATTTTTAAGCATTTGTATTTTGTATAGAATGTCTATGGACCTTTGTGGTTTGTCTTGTCACCACATAGAATAAAACATGACATCAAATCGTTCTCTGCCGCTGGTCTGCTTATGAATATGAAACTGTAATCCAATGATGACCCAGTTCATTCAGCTCCACGCTCGGCTGTGACCCCGACAGGTCAGAGCGATTTATCACAAACGCATGAGGGAAGGTCAGGAAATGTCTAGGAAATGGGACCAGGCATAAAACCTGAGTATTTATGGGTAGAATTTGGCCATGCATGCTTCAGTCATGTTTCAGTCCTCCTGGTTCAGTCCTGGTTCAGTCTCAGTTCAATCCTGGTGTAGTCTCAGCTCAGTCCTGGTTCCGTCCTGGTTCCGTCCTGGTTCCGTCCTGGTTCCGTCCTGGTTCCGTCCTGGTTCCGTCCTGGTTCCGTCCTGGTTCCGTCCTGGTTCCGTCCTGGTTTTTTCTTTTTATATTGATACAAAATGAGTATCTAGTTTCAAATACTAGTTTTAGTATGAATTTTGACAACCCTATATAAAATGATAAATGAATAAATGCTTTGACAATATCGACAATGGTACTTTTTCTGCTTAGTACCGCTTACAATTCAAATAATGGACTGACTGGAGACCATTCAGGTGCAATAGGAGGGTAGTAAATCAACTAAATTCCAAAAGGACTGGCTTTTTGAGCTTATTAAGACTGAAAAGTGCTTCACAATGTGCCTTGTTCCCCCATTCACCCACTTGTCACACCGGAGGCAGCCTTCTCCGGGAACAAGTCGGACTTTCCTGGAGCTGCAAAGGACATTTACAGCAGGGGCCATGGCTTAACCCGGCACCAACACTGGGAATTTAGATCATTCTTAGGCAGTTGTCATAGCAAAGGTTTGACCCAGGCCGACATTGTAAATAAGAATTTACAATGATTGATTTTTTCCATGTAATAACTTATGAGTTGTCTTGCCCCTGTACAGATATATTGTAAAAACAGCTTTTCAGGTCAAAACGAGACTGCTATGTGGTGTCTGCATCTAATTATAAAGTGTTTTTATCATCCAAAAGCCAGGATGTAATGCTGGTGTCCTGTTAGCAAGCTAGTTGTTGATAGCAGGCCTGACAGCAAATCTCCGCTCTGCCCTCAGAAAGTTGGAAAATACTAGGAACACTAGGAAATAATAATGGTTTTAGCCAAGATTTAAAACCTTTTATAGTTGGAGCTGATCTTAAGTGTTGAGGACGTATGCTCCACAGATGAGGACAAAGACCTGTCCCAGATGACCTGAGGACCCTTTCTCTATTTCGGTGCATGACTATTTAATACCTTATAAAACAAAAGTAATATTGTAAAATCCTTCCTATGGCTCACTGGAAGCCAGTCTAGAGATTGCAAAACTAGTGTAATGTGATCCATTCTCCTGGTATTTGTAATAACTCTTGCTGCTGTGTTTTGGATCAGCTGAAACTGTCTTATGGATTTCTTGCAGAGACCAGTAAAAATTCTATAACAGCACTCCAACTTAGTAAAAATAAAAGCACCTACAGGCTTTGTTAGAAAATGTTTAACTTGAGCTATATTTTTAAAATGGCAGTAGGCGGATTTAGTAAAAGGAATTTTAATCAGAATCAACAATTATTCCCCAATTTTTGACTTGACACTCGTAGCAAGATAGTGTTCAAATAAGCACTGATCTTTGACCTTTCATTTTTGGGTCCAAGATAATAACTTCAGTCTGAATTAAGCTGAAGAAAGTTTTTATGTGTCCACTCTCTGACATGGTGGAGGCAGTCACTCAGCGTTTGTAATGGACTTAAGTCATGGGATGATACAGAAATATAAAGTTGCCTATCATCTGCATACACATGGTATGAGATATTAAAGTGCTTCATAATTGGAGCCAGGGGCAACATGTAAAAATTAAACAAAAGTGGGCCAAGACTGGACCCCTGTGGCACTCCATATGTGATCTTTGTTCTCAGATTAAAAATTACAAATTGACACATAGTGCTCCGTTTTGTAGGTAGAACTCAAAACAATTTAGCACATTACCAGTGAGCCACACCCACTGTTTTAATCTCTCAAGCAATATGTAATGATCCACGTATCAAATGTAGCACTGAGATCTACCATCACCAGCACTGTGATCCTGGAAGCATCATTATTTAAGTGTATGTCATTTAAGACTTTAATTAGTTCAGTCTCAGTGGAGCGAGATGGACAAAACCCAGCCTGAAATTCATTATAGAGATTGTTCTGCATCAAAGTTATGGATTTGCCTTCTATTTTTCCCAAAAATGGACGATATGATATTGGTCTACAATTACTTATTTCCAGAGAGTCTAGACTGGGCTTTTTAGAAGAGGTTTTATGGCTGCAGTTTTAAAGCCTTGGGGAATCTGGCCAGATTGAAGCAAATTATTCACTATTTGTAAAATATTTGGAGCATTACAATTAGATACATTTTTCAAAAAGTCTGTAGGCAAAATGTTTAAACTGCAAGATGTAGATTTTAAGTGGAAAACAATTTCATTAAGAGTTGTACAAGTTAAAGGTTTAAAATGTTCATAATGGTTCAGCTAAGGGCAGTGAAAGAGGTTGGGTTATATTTACAGTTTATCTTAATTTAAATTGTATCAGTAATATAAGCAGTAAATTCATTACATGACTTGATAAAAGTTCATGCGGAGCTGGTTAGTTACACCAGACCATCAACAACTAAAGTTTTTTACTGTTTTTGTTACTGACCTCTGAAAACATTATAGATTTGAAGACTCTCTTTATACATGTTTGATGGACAGGCAGATTGTTCTTACACCATTGCCCTTCACCTTGTCTGCATAATCTTTGTTGTTCTTTAACCTGTGGGGCATTTCTTTAAGGTGACTCTTTCCCACTACAACTTTTGAACTAACTGGAGGAATGGAGTCCATGAGTCCCGTAACATTAGCTCATTGATATTGATCATTTTAAACTATAAACACCTTCACTGGAATCATTTGGATCATTTCAGGCCTGGAATTTTTATTTATTTTTAAAGAAACAAGGAGGAAAAAAAAAAAAATCATGATAGATTGTTATATTGCTCTGCCGTACTTTCTACGGTGTCCGTTCTCCCAGTGAGGCATTTGAATGATACATTAAGTTAGCATAAGAGCATGAGTACCACACATCTACTTATACTGCACTTGAGTAAATGAAAAGTACTTGGGCGATAATGTGTTCTAAGTTGCTCTTCCGTAACATGCTGCTCTTAGCGGTATTTTGGTCTTTCTGTGGAGCCGAAGGGGCCTGGAGTGTGTGGATGCCTGCAGGGCTTTGCTGAACGAGGAAGTTCTCTAAAATCATTACCAAGGCTATAAAAATGGATCTCTGGGAGTGAGGGTAGCACTGGGATTTAAGCGCGCAGACGGATCGTTGTAAAGGGATGAGCTCATGACTTGGAGCGGGTTCACTAAACAAATCCCATTATGTGCTGAGATTTGCTTCCTGTAGAGCTGAGGTGCGTTCACACATTTTGGTGGGAGGGGCCTCGCACTACATCACTGTCAAGAGGGTGAAAGACAAGCTAAAACTGAATTCTAACAAAGCGAACAGGGCTGGGTTGCAATGATTAATCAGGACCATTGTGACTAGCTGGCTATTAAAATCAGAATCGTATTTTGATTATTGTAAACCCTCTACAGACTCTACCAACACAAACCAAAAGACCTTTTTTTAGAACAGTGGCATTATTAAATAAAAAAATGTCACACGGAATAAACTAGTTCTAATTTTTATCATGAAAAATACAAATTTATTGGTAAATCTTCAATCTAAAAGCCTTCAGTCAGCAATTTCACTTGTCTGTGGTCAAAATGGCATTAAATGTATCTATCTCTATGAATGGGAAAAGGTGATGCCAACAAGGTTAAGTTACATGTCAGATCTATGGAGATGGGACCCGCTCACAGTAAGAATGCATGCTTTTCAACATATATAGATAAGAAAGCTATGTTTAATGCCATACTATAGAACATTCCAGGCATCCATGAAGAAGAGCACTTTTAAACAATATCTCATTTCCGAATTCAGTAAATGTCCAGAAATTATATACGGGTCTTTGTAGCTGAAGGTAGAAAAATGACCTAGTTGCGTTTATGGAGGCCAGAAAGGTAAGTGTTGAGAACCAGCTTTCAGCGCTCTACTGCAGTAACAATGTTCCCACGAAGTACAGTGAGCTTTTACCCAGCAGCCCCCAGGTGAGCAGGAAGAGGAGGGGAGGTCTATCATGTGTGCAGGACCAGGGCAGGTCATAAATCAGTGTAGTAAAAGAAACACAAGACAAATGACAGCCATTTCTAGTCCAGACATTAGTTTTAAAAGTAAAGTCACTAAACTCCATGACTTTAGTGGCTTTAGTCAAGTGAATGGGCATAAGGCTGCTATATATATGCACCATAGCAACAATTAAAGGGCCCATATTATGCTATTTTCTGATCTATGTTATAATGTTTCCTCATCAAAAACAACAACAAAACACACAACACACAAACCCCGCATATTTAGGCTGTGTTCTTCTCTAGACAGACTAGAAAGGCAGACTAATAAAGAGTTACTGAAACATGTGTGAATGAAGCAAAACAACTTCAGGCATGTTTTTGAGGAGGTAACATTATAACATGGCTTAAAATTCACAAGAGTCAATTTTGTGTAATATAGAACCTTTAACCTGAATAATTGTAACTAGTGGACTATTAACAAAATTGTAATTGTATTTTGAAACTCTGAAACACATTATCAGAATATAATAAACAATTTCTGATTTTCATCCATAATTTTTCTCTATTCAGACCTTCAGTCACAGGTCGACTGCTCTCTAAATATAAATCACCTAACTGCACATGTCACAGCAACATCATGTGACCAATCTGAGGAAGATCGCTAGCAGAAATCAAAACTTTCCGGCATGAAAAGAAACTAAACTTTGGTCTGAAAAAAGAATCTCTTAAAATGAATCATCAGAAGACCAAATTAACCTGATTGGACTATGTCTTCATAATCGTTTGTCTAGTCGAGAAAAAAAAGACAGAAAAGAAATCCTTAGTTGCAGCTGTAGTACATAGTCTTAATCTTATTAAGTTTGCAGTGACTTCTTCAAATGAAAGTTAAAGCGCCCAATGCCAAGAATAACCATTTGTGATCAAGAAAGTAGCCACGGCCTCTGGGCCAACAGGCCAAATGAAAAATCTATTTTAATAGTAGCACTTACTTCTAGCATCAACTTGCATTTATATTTGGCCACATATTCAACGTTCAAATGATCTCACCTCGGCATCTCCTAAAATGTACATTAAAAGGTAAAATGTGTAGCATTTTTAACAAAGATCCTCCTAATCTTTCAGGGCTGTCTACAGTAACACAATTAAAGGAATGAGTGGGTTGTTTTTCTTTGCTTTGGCTGGCTTTTGTTTTTGTTTAACAAGGGCGAATGAATCAAGCAATTACATCATCGCTGGCTCACAAGGTCTTCTGAGCGAACATGTGACAGAATTCTACCTCATAAGTTAAAGGCGCTCTACCAGATTTTTACCTCTTACCGTCTTATTTTTCCTGTTAAAAACAGAACTAGTTCATTTTAAACGGTTTGCAGTGGTGCAAAGTTATTCTTCACTTACCCTGTACAGTCCAAGCATCCCAATTATTCAGTTTGATTCGTTTATAAGCATGATGGACAACTTTCAGAGGCTAAAGTCACGGTAATGTTAATGACAACTAGCATGCTGACCGTGTGCTTCCAACATACAATACCTACACTTTAAAATTAGATGCAGACAGTACACAGAGGACTTATTTTGACCCCAAGAGCTGCATAATACCATTAAGTTTCAACCAGTGTGCCAGGGAGAGATTGTCAGGTGTGCCTTGAAAAAAAATCCAATTTAAATTAAACGAGTCACACAGTTAATTAATGTAATATTTAGCCATCTTGGAGTGCTCTGAGCAAACCCAGTGCAAGAAAAGAGAAAATGATCACTATTACAAATCCCAGACATTTTTTTACAGTTTTTTCTCTACTGGGTATAATTTGATAATGTTTTGGTGGAGTGTGCCGCAGCAGATTTTGAACAACAAACGTAAAAATGGTTGAAAACACTGGCTTATACAATATAGTACTGCTATAGTAGTGCATATACTGTATTGGGGCAAGACAAATTTAGCTAAAATACATGGAAAGAAATCGTGTACAGGCCTTTTATATCTCATTACCCCAGCTAGGCGCATAAGCTGTTGTTTACTGGGAGAAAGTGTCTAATATCAATTGCTTTGTGTCGG
Organism: Periophthalmus magnuspinnatus; assembly: GCF_009829125.3. Classification (NCBI taxonomy): domain Eukaryota; kingdom Metazoa; phylum Chordata; class Actinopteri; order Gobiiformes; family Gobiidae; genus Periophthalmus; species Periophthalmus magnuspinnatus. The sequence continues at coordinate 21,421,857 of NC_047139.1, read as the reverse complement.
TTGCTTTGTGTGAGAGGCCTGGCTCGTTGCGTCTGCGGTATAGTGCTGTAGTTGATGGATTGGGTCCCTCCAGGGGTGGGATTGGGGGGGGGGGGGTTCATCTACATGCGTCTGCCCTGGTCCATTGTGTGCGCTGAGGTGGGAGTGTGGGGCCGCAGTATATTGTGTCATGATGCACAGCTCACGGGGCGGAGGTAAAGGCCGTGATGAGAGAAAGAGAGAGATCGAAGAGTGGGAGTGTGTGAAAAAGAATGAGAGTTTGGTCTGGTCATCGTCTAAGCTCAAGTGCGCAGTGAGTAATGGCTGGGTTACGGATGACATCACAACATTTATAGGGCAGTAATTTTTAATACAGATGTGGGGGGCAGTTATAATTAATATGGTGAAATTGCAGATTTGTATTGTAATATAGTGAGTTATGTTCAGGTTCAACATCTGAGATTACCTTCTGGATATTTCCTATAAATTAGCCCTTGCCCCATATGAGAGTATGACATCATCACATTTCTATAATCTGTATTCTTAATCTGTATTCTCTGTAATCTATATTGTTAAGGTGCATGATTCTTCAACAGGTTCAACATTTGTGAACTTACCTTTTAGATATTTCTTCAAAAGACAATGTTGTCAGTAGGAAAAACTGGCTCTTGCCCCCATCTGGGAGTATGACATCATCACATTATAGAATCTGAAAACCACCAAAAGCTTGAAGAGTGGTCGTGGTGGAGCTGTCAATCTTCATCACATGCATGGTTACTTACAAACATGCAAAATCTGCTCCAATTCAGGAACCAAGCCTTTAAAAGTGCGGAGCCGCTGTGAGAATCAGTGTAGAGACACTCCTGCAAAGCTGTTCACACACAAAGACTATTGTGTGGATAGGTACGGCGTCCTGATGCATTTTTAATACAACCTGTTAGACTATGCTCGCCCGGCTTGGAAGACAAAGCTTTAAATAAGGTCACGGATAAGACAGTTCAAAGGAATAGCTTTGAACTTGACTCAATTATTTTGTTATCTTTCACTTATTTTTTTCTACAGGTTATGTTCACGCTCTAAAATGTCATGATGTCATAATCTCAGATGGTGGGTTAGGGCCTATGCAAGTCTATGGGGGATTAATGTTTTTTCAAAGAAATATCGAAAATAGAAATCCACAAATGTAGAACCTTATTATTTGTTATGGTTTGGGTCCAGAAAGATGAAATATTACTCTCATGTCTTAAAGTCAAACAGTTGAATAATGGCACCACTTTGCACAGATCCAGCTTTTTCAGTTCTGATACTGCTTCCGATACTATAGGCCGATATTAACCAATATGAACCGATATTAGTGCAGAGACTGAAAACAGCATTTATTTCCTTAAACAAACTAACAAAACTGATCTTGTTATGTAGCTGATATTTACCCAAGTAAGTACAGAACAGCTTTGCATAAATAAAAGTTCAAACATTATGAGACTTTCTGAGATGACTACGCCGATTGATACGTCCAACAAAGATATTGGCTGGACTGACATTTGGAATCCAGTAAATGTCAGTATCGGCGCCAATATCCTATATCAGTATCGGATCACTTTTATTTATTTATACTGATGGATGTTGAACTCTGTGCCAGTTTTTTGTTTCTTGTGGCTTGCCCAGTAATTAATCATTAAACACAACACATTTGCAATCTGACAGTTAAACAGCAAATGCCAGCACAGAATCCTCTGACCTGTCCTCCAGCTCCATTTTTAAGTGAGGATTCTTGAAAGTTATGTGAACCCGACCTATTACACGATCAAAGCTATCTGAGGTATGTTACAAAGTATTGAGAAGTTGATGTTCTGGTTAGCTGGGTAAATCTTTATGATGGATGAATGTAGTAATAAATGCCAGTACAGGAATATATTTGGTGTTTTTTGAGTTACATTAACAGACCTGTACCTAAACTTGTGGGATGGTGAGACAAAATAGGAATATGAAAGAAAACACTACCATTTAAAGTTGCAAATCACATTATATTGTCTAAAGAAAGAGTGTTTTTATTATTGTGGTGTCAGAATCACTTTGGGGTCTCAAGTCTATTCCTTAGTAAAATCATAGGAAGAACAGCCCAGTAGACTCAGCAGGACAGTAGCAGTTAAGTCAATATAAAGTAGTTTTGTTGGCGTGGGCATAGCGGGTCTCTCATGTAGTCAGTGGCCTGTGGAAATAGAGTTGGTATAAGGAACGCTGGAGTGGTACCAAGCAGAGCAGGGGCCGAAGGACAAGTGGCTTCAAACTGTCAGACTGAAAATACTCAAGAGATGGAGTAAATATGCTGGGGCAACTAGTTTCCAAGATACACAACGTCAAAGTTTAAGTGTCCCTCCTCACATCTGAAGAGAAAAGCAAAGAACATTTTGCTGTTCAAAACCAAGTAGGGCCAACGTGTTTACCGCTTGTCACCCATCACCAAAATAATAAATAACATGAAAGCTAAACAATTATGCAAAAAAGAAGGGTCGGGAGTGCTACTTGGATGTGTAGAGATTGAGGAAAATGTAGGGACCAGCCTCAAATACTCAACAATTATGTCAGCACACTCAGTTGAACTCCAAAATTAACCAAATTCCAACCAAAACAAGATAGATGAAACCTCTACTAATACAAAAATAAATAAAATACTTACTAATTAAAACACACCTTTACATTCAGTTGTTTTTGTGTTAATTTGTGTTGTAGATACAAACTGGAGTCATCAAATGAAAGAGCTGTAGGGCTGAACGATTTGGAGGAAAATTTCTCTGACAAGCTCTGGCATTAGATTTGTGATTTTTAATAGTGGGATTCTGTTCTAAATTCAGATTTTAAACAGAAGAATTGACAAAAACACTGAAATATGAACTGACAAACTAATAGAAGAATAACATTTCAGAAAATGTTTGTACAGATCTACACTATACTTTGATGTTTTTATGCAGAATAAGATGTTTTGTTGTTTTTGGAGAAATTGATGGTACTTCCAGCCTTTGTTATATCCATTTAAATGCAATTTCAATTTGGTTAATCTTGCAGCAGAGATATATAGACTTATGTACTTATCAGAGTTCATTAGTAGAATGACATGAGTGTGGTGTGCAAAGGATTGATCAAAACAAAGGATAAAGGCTATTTTGAAAAGTCTAAAATATAAACATGTTTCGAGATATTTCACACATTTTGTATACTATATTCCAAGATGTCTTCACTGAGAATCTACAATTTAAATAGTCCTGAAAACAAAGAAAACCACATATCCATACATCTATTTTCTTCCTCTTATCCAGGACCGAGTTGCAGGTGAAGCAGTCTAAGCAGGGACTCCCAGACTTCCCGCACCCCAGACACTTTCTCCAGCTCCTCCACTGGAACCCCAAGGTGTTCCCAGGTCAGCTGAGAGACACAGTCCCTCCAGCAAAGAAAACCATTACATGAAAAAGTCCAAATCTTTGCAAACTGTTTCAGATATACACAACCAGGCAGAGCTTGCGCACGTGCCAGTGTGAATAGAATGATTAACAGCAACAATCAGGTGATGTTCTGTTTGAAGAGTGTCGGGTTTTCAGAGCTAAGAATAGTCCCTCTTTATGAACAGAACAAAAACTTTATGTAATTAGCCAGTTTATTGTGTCATGAAAAACAATGTTCTGTACTGCATATGGTTATCTCACACAGAAGAAACTTTACTAAAACGGTATAAGATTCAAATTGTTGGCTCTAGGCAGAGGTATGCACTGGCAGCCGATGGTGTGATCAACAACTTATCATTATGTCTTATTCTTTCCATAGTTCCTTTCAAACATGCTGTGTTGGGGAACTCAAATTACAGCCCTGTGAGCTATTGTCATTAAAACATTTTCAAATGAAAGAGCCCGAAATGTTAAGGAACTTGACATGGATATAAACAGTTGAAAAGCAGCACGTCTTTCCCCCGTTTCCAGAGGGACTAGAACTAAAGTAATAAATGTGCCCAAATACTGCATGAAATGTAAAAGCCTGTATGAAATCATCGTATTAAGTTAATCAATAAATGACACGCTTTAACTATAAAACCTTTTCTAATCCTGCAATTGCAATTAAATGGAGCAAGAACCATTTTAGCCTTCAAGGTAAAAATGGAAACAACTGCCACTGGAATTCAGAGCAGAAATCATTAAATAGGTCAACAAAAGCTTTTAGATATTGTTAAGAGAGAAATATTAAAAACCCACAAAGCAAAAACTACTTTTAGTCATGGGATTATGTTGGCTGAAAATGTGTGCTCAAGGAAAAGCACAGTTACATGGTAAAATATGCACTCAGTTACAATTAAAAGTACTAGTTACTTTTTACACTATTTTAGCAGTGATATAGATTGATTAATTAGACTGTTTAAAAGACCCAGATTACACATTTTCTGATCTGTGTTATAATACTGTTTTGTTTCTTCATCACAAACAGACCTGGAGTTTTGTGTCGTTTCATTCACACATGTTTAACACACAAACCGTGTATATTCTTCTCTCAAATAGAAAACACTCTGTTCCACCTTGTGATGTCATGTGGTAATACAGGAAGTGCTCCACTGTGTTTTGCAACTCCATACACCTTCATTAGAATCATTTGGTTCATTTCAGTCCTGGAATTGCCCATCTCTACTGAACTAAAGGTAAAAGGAGCTGTTAACTTGAAAACTACCACTTCATGGCATCACAACGTGGAACAGAGCTTAGGAGATGTGGACAGACTAATGATAAAGGTTACTCAAAGATGTGGGAATGAAACAAAACACAATTCCAAGTCTGTTTTTGAGGAGGTAACAACATTATAACATGGCTTAAAGCACAGAAGAATCAATTTTGCATAATTTATGAAGATGAATTTAAAGCTGAATTAAGTTGTTCTGAACCACAATCTGCATATTCTCTGAGCTCTGGCTGATCGGAGCAGGTGATGCAGTACCGTCTGTTTGTGGATACAGACAGGAGCAGCGACAACAGCGAGAGACTTGCACAAGGACACATAGGACTTGTGCTGTAGTCAGAAACTCATCATTTTAAATCTGGCTAATTACAATTACATGGCTAGAATTATACTAAATTACAAGTGCAGATTTTAAAATGTGCTCAAAAAAGTACTTAAATTATGCCAAATTGACAGTTGTGAGCTTTAAGCCATGTTATAATGCTGTTACCTCATCAAAAACAGTGTGCTCTGGTTCACATATGTTTGAGTAATTCTTTATTAATAGTCTGTCTACATCTCCAAAGCTCAAAATGCTGTGCTTCACCTTGTCATCAAGTAGTAGTTTTCAAGTTAACAGCTACCTCTAACCTTGGCCATTCCAGGGCAGAAATTAACCAAATGATTCTAGTGACGGTGTATGGAGTTTAACACACAGTGGAGCACTTCCTGTATTACCACATGACATCACAAGGTGGAGTGTTTTCCATTTGGGAGAAAAGCTCCACCTAAATAAGCAGTGTTTTGTTAAAACATGTGAATGAAACAAAACACAACTCCAAATATGTTTGTGAAGAGGAAACAACATTATAACATAGATCAGAAAATAGTGTAACATGGGCCCTTTAATCTATTCAGTTACAGTAACATAATTTATGGTTTGTGGCATATTTCTATGTACTTGCTTTAAATCTAAATAATCATAAATTCAACCCACTCCATTATATCTGTGTGTGTATGGAGTTTAGACACTATCCCAAGTGCTGAGTCATTCTGGCCTTGTGCAAAACGCAATTTGAATAATTTTGACAAATGTCCCCATCACAAAAGCTTCTAAGTGGAACTCGCTCCGAAGTAAAAAGAACCGAGAACTGCCTTGGAAATACAGTCCAATTCAACATTTCTCTCTGGCATTTTGTGACAATGAGGACCTAATGTTTCCATAACAGAGCCCTGTGCTGACTCACACTCTCCTCTGGCAGGTTTTTTATAGTGGAAATGAAAGAATAAGTCTCTTTCCTTCTAGCTGAAGGCCACGTGCCACGATCAACCTGAGCTCTAATCTCGCTCTTAAATCTGAAATCACAATAGCAGATATTACCAACTAGACAGGGCTGCCGAATGTATCAAAAATAAGATATTAATTGATAGGGATGCACCGATATGATACTGGTACTGGATATCGGTGCCAATACTGAAAAATTTGCTGGATTGGATATTAGCTTCCAAAATATTGGTTCAGCTGATATCTGGTTGGACCAATAAATCAATGTAATAAGACTATTCACTGTTTGTAGTTGGCCTAGAAAGTCTCATAATGTCTGAATTGTTATTGATACAAAGTTGTTCTGGAGTTACACAAGGGATAAACAACAGCTACATGAAACATTTGGACCAATTTTATTGTATTATTTTACTTTATTTTAGTAAACAACAAATACAAGTATAAGACCACATAGACTAATATACACCAATGGACCACTGTGGAACTACCTGGACGACTGAAGGATCACAGAAATAAGGCCACTTGGGAATATAAAAGAAAATACTACCATTTAATGTTGAAATCACATGCCTAAATAAAGAGTGTTTTATTATTATCATAGTATCTGAATCTGTACCAAGTATCAAGAGTTTGACATTTTAGTATCATGACAGTACTACAACTAGGGCTGGGTGACAAAAATATCCTTGATTCTTCTGCATTTATTTTGTCTTCCACAGAATACAAATACAAATGGTTTTCAGTATTAATTTGGAGAACATAAACGAGATTTTTAAGCAAACTGTATGTGGCCTGCGCTCTTACAGTTTGAACAAAGGAACTACAATCACAACTGAACCTGTCACTATTTGCTAGAGCCTTAACCTGCAGATAGAGAACACATACATTCTCAGTATATGAAAAGGCCATCCTTCATGTGAAACCTCAGAACCACCCAAAATTCACATTCAAAATCTTACATAGTTTCTTTAAACACAGCACTCCTGCAAAGTCTGAACCCTGCTTCAAACTACATGCTTTTATTGACAGAGAATTAGAAATGATTGAACTTCAATCTCTATTAAAATTTTATCACTTGCCCAGCCCTACTGTATACATAAATAAACAAAAGGGAAATATTTTTACACTAGCTTACAACAGTGATGAAAAATGGCACCACTTTCTGAAGCTAAAGTACTTTAAACCATTAGATTATAAAACGGAAATTTGTGGAGCCAGACTCAAAGAAACCTTTCTCTGACTTTAAACTGAGACGAGGGGGCCTTTTTACTCTCACACACCTAGGCCTGTCACAATAACAAATTTTGAAGAGCGATATACTGCTGAAGTAAATATAGACGATAAATGATAATATTGAAACTAGTTCATGCCACTGACACAATAACCCAAGAGCAGATTTAAACCACAATAACTATTCTAAATTTACAACACTGTTTAAAAGTCTCGAGCTGAAACAAATAAACAACTCTGGTTTGCATCTGTAATGAGTAATACATTTTTATTCAACCCTCGACATTATAAATCTTATAATATCGCCAAAAAACAACCAAAAAATTCCCAGTAGTGCAAAAATATGCACACGATAAATACTGAACCCCCCCAAAAAATTGTTTCATCTAAGAAGAAGTCAGACTGCAGATGGCGCTGTCATCCTGCCTCCCCAGGTATGAAGACAGTGCGAAGACCTGCTTAATATCAGCTGACCAGACACGTCACAGCAACATCTCGTGATCACTCTGAGGAAGACCGCTACTGAGCAGTCCAAACTGTCAGCCATGAAAACAAACTAAACTTTGGTCTGAAAAAAGAATCGGAAAACCAAATGAACCTCTATAGACTATATTCTCCCAGAGTTATACAGTCCCCAACCCTGCATCTGAAATAATGACTTCATCAAATTTTACAACGAAACCTATAGCAGTAGAGATATGAATGGAACTGGCAGACTTACACCACTGAAATCCAATACAGCTTCAATCACATCACATTCATTTAGCACTGATCCAGTTTATTAGACAAGTAAACATGTTCGGGTTGACAGAAGATTAGAGCGAAAATCTACTGAGTGACACGAGGAACAAATACTAAATAATTAATCACGAGACACACAAAGCAGACGTGAGTTTAAGCTATAGGACGCCATGATGAGGACTTAAACCAGAGAGGAGTCGACATCCAAGCAAAACAAAAACTCACTATTTGTAAAGCATGGGAAATAACACTGTGCAGCTGTCATAACAAGAAAGGCTAATCATTTCAGACAATATTTGAGTTTATAAGTGAAACGTGAGTTATATAATTGAACAATCTTGAAGTGTGAGGGGAAAGGGAGCCCATATCCTCATGATAATAAACCTAGATGCATGCTGACCCCTGCTGGTTTCTTACCATAATGGCAAATTCAAAGTGGAGGTGCAATTTGAGAACACTTTCAGATGGCTTTTATGCAGCGTCTTCCTGACAGGGGTAATTTCACATTTATTCGATCTCGCGGTTTCAAAGAACACCGTGTCAAAGCCTGTTTAATTCAAAGCATGAATGATGGGGATGCACTGTAACTGTAGAGATCCAAGAGGACGCTATCAAACAAATGCTAATCACCAGCCATTTTCAGCAACAAGGGAGCCTGTTTGACGTCATCCGAGTCATGTTTATGTCTCTGAGAACTATTTCTATTTCAGTCAAGAACAAAAAGCAAAAAATAAAGAGTGGGAACATCACCAAAGTTTTAAGAGTGACGTACTTGGACAGAAAGGCACTTTTATAGAAGTTTGTAAGATAAAGGTCAGGGACAGGGTGTGTGATATCTACTTTTAGAATTTAGAACTGAATAAAATCTGTTGTGTAAAAAATTTTAAACATATTTTCTCAAAGATTTTAGCTACATAAGAGCAACTACAAATGTGTCACTCAATAAAACAACAGATGTATAAGGTTGTAAGTTTGCACATCAGAGTTGCTCCTTGTACCTGCTGCCTGGAATAGACTGGAAATTCTGAGGGTTTTAAATCCACAACATCTCATGTGGTGTCAAAAATGCAAAAGAGTCTTGTTATTTGAATGAGTCTTGTTATTAATATAACTTGGACCTACAATCTGGTATTTAAAAATGCTTAACTCGTATATCTGTCTGGCTTTAAGTAAAAAAGCAGAAGAGTCAAAATGTGCAATTGCAAAATTATTTTTTATGTTGGTGGGAAAAAACTACCACTTGTGAAACTAATTAGATAATAAATACACAAAAAACTTAAAGATGCACTGTGTAACCTTTCCGGTGGGGAGCACACCACCTGTTTGTCTCCATGGAGATTGGTCATTGGTTTTCTGGAGTTATCTACAGTATGTTATTAACTTATCCATTCCCACTGAGGAGAGCAGGTGATGCCAGCAGGTCAAGTTACAGGTCAGATCTGTGCAGAGGAGACCCACTCTTGGAAAGATTGCATGGTTTTCAAGGTATTTTTGAGCAATAAAAACACCTGGTATGAAATAAACGCAAGATAGATACACTTACTATTCTGTGGAATATTCCAGGTTTATGTCCATGGAGATAAACAGGTACCTAACCATCCACCAAAAAAGTTGCATAGAGCACCTTTAAGAGGTTTCCAGTATCTAACACACACTGTACCCCTCACTCTAAGAACCAAGACCAGCCATAAAAGGTGTCCCTTTTATCAAAAACAGTCCAAAAAAGCACTTGTGACAGGGACATGAGCAGATGTGGGCTGAGAAGAGGTCTTTACCTGGATTGTGCCAAAGTCCACATTTTCATAGTGGAAGTGGGCGCACTCTGCCAGTTTGGGAAAGTGTCCCTTGGTAAAATTGAGCCTGAAACATAAGACACAAGACACAGTTTGGTTATCACCTTATGTTCCGCTCAAGATAACGCCTCCAAGTGAGGATGACGAGGCGAGGAGGCAGAGTGCAGTGTAAGCAGAGGGAGAAAGCGAGGGATGGAGAAGACACAGAAATAGACTGAGAGAATGAGAGGAGCTGAGGCAGGAAGCACAGGCGATAAACTGTGTGTTAAAGGGCCTGTTTCTGAGTTTCATTTATTCAAGATAAATGCTCTTTACATTGTGCACTTTATAGTAAAAGCAGCTAAATATCAAATAAAGAGAATGTGAAATACAATACAACCATGTTACATAGCATTTTCTTATTTAATAACTAATACGAAAGCTACAAAAAGGGCCACCTATTTTTATACAGTAATGCGTATTTTACTAAGAATCATGAGCAACAACTGCCTGACCCTATCCCAGACATTTGATTCCGTGGAGCATTATCGGTAGTGACTAAAAAGCTTAAAGTAGGAGGAAATCTGAGAACTATAGGTAAACAACCACACTATCTCAGACTGTTGTTTCTGTGCCGCGGTGCAATATTCAAATGGAAGAAAAGACTAAGTACTGTTGTTATAATACTAAAATTTTAAACTCCATTTCAATACTAAGGAACATATTTGATGCTCCAATAGTAATTCCGATACTACGATGATAATAGAAACACTTTCTCTTAGACAATAGAATTAAAAAACATTAAATGGTAGTATTTTCTTTTATATTCCCATGTGGCCTTATATCTGTGTAATCCCTCAGTGTCCAGGTAGGTTCCATAGTGGTCCATGGGTGTATACTACTCTATGTGGACTTATAAGTGTTCTGATACAGCTCAAGGTCATTCAAAGGCTATTCAGGAAAGGTTTTTAGTATTGATACTTGCTCAATGATTTTCTATACTTCTGACAACCCTACTAAGTTAAAAGTTCAGACTAAGACACAATCCTGACTCATGGTTCAAAATCAGGGAGAGGCCCTTTAACAGTGATAAAACAGATGGGTCAAGTTTACACAGAGGACAGCAGGTACTCACTTCTTGACATTTTTGACTTTCATGCTTGCCGTACTGCTGCTGCAAGATCGCATGAGGGGTTCGGACCGCAGCTCGGGAATTTCTGCACTCCGCGCCTAACAAAACAAAAACAATGAGGTTTTCCATTACAGTCCACATCTTCCCCAGTGACACTTCCTTAATTAAAGTCTGTGAAAACAACTTTGCAAAAGCATTAAACTTAAGTCCATTTTACATTGGATCATGTTTGTTAATTCTGTCGCTGTTTGTGTAGTGAGTTCTATTAAAGAACGTTGTAAGTAAGCAGAGTAGGAGCATCTGCAAATGTAAAGTGCAAATGAGAAGGCAGCCCTGAATGGCATTTCATTATGTTGGAGGTTCAGTGAGGCACAAGTGTATGTTTAACTTGTTGACTGTTTTATGAGCCCAGCGCAAACAGTGGGAGGGCTGACTCTGTAGTGTAATGAGCGCCCCCCTAACCTGACAGCTCAAAGCAAAGCAATGTTTACACCTGAGAAAAAAACTGCGTTGGATCATTTTCTGTTCCTATAAAATGTGTTGTGTTGTTTTACGAGCTGGATAAGCGACACACTTAAAAGTAGGGATGAGACAATAAGCAGTAATAATGTTTAAAGCAATGAAAAATATTGAATCGCACATTTTTTATAGCGTTTTTCCACCTTTAAGGCACTCACAGTGCTTTACAAGATCGCATGATTGTATAAGTCTAAAAACTGGCAACTGAAATGGAAAAAAAAAGCTTTTGGCTATTTTGCTTCCCAAACATGGAATATAATTCAAGGACATAGAGAACTGGATACTTTAGTGCCACTAGTGCACTTTAATAATATGGCGACAAACCTTTGTAATCACACCTGCTCCTGTTTTGAATGTTTTAAATGGACTTATGCAGTTATCTGAACAGAGCACCTATGAAAAGGAGTGCTCTCATTGGGTCTCCATGTATAAATGAAGATAAATGAAAAACATTAATGAACAACCCACCCATTTACACACACATTCATTCACCGGAACACGCAGACGCTGGGGGTGAGGGGTTAAATGTCTTGCCCAAGGACACAACGACAGCATTCATCTGTGGGAGCTGGACTTGCACTGCCAATCTTCGGATCAGTGGACAAACACTCTACTGCTACTGTAGTAATAATTGTTCAATGTAGATTTTAATAACGGTAATAATGCATTAGTCTTATATAGAGCTTTTCCAGATCCTCAAAGTCGCTTTACAATTTCATGCATTATTCATTCATTCCATACCCGGTGGTGGTAAGCAACTTTTGTAGCCACAGTTGCCCTGGAGCAGACTGACCGATGCGAGGCTGCCAATCTGCACCATTGGCCCCTCCGACCACCACCAACACACAGATTAGGCACTATGGGTAAAGTGTCTTGCCCAAGGACTCAACAACAGTTTTGCAACTACTGCCCCACTGTGGCACCTGGTATTCCCATCAAAGTACTGAACAGGCCTGGCCTCGCAACGAGGTTTGGCCACACATTTTGTATAATCGTGATAATCGCCAAAAAAGATAATTGCCCTTCTACCAGCTGATTGTCTTAATATAAAGTTTAAACTGTAAGCACTATTTATCACAATTTCATTATGTTCCCATGCCTACTTGCATTATCTATGTACCATGCAGAGTGAAATCAGACTTGGTTTAAAACAGTGCTTGGCCTAATTGTTTAAACTGTAATCCAATTTCCACTTTATAGTAATGACAGACTACTCACTACAGTTTAAAACAATGATTACCCTGTAAAAATGGTTAACTTGGAATCTGAAGAACTTGCAGCTAGTCTGGTCACATACACATGGTTCACATTTACAGGGAGGAGAATGACAAAGAGAATTAAGTACCCAAGATATCAGAGTACGTAGAGGGGATTCACTTTTGGATCTAGACCAGCACCATCTACGCCTTGTTAAATTCGATTTGTTCAATTTTATGGCACAAGTAGGAAGAACCAATTGGGGTTCAAATAGCCATTTAAAGGACATCTGCCCATATTGTCTTAATCTTTATCCAGCCGAGACTGCAGTCTGCCACTGTAATAATGAGAGGTTGTGAATTCCTCCTGGAAGTGACTCACCTGCTTTATTTAGGTTAAATTGTGTTGAAAATTGAAAGCAGCAGTGGGCCATAAAGGCTAAAGAGAGGGTATTAGACATCTATGGGGTATTAACTGCTAACACATAACATATTTACATCACCATGTTACCTTTGACTGTTTTGAAAATGCTATAATTGCCAAATACAATGTATGACGCTTTTGTATATTTATGGGGGAGCATGGGTGACGTAGGCATGTGGGCTGAGCATTGGACTGACTTGTACTGCTAAGACTGCTAAAGCGAGTTTGAATAGTGCCTCGGAGATCGCTAGATTACTCAAACACGGATTACTAAAACTCTTCAGGCATGTTTTTGATGAGTGAACATTATAACATGCATAATATTCCCTCTTTAAAGAATGGGGGATTGTAGATCAAAAAGAGTATGCATGTTCGCAGTAATAATGTGATGTAATCTGCTGTCAAAAACATATTTAAATGTGAGCATCATGGAAGGAGCTGGAAACAACAGCAAACTAAAGAGCTGTGTCAAATGAGGTGCAAATAATGTAAAGTGTGGAGTTTGCTGTGTACAGGCGTTTGGTGACAGGAAAGGAGATATGCAGATGAGGTCAGACTTTATGAGGCCGCTCACAAGATTCACGTCTCGGTTTAAAACTGGTGCATCAGGATGACGAGGTGGACCTTGAACACACCATGCTCCTTAAAGGTCTATTCACAAAGTTTACAATGAATAATTTAGGACTCTTACTTCTCCCTTAGTTGAATTTGCATTATTCAAAGTGAGTAATATACACAGTTAAAGGTGTTGTTATTTCCTGTATCTTGAATGTCAAAAGGTCAAAATACATTTTAACAAGTTTAATGAAGCTCAGATCATTCTTAAGAATATGACATGACCTAGATCATGGACAATGCTGCATGTGAAAGGGAGTGGAACAGTTTTTGTTTATACTTCTCTGTAAATGTCTAAATATGCAAGTGTTTTTATGTAAATATTTTATGGTCCATCTCACCGTTTATGTTGTTTTGATTTTTTTTGTTATATATTATATGTAATACACTTCAACTATAAAAAGAACATGATTTAGACTTACAGTAGAACTAAATACTAAACCAACTCTTTTGTGGTCAGCAATTTCAAGTACTACGTGACATAACACATGACTGCCTTGATTACAGCCAGGTGTTTCTAATTACAAACACCTAGGCCTGTAATAATAACACTCACTTTCTTCTTTACTTCTCTAGGTACTGCCCAAGTTACCAGAAGGCATGGGACAATGTTAAAATTTGGTGTCAATAGGCCTGTCACGATATCAAAGTTTGAAGTGCGAGATATTGATTCAGAAAATATCACAATAAACGATAATATTGAAATGAATTTATAAGCTTAACACAGGATAATCACAGTAAACTCATAGTTTAAGTAGTTCAATGGAACATTAAGTTAGTTAGTAGTTAGTTTTAGTATAATGTGCAAAGAAAGGGTACACGTGATATATAGATGTCACGATTATCATGGCCAAAATAACTGCAAATAACGATTATATCACAATAACTATTAAAGCTGCAGTTTAGAAAAAGTTATGGATATGAATAAGTATAATTTTAATATTATGAATAAGTTCCATGTTTAAACATTTTATATCACTGTACTTTGTTCTACGTGAAAACAACTACAATCTATAGGAAAACATTATGGATAAGGTTATGGATAGGTTTGTTTTGCACATTCTAGTATTATAATGGCGATTATCTTTGTTGAAGATTATCACGATTATATTAAATGTCACACAAACAATTATTGTCGAGCCAACCCTAGTTATCAGGTCTGTTTTAAATGTGTTTGGGGGTGGAGTTTTATGTTTTAGTCCCACTGTGAGATGTTTGGAAAAAGCCTTATGTGCTGTGAGGCTGTGCTCTCGATCCTCCACAGATCAACAGGGCGTTGGTGTGACGACTAACAGAAGTTGCTCAGAGCCATTGGAGTCATCACAGATATCTATAATGTATATACCTATCAAATATTGAACAAAGACGAGCAGACACGCAGCGTTTAGACCCCGCCTCTGATCAATATTCATCAGCCCCGGTGAGACTGTACTTCCTCCTGCTCTCTGACTGTTGCCTGATCGAAGTGAGCACTGGGCTCCAACCACGCGCCGACCATGGGTGGCTCGGTATGTTACCATGGAGACGGCCTCATTTTTACCGTACTGTTGATGCCAGTTTCCAGACTCTAACCAAAGAAGGCAAGAAGGGGGCAATACTGAATGATGCATGGTAGGGAACGAAGCCCAATGTGGACAGTAAACAGATGATAGTTGAGATGCAGCTGCAGATGGATATCTATGCAAAGAGTGAGGAGTAGAGCAGCCTCAGGGTGACAGCAAACGTCTGCATTAGTCATGACTGTGTGATTGTGTTCCAGGGATAGACGGACACGGTTTCAATAGAGCAAGACATCAGCTCATCACTGCACACCTAGTTATAACTGTGAGGAAGAGATTATCCCAGTTAGATCCATAGTGGTGTTGGGAAGTAACAATAAAAAAAAAAAAAAAAAAGAGAACTTTTTTAGTAACAATCTAATGTATTATAATTAAACATTTTGAAATTAGGTTCCAGTTAATAATAATAATAATAATAATGGCTTACACTTGTAATGCGCTTTACAGGCTTGTCAAAGCCTCTCAAAGCGCTACACTATTATCATTATTCATTAATTTCCACACTTGGTGATGGTAAGCTACTATTGTAGCCACAGCTGCCCTGCATTTGCATTACAAACCTTAGTACAAACCCAATCTATAAACCTAATCACAAATGTGTGTTATTTTTATATATTTGACAGAAAATAGAAATCAAAATGCAGTCTGTCAGCTTCAGTTGGAGATCAGCCTTGAACCAAAACAAATTAAGATTTGTTTGCAGAGGTCTGTACACATCGCCTCTGCTGCGGGAGGTGTAGAGGTACGGCAGGGGTGTTCATTACGTCGATCGTGATCTACCAGTCGATCGCGAAGGCATTTTGGGTAGATCACGTCCCGTCATCCATCCAGTCACACGACTAATATACAGGACAACCAGTCAGATTACACCTGACCCTAGGTCACATCATGGGCGCTGCACACGCATAAACAAGCGCGAGTTAGTTTAACCCTATAGCGTCGGATCCTATCGTCACTGATAGAGCGGGTTGCGGACTTTCCAGCAGCATAACTCCGCGCCCAGTCGTGCTCTCATTCAAACTCAAACGGCGTCTCAAAGCGGAGACATGGGGCTATCTAAATATTTTACCATCATTACGGTAATCTGCCTGTTGTCCCTCGAAGGTGACAAATGAGAGCACGGGTGCTGCGGGGATTTTCCCAGTCATTTATTCGATGCGTAAAAGAAAAAATATGGATGGATGTGTAAAATAGAAGTAGTTGTGTGAAAAAATGCAGTAAATTCTGATACTTCGTTTACAGTTTTGTCTTTTTTTTATAGCCGTAAAAATCATGTTAATCAATATGATTAGCTCTGTTATCGCTTTCAAATGAAAAATGCAATTTTACTCCTGGCTGTCAGAAGCTACTGCCCAAACTATGCATCCCTCACCGATTCCATTCAGTGCAAGTCAGAGCAGTAATTATCATTCAAGTAATTATGAACGTGTAAGAAGTTCAGTTGTGTTGTGCAGTATTATCTCATGACGTTGTGCAAGGTACATCAAAATGCACTGTACATGTAAGAATTCATAATACATTTACAAATAAATATATGTTTAACATTTTTGTATTAGGTGGTAGATCTTCCAGACACGATCATTTTAAAAGTAGCTCACATACTGAAAAAGTTTGAGCACCCCTGCTTTATGGTGTAATTATTTGGCATTGGGATAAATAACAAAAAGTCTGATAAATAGAGATATAGTAATCACATTAAGGAGACTGTAGTTCAGTTGGTAGAGTGTTTGTCCACTGATCTGAGGGTTGGTGGTTTGAATCCTGTTCTTGACATAAACATCACTGGTGTGATTCCAGCTCGTACAGATGAGTGTTGTTGTTGTGCCCTTGAGCAAGACACCTAACCCACTTGCCCCCAGCATCAGTGTATACTGGTGTATGAATGTGTACACTGACACTGGGGCAAGGTGGTTGAGTGTTTCCTTGATGTGAAGTGCTCTGAGTGCCTTGAAGGTGGAAAACTGCTGATGAATGTGATCATTTACCTTTTTTTTTCTTTTTTTTTATGTGACCAAAACTGATTAGAAAGGGTAAGCCAATCTCTATCAGGCCGTTAGTTCTACATAGTGTTTGATACTCTGGCAAACAAAGACATACTTTACATTATGCGTTTACTAATTATGGTTTGTCATAATAGTAAGATTGAAACTTAAACTGAATCATTCCTGCAGCATGACACTGTATCTGGACCTGTACACTTCTCACCATGGCACTGATGGTTTCCTCCCAGTCGGGGCGCTCTCTGGGATGGATGTGAGCCAACTCAGGCACAAAATCCTCGTCGTCCAGGTGACGGCCAGACCTTAGGCCCCTGCAGACACAAAAAAAGGGCGAATTCAGAGCTGAACTAGAAAAAAAATTATAATTTTAAATGGTGTAATAATGATTTGACCTGTGGTATTTGAACGCTGTTGGAGAGAAAGCTATTGATTTACAAGGGCTCGGAAATAACGTACAATGTTGAAAGGCTGGGGCTAAAATCAATAAAAGACTCAAAGACTGTACAAGAAATGAACAGGTCTAAACTGAAACTAGGTTTAGCACTGAATGAACAAAGCAAGGGTAAAGTGTAGAACTAAACCAGGACAACACCACTGTTCCAACACACACCACATAATTAAAATATTGACAACATTGATTTTAGGCTTTAGTGAGGCAATTATTTTTAACATGTCAATTTCTATGGTGCACACACAAAGAGAAAGATTATACAAGTGAATTCATCTTATTATAGAGGAATCCCACCTCTGCAGATGCAAAAAAGTCCAAATAAAAAAATTATAATTTAGAGATTTCAACCAGCAAAAACACTCGCTCCAGCATTTCACAAATATTCAACAGCATTAGACTTAAAGATGCGCTCAGGTACTTTTCTTGTTGGACATGCTACCTGTTCTTCTCCATGGAGAACCTATTGCTTTGCTGGAATTGTCCCACAGTATGGCATTAAACTTGCCTATCTTGCATTTGTTCATTCAAGGTGCTTTTATTGCTTGATAAACATGCATTCTTATGGGCTTGCCTCACCCCTGCTTGTCTCCATAGAAATAGATTAATTTAATGCCATAGAGAGAAACATTCTAAGCAATGACATCTTTGAAACTAGCAGGTAATGGATACTGCACCCAAAAAGTTACATAATGCACTTTAATAAAAAAAATAAATTAAAAAAACAAAATAATTACAGAATGAGTTTGGAGCAATTAAGAGTTTCACTGGTTAAATAATGAGCAAGCAAAGAGGAGGACAAAAGCTGAAGTAAATAGGACGATTTGTGAAAGGCAGATCAATGTTAGCGAGAGGCGGCTGTACTCTCTTTACTTCAAAGCTCTGGCCTTGTTTCTTCACAGTCTAAGAGGCAGATAACTGGGGCTGCTCTGAACCAGACACATTTTTGCACAAAAACATCTCAGCAGCCACAAGTGAGACGCATTCATAAAACATGTGCCAGGCAACACACCACTCTGGGGCTGCAGTCGACTAAAGAAATTCTCGGTCATGGGTTTAATCTATCTTTTTACATATAAATACCAGAAAATACAAAATCTTCAGCTAACTCACTCACTGGCTTCTCTTTCTGCTGTTGTCCCATATAAATCATTATAATCTAAATAAAATGATTCATCAACTGATACAAATTTTGGTCAACTAAGACTCCATCGACCGATTAATGGACTAAACAACCTACAGTCCCAGTGTTACAGTCACACACCAATCGTCCCACTTTCAGGCTCAGGTTTACCGTCAAATGACTGCATATGACTATGACTATGACTATATAATTATTACTTGTTTTGGTTGGGTAGTACCTGTGGTAAATATTTATCATAGTTTTACAACAGTCAAGTGGCAGTTTGTATAAAAAAAAAATCAAAAAAAGTTGAAAAAACTAAAATACAGACAATAGCTGTGGGTTCTAAAACAGAATTCTTCTATCTAGACCTGTCCTGATAATCACTATATTTTGAGCTCAATATTTATTGTTTGTACATTTTCATTGCACAACTGGGAGATTTTTGCTTTCTTTTTGGCTTTATGATAAGATTTGATCCAAAAAAAGGTTGGATTCATAACTTCTATGACTCATTACAGATGCAGTTAAAGTATTAAATTGTTTAATTCTGCTGTTTATTTATAGCAGCTCATGATTTTGTTTTTTACAATATTGTAGATTTAGAATAGTTTTTGGGTTTTAAATTGGCATAAATTAGTTTCTATATTATCATTTATCGTCTATTTACGTCAGCAATATATAGCACTTCAAAATGTGTTATTGTGACAAGGCTGCTTCTACCTGTCATCAATAAAAATTCCTGCAGGGACAATTTAAGTACAAGAAACATGTTTTTATGACAGAATAATTGGCACTTACAATACAAAAATAATCAAAATGGAGGCACTGTTAGTTATACAGCATATTTTTAGCAGTCTTATCAGAACTATTGTGTAAGTCACGGTTGTAGGCCGTGTCTTTTTATAAAGTGTAGGTAAACATCTGGTTTACATGTAAAAATTAAAATGAAAAAAATAGGAAAGATTGTTAGTAAACTCTTAAATCAAATCATATTACGTTTGCTTTAAATGAGTAGTCTAATCTTTCATATGCACTTTAATAAAACAATGTAGTAGAGCGGTTGAAGAAAAATGAACTCTTTTGGATAAAGAGTCTACATACAGTTGTAGGGCGACAACATCTTACAGAAAACCAATGGCAGTGATTTGAAATAATTGGACATTGGGGCCTTGGAGACAGCAGTTCTTTTGCTCAAACCTTTTAAAGTGATGCTCGGTGAACTCAGCTCACCCTATTAAGTCAGAGACGAACACTGCATCACACTAAGAATGGTATTAAAGAAGATGTAAAATCGCCCAACCCAAAATACCTGATTCTCTCCGGGTCGACACTTATAGTTACGTAGCCTCCCAGTGGATCTCATTAAAACTGCCGAGACCCAAAAAAGATTGTGTATGAACTCGAGAAACCAACTTCAAAGCTTTATTGCAAAAAGGTCAAAATACGTCACCTGGATCTGAAAAGAGTCATCCACTGGTCAGGAAATAGACAAGGTTAAACCAGGATACATCAACATTTTAAACCAGGGTCATGACAGGAACATGTAACAGCAGTGGTGTGTGGTCAGGGTAATTAAGGCAGCAGTACTTGTCCAATAAAATCTAAAACTGTTGCGTGTCAAAAGTATAATTAAATAGTTTTGAAATACAGCCAAATAATCCAGTTTTCCCTTCACTTCTGCCTGTTTGAAGTGTCCTTTAGTACACCCTACTGGTCACTCAGCAGACTGCCTCAAACATGGTCGTCAGTGTGTCATTAACTTGTGTTGTTGTCCTCTCCTATGGAGGCTGTGCCACGCTCTCAAAATGTACGTTTACAACCGGAGAGGCCAGCCAGTTGTTTTAGAGGCTTATGCATACGTAAGGAAAACCACAGCTGGCTCACACAGCACTGAATAAACCCCATGATAAACCCACCGAGGAATCAGACATCTGAGGAGATTTCTAGTGAGAGCACACATGCCACAAGAGACGACAGTAGCAGCGCCAACTTTCAACACAAGCAATGGAAATAACTTGCATTTAGGTTCATGTTTCTGGTGATTAGATGTGAGTTAGAAATACAGGCAGTCATGTAATCAATGAGTGAGCTGTGGAGTGAGTGGCTGGAGAGGAGCCTGTCTGTTTATGAAGCGACAGCATTAGTGGAATAACGAGGCTATTACACATGTGGCTGTTCTGGACCTGCTCCGCTTCAGAGAAATACAGGACATTTTTTCAGGAAAGATGTGGTTTTGATTTGCATCTGTGATAGATGAGTGTGAGGGCGCTGTGCTAACGCAGGCCTATGATTAAGGGGACACTGTGTCACACACAGAACTTATTATGGCCTATATGCACGTGTCTGACCGGTGCCCCTGTCTGACCGGTGCCCCTGTCTGACCGGAGTACTGTTGCTGTTTTTCATGAATGTACATTTTGTGTAATAAGTGCATTGCACATCTGTAGAGCTGTCATGTCACTTATGTGGTTTCTAAAGGTGTAATTATAATTGCATAGATAACAATAGTACTGAAGGCTCAGCTGCATAAATGAGGTGTAAGAGAAGGACAAAACTGCGAAGAAACAAATAGCCCACTGACTAGCCCTGTTTGTACAAACAGGGTGTCCAGTCTAATATATACAAATATTAATAAATTATAGATCTAAGCTTCTCTAAGTGCTCAGTATATATGCATTTAATGTCAATAAAAGTAATATACTCTTTTGCAATGTGGCTTATATAAAAAGTGGTGTTATTAAATTGTTATCAACAAAATCTTGATGTCCACCCCAAGTCTGTTTGTCTACCCATAAAAGTCAGCACACGCTCCTGCCGAACAGTAAGAGCAGCGTTCTATTTTTGTGAACTGCAGACAGAAAATACAACTGCGTACATGCGGCTGGATCCAAAAACACTCCTGCAGCTCAACAACTCGCATAAAATAAGGTGGTTGTAATGGGTCAAATGATAATCTTATAAAGGACAAGGTGAACCATAGTGGTCTATGGTTATATTTTAGGCTGCACAGAGATGAGCTGACCTAGAGTTCATCAAGGTCTATTTTATACTGAAAACACAAGGCCAACAACATCATGTTGAAAAACATAACAATAGAAATGTTAGCTACTCAAACTCCATACACTTTAAAGTATTCAGTTAAAAAAAAAAAGTATATAGTTTTGGCTCATGATTTTATATGAACACAGTTGCCTGCCATCGATATGTAATTTGTAGGTGTGGCATTTGATGCTCAAGCTATCAATCACTTTGAATTTGGCTAATCTGGGAAGAAAACCTGTATTTTTTCCTACAGCTGTTAACATTGGAACTGTCATGAAATACAAATCTGAATACGGGGATTCGCTTCACCATGCATTTGTATGTGATGGAGTGTTCAAATCGATGTAACTTTGTGCAGAATGGGCTAGCCAAGTGACTGCACTGTATCAACAGGCAGAATGAAGAACTTACTATCTTTGAGTGTCTATGATCAGCAGCTTACAAAAACATGACAAAAATCTCTTTTTTCAAATTTGATTAATGTCGCTTTGATCTTAAGCTCAATAGAACCCTTGAAAAATGGCACAGGCTGTACTGATGATGAATGCATGTCCACAGAACAGTTTTCTGAGCCCCTTCCTCTCTCCTCACAGACTACATCCATCATCTTTAGCAGGATACAAAGGACATCTTCCATATGACAGGGACGGAGGAAGGCAGGCGTGGAGTTGTTGACTTTTCTGTGTCTGCTCCTGGTCTAACATCGTTGAGCCACAGTGACCTAATGACATGCCTAAAGCAGCACTCACACGGCAGCCGGAGCCCAGTGTGACGCAGAGTGAAGCCTCGAGACATGACAACACCCCAGCCTTTTACTCACTCAGCACGTATCACTCAGGCCTGCCACGATAACTCATTTTGAAATGCAATATACTGTTACAAATTAGACTGTCTTAAACTAATTTAGGACACTGACACAATATCTCCCAAAACTAGGGTTGCACAATTAATTGTTATCGAGTCAAAATCATAATTTGAATGGAAGCAATTTGAAAGTGCCACAATTTCCTTACAAACAACCAAATACCTTTATGTCTGTTACATATTATGTCTAAAAATGTGACCATTAATCATTTCTTGTATTAGTTCATCAGTTCACATTTCAGTCTTGTCAATTTTGTCAAACATTGAACAGAATCCTATTGTTAAAACATAAATCACAAATCTAATCGCATTACCATGATTGTCAGCAAATTCCCAATTTCACAAATCATTCAGCCCCATCTAAAACTATTTTAAATGTACAATATTGTTGAAGAACATGAGCAGAGCAACAATAAATAGAATGAAAGACTAACAGTTTGTTTGTGTCTAGAATGAGGCATAAAACTCAAACATCTACAGCTCAAATCTCATCACATTACAGAAAAATAACAAAAAGTTCCCCACTAGTACAAATAAAAGTACAATAAATATTGGCCTCCAAAACATGAATGGTCCATCTATCATTTATTGAAGTTGATATAATAATAATCCTGACAGCCCTAGTATTCCCTTTCCAGCTTTGAAGAGCAGTGCACTCCTGGCATTCCCAGCATTCCAACACAAAAAGGCACAAGAGGGAAAATGGACAGCTCCTTCTGCTCGTACTCTTAACATCCTGAAAGCCTGAAAACTTGTCTTTACAGTGGTGTTAAGCAGCACTTTCTCTGCACTCTGCTATTTGCCTGCTTTCAAAAGCAGACAGAACCAGACTGAATAAAAAGGACAGCTCTTCTATGTCAGGGTGATGTTTGGGGTTTATAAGGTTCATGTGACTGTTAAGAAACAACAGGGTTAATTCAATTACTAAGTACCGTAAATTTCGGACTACAGAGCGCACCTTGATATAAGCCGCACCAGCTAAATTTGAAGAGAAAATCAATTTTGTACATATATAAGCCGCACCTGAATAAAAGCCGCAGGTTTTCATATTGTAACATGAGATATTTACACAGAAAGACGCTGCACCGACACGCTTTTTTTTAAACTGTGCCTGAAAATTGGCACCAACACGACAACAACACGGGATGAACACATCTGCAGGTTTAGAAAATAAAGCTGCACCAACACGGAAAATCTGCTTTTATTTCCTCTGAAAACTTTTGTCGTCTTTTTACATTGACCAAGTTGGATTCATTGATGTCGAGCTTACGTGCAGTGGCTCTATTTCAGGGGTCGGCAACTCGCGGCTCCGGAGCCGCATGCGCCTCTTTCCGCCTCATACTGCGGCTCTGCGTGGCTTGGGAACTAACACAGACACAGCTCAGTCCTGCGTAAAGAGCCCTGATTTTGAGACGTTGTGCGCACAGGGGTCAGGAGCAACTTTGGCCCGTCCCTAATGACACACTAATAAGCTCGTCCGTAGATGTATCATGAAAATCCTGCTGGAAATCGCCACAGAAATCTATTTGATGTAGTAGCAAGTTTATTATCTGCTCTTGTCTCCGCGGTGACGTATCACGTTTAACACATCAGACACGACGCATTAAAGTAGAGCCACAAGCGAGTGAAAATGAGCCAAAACAAAAGTCTTTGGAGATCTTTTTAACAAAGGGGAAAAGGACAACTGAGGAGCCAGAAGAAGAGACTACGACCTCCAAGAAAAAGAAAGATAAATTTAACAGACAATGCCTACTTAAAATCTGGGTTTGTCGCTACAGGTGACTCACGCACAGAGTCCGCTCTGCGTAACATACGGGAAAAGCAAATAAGGCAATGAAACCTTCAAAACTGCTTTGGCACATGGAGAATAAGCACCTGGGATTAAACGATACGCTACGAGTTTTTTTGTTGTTGTTTTTTTAAAGAAACTGCGGAGCAGAGTAGACATAATCACATAATCAGCGCGATGCATGATGCAGCGGTTTGGTGAGTTGTATTTTTTTAATGCACTTAAGTTGTTTTTGCCATATTTATCTGCCACGTGTAGAAGGCTTGTCCGTGAAAGTAAAACCTACATTATTCCGTTACATTATTGTTATTATACAGTGTTATCTTCATTTTAGATGTCAAAAAGTATTTGCGGCTCCCAGTGTTTTATTTTATGTGGAAAGTGGGTCCAAATGGCTCTTTGCGTGTTAAAGGCCGACCCCTGCTCTGTTTCCTTTCTGTTTCTTTATCTTAAAAACTGCATCATATCCATTTCATGATGCGCAAAATGATCGTTCAAAATCAAAACTAGTGAATTCTTCAGAGCAGAATCTTTCCCCACGTCTGTCTCACTTTTACGTTTACAGCTAGAGAGCGCCCCCCAGGGGTCGTTATCCAGTAAAATTCCATATATAAGCCGCACTGCTGTAAAAGCCGCAGGGTTCAAAGCGTGGAAAAAAAGTAGCGGCTTATAATCCGAAATTTACGGTAGAAGGGAATACAATCTAAGTGATGAATAACCAAAGCCCACTGAAGGTCTCTAAAAATTTGGTGTGTGAAGAACTGAAATAGTCAAACTGCATTGTGGCGCCAATCTGAGCACTGCCCAAGTCCTACTACAACTGCCCTCAAAAATGAAACCCAAACTAAAGACAAGGCTAAGAACACATCTAAAAGAATGAAAACAACAGCAGGCTCCAAACGTTTTTAAAGCATGGAGAAAGATAGGCTTTATGCCACACTGTGAAATATTCTAATCAAAAGGACAACATTTCCATGGAGGCAAACAGGTGAAGGTCCTCCCCCAGGCCAAATAAGAGTCAGGTTTGTGGATATGCAAGCTCACTCACAGTAAAGGCGCATGATTTTCAGTAGAGATCGAATGATATGGATTTTTTTTTTTTTTTTCATTGCCGATGCCGATACATACATTGTTTAGAATCCAGAGAAGAGAAGAGAATAATTTTTGGGCTGATATGTCGGGCAGATTTTGGTTATTTTGCCTAAATTCTGTCATTTACTACAAACTCACCCACAGCCCTTCTTACCACACACATATAAAAGAGCAGTGTAGTCACAGTTTATGTAGTTATCTCTTCACACTGAAGTGTTCAAATTTCACATTCATGGGTATTTTTAGGCAGCAGGTCAGCTAAAACATCAGCCTGTACTGGAGATTTAAGGCCGATAGCTAATGCGATAAAAGTGCAAATATCGGTCCAATATATCGGCCAATCTCTAATTTTCAGTGAAATAAAAAGATAAAAACAAACTTTTTTTTACATTAATTATTTTATTTTCCTAAAATAAAGTAATTAATTTCATTTTAATTTTTAAGTTTTAAATATAAGTAAGCATGTCGTCTTATTTGTACCATGTTATTGTCTGGAATAGACAAGCTCTTTGTACCTGCTTCAACATTACAACGATTATTATATTCTTATATAGACGAATTTCTATCAGGACGTAATTATTTGGGTGAAATTTAACTGGGCTTCCAATTTGGGCTTCAGTGATGAGTTTTTATAAGAGCAACTGTTCAGTGTGTGGAGTGTTTCCATCCTGGACACACACATGGACACATGCCACTTTTAGACCTGCCAATGATACTCTCTGGAGAATATTATAGCACTGGTCGCGTGGACAAGCGGCGGTCCCAGGCTCCTGCTCAACAAGGCTGCTCCTGTGTTTGGGTTTAGAAAGTATTACGCTGTGAACCATTTATTCCCACAAGGAGAGGGAGCAGTCTGTTGCTTTGAAATACATTGGGATAAAAGGGATCTCAAATCAATCTGGTTGGAATGGAAGTCACTATTTTGTCCCAATCCCAGATGGGAAAGCCATGTCCCAGTTACATTGTGAATAACATGTGTCTGAATACAGTAACCTAAGCCTTTTATTTATATTACTGGGTTTCAGATGACATCACAACATTCTAAAGGCCTATAATATTCAATACAGATGGGGACAGCTAAAATAGATATTCTTAAAAAGCAGATTTGGGAATTTACCGGAAAGTTAGGGCTGCCACAATAATTATATTGACTACCGATATATCCATACATGACAGATAGAACAATATTTTTGGGGCTCAATATTTACTGTGGGTACTTTTTCTTTGTAGTAGTGGCATATTTTTATTTTTTACAATATGATAAGATTTGGGCTGTAGAAGTTTGCATAAATAACTTCTATGACTCATTATGGACACAAACTAACTACTTAAATGCTGCATTCTACTATTAAGGTTATTTCAGCTCTTGTTTATTTATTTTTTTTAATATTGTATATTTAGAATTGTTTTTGGGGATTTTTCTGCTCTATGGTTTGGTTTCAATATTATTGTTTATCGTCTGCACTTCAAAATGTGTGTGACAGGTCTATGGAAAGTATTAAATGCAGCCTTACATTTTACCACCAGGAATGAAAACCTTTCTATAGGATATCTTTGTTAAGATTTAGGATTTACAGTAAACAGGTGTAATAGGGATGTAGTGCAGCAACAGTTTGTCCTTTTACAAGCCATTTCTTATCATCAATGATCAGCTTGGGTGTTTTTAATCGAGAGGTCCCTGGGCTGTCCTCTGCATGTGATTTGGAGCAGGTATTATCGCAGAAGTGAGTTTACACCAAGTGTGTCCAGAGTGAAGCCATGACAGCAGCATTTTTGAGTGTGAAATTTAAAACTAGTTTCGGGTCCAAAGTAGACAATCCATCAGTGACAGGGAGAGCTGGTTTTACACTGTATAAAGTAGGTAGGTAAAAGAGGTCACGCAGGGAACAGTCGAATGGGGTTTAGTATCGTCTGGCATCTTCTCATCGTTTTACGACTAATGAGGGGAAATAAAAGGTTATTTGAGGCCCATTCATTAAAAAGCACACATCCATGACTCCTTCACTAAAGAGAAAAGAGCTGCACTCTATGGGAAAATAAGAATCTAAAAACACACAAGTTACAAACAATTACAGTAAATCAGTTTGTTCCTAGTGTTTAGCAGTCTACACTGTTATCATTAGGCCTGTCATGATAACATTTACAAGTGCGTTATATATTGCTGAAACTTTTGAGCCTCTATCTTCTTATAGATTTTTTTATTTTTTTAATAAACAAGTACCTGTCTCAAATCATAATTCTGTCCCAGAGTGTGATTATAGTGCATTTATACCCCTGAACTTTGACCCAAGTTGCCTTCAACAGCATTTGCTCATGATGCTACAAAATTTTATCTGTACATGACCAGAAACTTCAGGTCACTTACTATGGCAGTACATATAAATACAAACTACAGCAAGCATGCTATCAAGTTCTGTTATTTTTTACACAGATTATTCAAGTTAAATAGAAGCTCAATGTTTGCTCAAGATTTAATCACTAATAAACCTGAGCAAGAAATATCAACACCAAATGTAATATTTAATCTGTAGATTTGGTAACTGACTCAAATGAGAGAATCACAGCTATCAGACATCTGTTTGTGTGTGAATGTGTGAATCCTGTAGGCTCTGAGCTATATAAAAAAATATATTATAGTAATACAACAAAATGGGAAGAATAGTTTAAAAATGTATTTAGCTACAGAATACTGAAACCCCACATTAAAATGTATTTTGTAAGGTATTCTCATACATGGTCCAATCAGAGTACTGTATTCTCAATACTTAGAATACTTTCATTAGAGACAGATTGATATATATCGGGCCGATATTTGCCCTTTTTAGCACATTGGCTATTAAATCTCCAGCACAGGCCAATATTTTGTTTTGGCCCACCTTCTACCTAAAGAACACACTGTAAATTTATAACAGCAGAAAATGTGATTACACAGCTCACTTAAAGGTTTGTGGTAAAAAGGGGCTGTGGGTGGGGTTGTAGTACATTTACATTACTTAATTTGGGGAAATTATGAAAATCTGGCCCCATATTGGCCCAAAAAATATCGGCAGAGTTTATCAGCCATCGGTCTCAACACAATCGATATCAGCATTGCCATGAAAAAAATAAACATGTCAGTCTAACTTTAATGCAGGGTTGCATTTAAACAGCAGTGTATAGAAAGAGAGGGAAAAATCACACATGCCTCACCACAAGAGCAGTGTTTTATATTTTTCTCATCAATTCTGTGCATTTTGAAGTATTCCTTAACAAGTATTCCTTAATTAATTTAAAAAAAGTAACTGTATTCTGAGTAGCACCAAATGAAACAGCAACTACACCAGAATACAGTTACTCAAAGTTAGTATTCAGAACATGTATTCTTGTACATGTACATGTCTGAATACATTTCCAACACTGGTAATATTTAACACAATCATAAATTCTCAACCGAGAGGGGACTTTTAGCTTTGCAGTGGTTATGAAAAATAATATTCCGAGAGCCCTACAAAGAGGATTAACACCTAAACCATCAGACGAGACGCCAACAAATGCCATGATGGACATTAGAGGCACCATCATGTTTGTGGAGAGTCGGCTTAATACACATTTGTAAATCTATATTCGAGGATTTACAAATGTGTATGATTTTTTTCTGACTATTGTGATTGCCATTAGATTTGCAATTTATGATTTAAAAGGAGGATTTTTGGTCAATTACTGTGTAATCCCTCAGTCGTCCATAGTAAAAGAAAAATTCAAATCTGTCAACCAGATAAAAAAATTGTTGCAGTGAAGACGTTTTGCTGTTCATCCAAGCTGAGTTCAGAACTGAACTCAGTTCTGGCCAGATTGCTGGTGGACACTGCCTTATATCTATCAGATAGATATAACTGAAGTGAACTAGAGAACTGAAGAAGCGGCTTTGGTGAGCAATGAAACGTCTTCACTCCTACAACTTTTTGTCCAGTTGACAGATTTAAATTTTCTTTTACGATGGATTTTGGTCAACATTCACATTTTAAAAGTGTCCAGAACTGCCAAAAAGACTGAAATATGAACTGACAAAGTAATACAAGCCTCACATTTCAGAAACTGTTTGTACACATCTAAACTACAGGGTTAGCAGGGTTTTTTATGCAAAACAACACAGGATATTTTGTTGTTTGTGGAAGAAATCATGGTACTTAAAAAACAACCTTCACGATTTGCTTTGCTAATTTCCTCCATTCAAACTGTGATTTCTGAGTCGATTGAGATTAATCTTGCAGCCTTACTATATTCCCAAGAGCCTAGCCTCAAGTGAAACCTCAATTCACATAATGAAAACAACAACTTAGAATGCTCACATTAAGTGCCTGTGTAGCTGCAAATGGAAAGCTGCTCTTACCAGTTTGTGAGTGCTATACATTAGGGCCTACTTGATCTGCTCAGTTACAGAATTGGCGGACATATTTGTACTGCCGATCATCTCTGGACTGGATTAAAGTCTCACAAACGCTGTGCTGTCCGGCAGCTGTCCCAATCCGCCCCCACCCATCACAGCAGATGAGCTCTTTATCCTACGAGCTACAGGATTCTAGGACTAAAGATCGAGTCTTTGACTAAAAAGGGGGCGTGGCTAGGCCTGTCACGATAACAAATTTTAAAGTGCGATATATTGCTGAAGTAAATATAAATGATAAACGATAATATTGAAACTAATTCAAACCCAAGAGCAGATTTAAACCACTAGAACTATTCAAACCCTACAATATTGTTCAAAATTATGAGCTGCAATAAATAAACAGCAGAATGAAACACTTTAGTTCTTAGTTTGCATCTGTAATGAGTAGAAGTTATTTATTCAACCATTTACAGCTTAAATCTTATCAACTAGCCAAAAAATAACCCCAAATGTCACAGTAGTGCAAAGAAAAGAAATCCTGACTCCAAAGAATATTGTTCCAGTTTTCATATATTGAACGATAAGTCGATATAGTCATTATTGTGGCACAAGCTCTTAAAACTGTTAAGGATCTCAATGTACCTGAACCAATTTGCACTCACAAGACTACACCTGCAGGGGGAGTTCATGCAAAAACAACAATTTAAACACAAACGGAAACAAAAAGGCGCGAGACAGTTTTCCCTATTGATTACACTGTAAACGGTAAATTCATAAAAGTTTAACCTGATAGTTTCTATTTGTGACTAGCCCCTAGAACTCACTATGTAGCAACACAATCTGCATTATAACATTATTCACTTTAGCTGCCCCCATCTGTATCAAATATGATTGGTCTATAGATTGCTGTGATGCCATCAGATCATGATTTTGGTTTTATCACGATTGACAAACCCCGTTTTTCTGTTCCGTTTAAATAAATAAAGTGACCTGCTTCTTCTGAAAGTTCGCACTTCACTCTAATTAGTTAAATCCGGTTATCACTCATCACGTTTGCATGCACAGGGAAATCTGAGTGTGCTATAACAACTGATTTCAAATTGCCTATCTCCTAAAACCTGTCACAGCAATATTGTCCCAGTCTACAGGTCAAAGAAATTAATAGGTGGGAACAGTGAGCATCTAGTAATTTTCCATTTGCAATAAAAGTTTACAGTTATACACAGCTACTAATAAAAATGACTCATATATAAGCACACTTTAGACAGAAATAGACAAAGATCTCAGTTATTTGCCCTCCGCAGCACCCTATATTGAATCTTGGTAGTTTTTACTTTAGCGAAGCAGACCAAAACAGAATGAGCTCAGAGGGTTGAGAGAGGCTCAGTTGAGAGGCCATAGTTTGTCATCGCCGCTGATCTAAAATGATGAGTAAATGTCCACTCCGGGGATTTTTTTACGCATGCATTTGAACGCCTCTCCTAGTGTGCACTGAATGTAAACCAGACTGTGCTGTTACATAGGGATGGGGCAATAAACAAAAATATATCATGTTAAAATGTTTGACAATAATCATTTTATATAATCGTGATAATCGCCAAAAAGATAATCAGCATTATATCTCCACAATGTGCAGAAAAAACAACTTTTCCACAATGGTGTCTTCTAGGTCAATGTATTATAACAAATTCATTATGGAAGCTGTTCATAATATTAAAATTATAATAATTCATATAAATAACATCTTAAACTGTCAGCAACCTTAACAAATATCATGATATAATTGTAAATCGCAATTATTTTGGCCATGATACTCGTAACACCAAATTTCAATACTGTCCCATGCCTGGTGCTATAGTCAGGGGGCATCAGAGTGCGTATCAGTTGTTAATGAGATCTTTCAGATTCAATTCACAACACCTCAAGTATAATTTCCGTGTTTACATGTGTTTTAAATAACTGGTTTCAATGGGACTAAGCCAGTTGTCCGGTTTTCCTGGCATGCATGCAAATGTAGTGATTCAACCAGAGGCTTACAGAGCTGCCCAATAAGAGAAGTGGGAGAGAGGCAGCATGTGTGTTTAAGAAGACAGCTGCATTAAATGTCGATATGACCAAAATAACAGATCAGGAATGACACAGGAATGAAATGACCATTTTGCCCAGCCCTACCACAAAGATAGTTAAATAATAATAATAGACCTATAAAAGAAAGGTACAACTTGCACTATTTATGACATTTGATTTCACTCACGAATATCTAGATTTGATACTAGTTTAAGTAACAATTAGTACCTAGACCATAGACTGTATATATAAATGGACATAGCTAACCTGCTAGCCACCTCATTCCAAACAGGAAGCACTCATGGGCTCCATCGACTATGGCTCCAATTCACTTTATATTGAAAAACTGTTGCCCCTCTCTTTGTAACAGCTGCAGTGAGTCTCATCATTTTGGTCTTAAAATGTTTGTATTAACCCACTCTATTTCTCTATTGTGTCCGAAAATCAAGATATGAATATTAAAAACAGACAAATCGGTGCCTTCTTTCCCAGAGGTCACTCGGGCTAACATTAGCTACAGGTTTGATTGCCAGCATCACTAAGTACCCAGTCCCTGCTAAACCAGCGGTGCAGGCGGGAAGGGGCGTTACCTTCAACAGCTTTGCCTCAGATTGGCTCTTTGGTTGCTATGATACTCACGTATTACTCATGGAACTGCTATGGGTGCTGTCACACTCATTTAATCCACTACCTTATACAGTCTATGATCTAGACTTTTTGACAACTCTAGCTGCCACTGTAATGGGCATAATTAAAAATAAAAAAAACTAATAGAAGTAATTAAGTCATAATAAAAGTATATAATAAAAATATATAACAAATGGTACGTCTTACACAAGCATACATTTTTGTTATAATTTTGTCTCCTCACACTGCATTATTTTATTTTCTTCTTGTTCAGTTGTTATGTTGGACCGCTGTCTAATGTATGCTAAGCTGCTGCTGCCATGGTAACCTGGTGCAGGATTTAGACCCAGTTTACTACTAGAGTGATGGGCAAAGAACGTATGATGCATTTTAACAAAAAAACACACACATTAAAAAAACTTTCACGTGACAGTTTAACAAGCGATGCTAAATGCTAATTGGCCAAGTGTCTACGCTGGTAATTGTTAGGAATAGACTGAGAGAAGGGAAAAAGACCTCTCTTCCACAGTGAGAACGAGTGGTGACTAACAGAAATAGTAAGGCACTGACAGCTCAATGAGTCACAGCGCCAGCCTTCATTTTCATTTCTGATTGTACAATGTGTCAGAGGAGATCCCCTGGATATGGTGTGGAGATTAGCGAGAGCTCATGGGCCAAGTGTAATATGAAGGAGCTCATGACATGTCAGGGGAAGCACGCAGAGACAAACCCTAACAGCAGGGGGCAGCCTGTGTTGAGTAGGTGTGAGACAATTCACCCCCAAACATGACTTTTATCTGTGCTATGGAGAATCAGCAGAGGCACTGACAGGGGTCTTGTTGATGGTGCGAGGACATTTGGGCGCAGGCACAGCTATAGAACTGACGTCACTGGCTCAAAGCTCGTTCATTCAGCCTGTACAGGAGGCAGTGGTCGCGTAGCTTCAGGCAAAAATGTGAATGAGGGTTTCAGCAGCGACAGCGCTCATGGCTAGTGCCTGGTTGCTATGGTGGTCGGGGGGTGGGTGGGGGTTTAAAGGGGGTGGGGTAGTGACTATGCAAACCGGTCCTATCGGCTGAGCTTGAGCACTCAGGCACATTTAGTGAGGGTGCCCCCTCCCCTGCATGCGCAAACCCCGCTGTCATTTCTCCTTGAGGGATAGAGGAAGCCAAGTAACACCCCCAGCATCATCAGCACATGCATGCGCTCACGTGCACGGAGGAACGGTGAGCAGACCGCTGTCAAACGTGACGGTTTGATGCTCTAACACTCAGAGTAAAGACGGAGGAACACAAGCCCAGTGCTCTCCTGTACGCGGGCATGTCCGCACTGTGCCACAGTCACACACACTCTACAGCTTTACTCTGACTATAAACAAACAGCATATTAGCCACAGTCACACACATTCCACAGCTCTACTCTGACTATAAACAGCATACTAACAGCAGTTTAGGTGTGGTCCATCATGTACCCCTCATACACTCTCTAAATGCTCCTGCTTAAGTCTTATTGGTGCAGGGATCCCATAGCTGAGTGTGTGTGTGGGCTCTTACCTGTCCAAAATGTCATGACTGGACGTAGCTGTGGCTCCCAGCAGTCCTAGTGCTGCACTCCCCACCACTGCGGCAGCCCCGCTGCCTGCCTCCATGATACTGACTCACTGCAATGTGCCGCCTGCCAGAGGAGCCGAGAGGGAGGGGGAGGAGGGGAGGATGTGAAGAGGTAGATCAGGAGGGAGCAAGACAAATGAGATGAAAGAAATCACATGTAGAGCCGAGTGGGAGAATGATGAGGAGAAAGAGTGAGGGCTGAAAACACAAAAGTGTGCGTTCAGAGGAAACAGAAGATTGGCACAGAGGAGGAGGAGGAGAGGGAGGGAGAGAGGAAGAGCGTTAATTGTGTGTATAGTCTGTGGATCAAATAAGTCACGCTGATGGAGCTTTGCAAAGCAGCATTTCAGTGTTGAAACATGGAGCTGTTGGCTCACACTTTGTGAATCAACAGTCAAACACCAGCAACAGCGGCTCTATCCCTCTACAGGCTAAAGGCTAACTCATGACTTTACACTGGTTTAAATGGGCTGCTCTCACACGTTTACAGAAGTGTTGTGGCCAAACAGTGAAATCAGTGAGATCATACAAATGCAAATTAATGCAAAGTCAGCACACACTGTCACAGCAACACACACTGTCACATCTTTCACAACAAAAATAAACTTAAGAAACAGATAAGTCAAAAAATTATAATAAAATTGTGATGATGTAGATCTCAGCTGAACAAGTCACAGATAAGTATTAAGTAGAGGTATACCAAACAAGAGCCATGCCAACCAAGAACTACCAAACTTTAAAGATGAATAAAACTGCAGGAGATGCTAGGATATTGTCACACGATCCTTTAAGATAAAGACAGGGTGTGGTTGGTGTAGCACTTCACTGCAGGTTATAACACTTGGTCATCACATACACTGAGCAATAGTCACACACAAGCCCGTCATCATTACCTCTTCATAATGTGACTTTGGGATCAGCTGTGTGCTCTCTTGTAGATACTCTGGACTAAGGCATGATTTTGGAAAAAAAAAAAATCAAAGTTATGGTTAGGGTTAAGACTTACTTCATAATCAACAAATTATTTATTAAGAACGAGTACTACTTAATTAAGACATTAGAGTTATTAGTTATGGTTGGGGCATTTTTAGATACTTACTAAGCCTGAATCATTCTTAGTAAAGAATTTGTTTGCTTTATTAAGACTAATTAAGGTTAGAGACTGACCGATTTTTTTTTTTCATGGATGATACCGATGTTTTAGAATCTAGAGAGGCTGATGGACGTTAAGCTCTGTCAATATTGTTGCGCTGATATGTGGGTCAAATTTTGATTATCTTCACCAAATTATGTAATTTAAATTTACTACAAACTCCTTCCAAATACTTTGTTTACCACAAATGTTTAATAGTGTGATGTAGTCACATTTTGTGCAGTTCTCTTCATATTCATGTGTCAGTATAAAGATTTGAGTGCATCGATCAAAATATCGGCCTGTGCTCGAGATTCAAGGCCAATAGCCGATAAGCTAAAAAGTCCAAATATCAGCCCAAAATATCGTTCAACCGATATATCATTCTATCTCTAATTAAGGTGTAGTTATTATTAAGTGTTGCCAAAATCTAATAGTGTTTTTTTCTACTTGTGCTGTTTTTGTGATCATGAAAATTGTTGTTTACAAAGTAGGATTCTGCTCAAAATGCACATTGTAAACACCTCCAGAGGCATTAACGTTTGAGAGATGACACACTTTTCAGACAAAGATTTCAGAACATGTTTGTAAAGATTGAAATAGCTGCAGCCTTTGAAATGTCATAATTACAAAAAAGCTAAAATGGGATGGGGACAGTAATGGCAAGTTCCACCATCCCACAAAATCCAAATAAGAGAGGCTGAAATAAATGGTGGGAGCAGAGGAGGGATGACCCAGTAAAAGGGAAACAAAGAGTCTCATGCACTGATTCAAGTCTGTGGCTGTGTGCTGTAATCCCAGGAGTGTGACACAGGAGCGGAATGGAGAATGCAGGAGGATGGAGGACCCAGTCACACCAGCTGCTCCTGTATGGTTAATGCTAGATAGTATGCTCCGGAGGGACAGTCTGCTGTGATTCGTCATTCCAAGTAGGGCTGAAAGATTGTGATTCATTTGACAGCATTGCGATTAGATTTACTATAGGAGGATTCTGTTCAAAGTTGAAATTTTAAAACTAAAATAATTGCTTGAAACACGAGCTGGTAAATTAATACAATCTCCAAATAAAGGTATTGTGTTGTTACCTCCTCAAAAACATACTTAGAGTTGTGGTTTGTTTCATTCACACATGTTTGAGTAACTCTTTATTATTAGTCTGTCTACATCTCTAAAACTCAAAATGCTCTCTTCCACCTTATGATGTCATGAAGTGATAGTTTCAAATTTATCAGCTACATTTTACCTTTAGTTCAGTAGAGATTGGCAATTTTAGGGCTGAAATTATCCAAATGATTCAAGTAAAGGTGCATGGAGTTTAAAAACACAGTGGAGCACTTCCTGTATTACCAGGTGACATCACAAGGTGGAACAGAGTGTCTTCTGTTTGAGAGAAGAACCTAAATAGGGTTTAAACATGTGTGAATGAAACAAAACACAACTCCAGGTATGTCTGTGATGAGGAAACAACATTATAACACAGATCAGAAAATAGCGTAATATGGGCCCTTTAAAGTGAGTCACATTTTTCTGATACTTAAATATTAATTCATAGAGTTAAACCACAGTTGATCACATTTATGTTAATATTTTTCTGTGTCCTGATTCAGTCTATATTATACCAATTTAAGATTTCATTTTTGTCAATATCGGCCACCCTCAACTGGAATAACTCAATCCATAATCCCAAAGTTTAAAACTCAATGTTACTCTGACAACTGACACACATTTAGGACAGTAGGCTGCAATATGTGTGATTCTTGTATTAGATCATCAGTTCAGATTTTTGTCAATTCTTCTGGAAATGTTTAAAATGTGCACTTTGAACAAAATCCTGTCATTAAAACATAAATCGCAAATCTAATGGTAATCCCACAGGAAATAAAACAACATTATAATAGAGCATGTCTAACAAATCGAAGGGATTTATGGATCAGTGTTCTAAAAATACTCAGCGCTGCATCAGTTGGAGTATGCGTGATTAAGCCTCCCCCTGGTCCAATCAGACTCTAATACTTCACCTTTTGTAACCTGTGCTCCTCCAGAAGATAAGCAACATCCATGCAGAGTCAGTATAGACCAGAAAGAGTACAAAGTCATCAACTGTTCACAACAACGAAGATCCAAGTAGGACAGTGCAATCAATCAAATCTGAATGGAGATTGGGATTCAGTCATTTCTAATCATTTGTTCTTTTTAAATCCAGAGGTCTATAGCCAATCCTGTGTCAGTAAAAATATGTGGTATTACTGGGTTTCAGATGAAATCACAATATTCTATAGGTCAATAATGTTTAATACAGATGGGGGACAGGTAAACTGAATCTTGTTCAGATGCAGATTTGTCTTGCAGTACAGTGAGTTCTTGGGTCTAGTCACTAATAGAAATGATCAGGTTCAACATTTGTGCATTTACCTCTTGGATCATTCATTGTAATGCATAATGTAATCAATTGGGAAATCTGGCTCTTGCCCCCATATGAGAGTATCGCATCATTACATTATTGAATCTGGAAACCACCGATTGAGAATAGTTCAGACTTGAAAGAAATTTTACTATTTAAATCTGTTTAAATGCAAGACATTTAACATCTGCATTATGATAAGGAAATTCAAGAGTGATTCGTTATTTAAAAAAAGTAAATCAAACATTCAGAATTCAGATTATAATTTTAATTTTATTAAGTTAGCAACAATCTGTAATTAAATATGACATCTACTGGTAAAATAAATAAATAAATAAACAAATAAACTTGCAGATGGTAGCATTAAGGGCTAACTTAAACCATGTGTCAGAGTTCACACTTCACCACGATTGGTTAAATCCACCTGTCACTCAGTGCATGACAGAGGCTAACCGACAAGTAAAGTGGGCAAGAAAAAGCGTCTGCCACAATATGACAATCTCATCAAAGTTGTATATCATCAGTAGATTTTAGCCCTGTCACAATAACACATTCTGAAGTGTGATATATTGCTAGAGAAAATATAGACGATAAAGATAAAATTGAAACTAGTTTATGCCACTGACTCAATAACCCAAGAGCAGATTTAAACCACAACTATTCAGAATCTGCAATACTGTTAAAAAATCATGAGCTGCAATAAATAAACAGCAGAATGAAACACTTTAGTTCTTAGTTTGCATCTGCAATGAGTCACAGAAGCCATTCATTCAAATGGCCCAGTAGTGCAAAAAAAATTACACAAGATAAATAAAAAATCCTGTTCCACCTTTCATATACTGAACGATAAGTCGCTGTAGTAATTATCTTGACAGGCCTGACTAAATTAGATCACAATTTCATTTTTAATCAGCATATCTCCCAACCATAAGCTGCATAATTATTCCTCAGATGAGTAGAAAGTCCTGCTCCCAGTGAAACTATAAAGCCATTTGCTCAGCCCTGTAAACATGAACAGATCTATAAACGAGCTGTTGGTAACAATTCGCAAGTGATTCAAAAGAGGAATGAAGCTTTTACATCAGTTAGAAGAATTTGTGTGTGCCAACTATCAGGCACAGGCCAAGGCAGATGGGAACGTACTGCAAGACCTGATGCAGCAGAAAAAACATAAAATGGCCGACCTTGAGAGGACGACTCTTCAGCACTGACATGACTCAAACTAGAATGAATGTGCACAGAACACAGAACAGAAGGGATGTGACTATACCACGTTACAGCGCTATGATCATTGTGAGGAGAAACTCTACTTTTTATAATTATTCATGATCATTAGGCCCGTCCTGATAATGACTACATCGATAAGCTGAGATAATATAGGTTGTGGCTCAATATTTACCGGGACTGTAATTTGATACGATTTGAGCTGTGGAGGAGTGAATCAGTCCCTTTTATGGCCAATTACTGGGACATTCTGCTGTTTATTTGTTGCAGCTCATGTCCTTTAATGAAACAGTCCATTAAAAATGTTTACTGGGATCATCTTGCATTATTTAAATCTTAATCAGTGACATAAAGTAGTTTCAATATTATCATTTATTGCAGTATTTCTCTGTAGCCATATATGGTGCTTCAAAATGTGCCATTGTGACAGGTCTACTGATCACCATGACCGAACAACAGTGAAATTATTAATTTGTGTAGAATTATTATGAATAATAAAGTACAGTTAATGTAACATAACTCCTACATAATATGTAGGAATAAGAATAAAAATACGCTACTGTTAGTGACTTAAAAAGAACAGTTTATTCTCACATAGTATATATCCAGATCCATTCTCGCAATGTCAGACATGGCCTTTTGATGCTGCCACACTCCTTGCTCTGAGTGTTATTGTTGTTTTATTAGCACACTCTATCACTCCTCCACTTGCATGTATAGCATTTGTTTCAGTTTCTGTTCTGATCATTTGCTGCACAAAAGCTAATGGTGTGTGAAACTGTTGATATACCACATCACATCATCAACTATTTCCCCCAAAGCAGTTCAACAGATCCAGGCCAGTTTCTACAGTAAAGTAACTGGACAGGACCCGGGCAGCTCATCCCAGGATCCTTTGTATTCTGTCACAATCATTTAGGACCCAGGCCCATTCAAATGCATTCACATGCAAATAAGAAGCTGACGTCAGCAGCCACTTGTTGGCTGTTCACAGAGCACAGAGCAACAGTTTTCTCTCCTCATTTAAAAATACCACTCAGCCTTTAAGTGGAATATTTTTTTAAATAAAATTTACTTCCAGCACTTGAGGGAAAAAACGACAAACTACATTAAAGATCATGTAATTATAAGTTTAAAGTAGTTCCGTTAATCTGCCTAAAAAACAAATATAGAAAGGAAGGATAACACTTCAGTTTAAAACAACCTTGAGCCATTTCAGTTCAACAGAAGTAACAAGGCTTTAGCTGTTGAAAATTCATTCTCTGGATTTTTTATGTCAAGGTTCTAAAACATGTGATTCTGGCATTCTTGTGCATTTCACTGTACAAAATCATACATGAATGTATTTTTATATTAATTACTGGAGCAAACATTTTTATTTAAGGAAATGTTAAGGAAGTTAAAAAAAAAAAAAAAAAAAAAAAACTCCAATGAGAAAACTGCATTAAAACATGGTTCAAATCTTTTAAGTCAGTTTAGTGTGGTGCTATGCTCAAGGGGTGTGGTCCCTCGTATGAAAACCCTGAGAACCAAAGGTCTATCGATTATGAAGAACTTATTCTACATTCTGTTTGTCTAATACTCCTGAAGCTATATTCATCATGCTATAAAATAAAGCACATTTAACTAATTTAACTATTTCCATTTGCTAAACACCCAGGATGGCCTAGCCCTTGAGACACATTGTGTGCGTTCCTTGTCGCTAGTCCCACTGTTGGCTAAAGCTAAAACAGCCTCACTCAACATTCCTCTTTTTGTGGCCGACTCCTGTAGTTTCACCAGCATTTTCTACACACTTGAGTTCCTCTGTTTGTGTGCCAGGCTGCATGATGGGAAAGAAACATCCTTTAGTTAGTGATTATTTAATGAATGGTGGGAAGAATCAAATCTAGCACTGAAATGAAAAGACTTGTCCTCACCTCAGGGCCTGTTTGCCAATGCCAATCATCACTAATGACAAAATATTTTCAATAAAATGATTTTGTCTCTCTTTGGGAGCTGCGGTTACTTGTTCATTTCCCTTCCAGGCAAAAAAGTTTTATCTCATCTCATGGGAGTGCGTCAACAAGTTACTCATGTTTTATTTGTACATGAAACAAACCAACTATCAGTGAAACACGAAACATGGAGGTAGTAAACTCTCACTCAGCAAAAATGGAACACACCAATAGTATAAATAAAAAAGTCTGAAAGCTTTTCTTACTTCTATCATCTCTTATTATTATAGTGTAAAGGCGTATCTCTTTTTAACACAGAAATACAAATAACAGTGTTAGTCAATACATTTAAAATTATGGTCTGATATCCATTACTGGTCCAAGCTGCTCCTTCTTTGTAATATCTGTATCAGTGTGTGCATCCCTAGCCAAAATCTCACCCATTTCAAATCAAAGCCACTTCGGGATGAAGGCAAAAAAAGATCTCTCCATGTAAGCTTGTGACTCAATGCTCCACCTACAGGCTTGTTGTGATAATTACTATATCGACTTCGAATCGTTCAATATATGTTAGATGGAACGACCATTTTCTGGGGTCAATATTATAGGTACTTTTTTTTCTACTAGTGGGTAAGTTTTGCAATGTTTCTTGTTCTACGATTAGTTTTGAACTTTGACGAGTTGAATAAATAACTTCTATGACTCTATACAGATACAAACTAACTATTAAAGTGTTTCATTCTGCCATTTATGTATATTATGTACATTTTCTTAAGCACAAGTACAGCAAAATTTGTTATCGTGACAGGTTTAGCTCCACCTATGTCTCCCAAACAAATTCACAGACCAATCGGGATAACGCTAATAATCGCTACAGAGAAGTATTGGGATAAAGATTAATACTAAAACTACTTTATTTAAATAAGATAATCCCAGAAAACATTTTTAAATAGACTGTTTCATTAAAAGAGATGAGCTGCAGCAAATAAACAGCAAAATGTACCAATAATTAGTCATAAAAGAGACTTATCCACCCCTCCACAGCTCAAATCTCATCATATTACAAAAAAATACCCAAAATCTTTCCACTTTTGCAAAAAAAACATATTCACGATAAATATTGAGGCCCTAAATATAGTGTTGCAGCTTTCATGTGTTGAGCGATATAGTCATTATCAGGACAGCCCTATAGGTGGAGCGTTGAGTCACAAGCTTGCGTGGAGAGGTATTTTAGTGTATTTTGTAGGTTTTTACATTCATGCTAAAATGGGTTTGATTAGAAATGGGAGATTTTGACTAGGAATGCACAGATCGATAAAAATATTACAAATAATCAACATCAACAACAGAGCACATAAGACAGTATGAAATGGAGGCCTGGCTTCTGCAGCTGTTTAGGGACAAGCGGGCCACAGTCTAAACAGAATGCCCCTCGTCTGTGCTGAGCTTGTGTGTGCGGCCTGGTTAGTCAGAAAGGCCTGTTTAATGCACTGGCATGTGTTTAGGTCTCAGGAGATGGAGAAGGGGATTGGATGAACTTGGCTACATTTGGGCTAGCATGACAAACACTAATCTTGCAGACACCAAGAGCATGAAAACACATTGGGAGCTGCTGCTGACTGAAATCGCTTTGTTTGGAGTAGGCCTGCCACGATAACAAAATTTGAACTGCAATATATCGCTGAAGTAAATATAGACGATAAACGATGATATTGAAACTAATTTATGCCACTGACACAATAACCCAAGAACGACTGCAGCTTGACAGTGACAGAGTGTTTGTCCACAGATCAGAAGGTTGGCGGTTTGAATTCTGCTTTCATTATAAAAAAAAAAAAACATCATTAGCTGTAAAACAGTCAGAACCACTGATTCAAGGGTTGGCGGTGCGATTCTTCACTGTGTTCTTGGGCAAGACACTTAACCCATCTCAACCCCAGTGTCTGTGTACACTGGTGTAGGAATGTGTGTGTGAATGGGTGAGTGGTTCCATGAAGTAAAGTGCTTTGAGTGCCCTGAAGATGGAAAAGGGATGTATAAAAATATGACCATTTATCAGATTTAAAACACAAAAACTATTCTAAATGTACGATATTGTTAAAAAAATCATGAGCTGCAATACACCAATAACTTTAGTATGTAGTTTGCATCTGTAATGACCCATAGAAAGATTAATTCAACCTTTTAAAGCTTAAATCTTATCATAGGGCCAAAAAAACCCCACAAATTTCCCAGTTGTGCAAAAAAAGTACATATTATACCCCCAAAAATACTGTCAGCTTCCATATATTGAACGATGAGTCGATATAGTGATCATCGTGACATGACTTGTTTGGGGCTGCATTCTGACAAGATGTGATGTCACTGTAAAAAAGCACATTTCCACATATGGGTAATGTCACATGGTCTAAGACATTATCTTGGTGTGAATCATCTGAGAGTTCATTCTGTAATCTGTCAAAGCTTCATAACTCAGTTAGCTCTCCACCCACCAAAGCACTCAACAATTTCATCTTGGCAGCAACTGAAAAATGTATCCCAAAATCCACAGTAAAAGAATGTAAGATAGGATGTGATGAAGGAGCTCGGCACAGATGAGGGAGATTTTAATGCAGACTTATTTAAACTGGTTGTGATAATATAACAGTCTGCAGTCCTGATAAGGCAGCCACACTTATGACAACAGCTACCCTTGGTCAAATACCATACATGAAATAGAAAGTGAACAGAGCATCTAAATAATCATATCACACAATG
This sequence comes from Periophthalmus magnuspinnatus, assembly GCF_009829125.3. Lineage (NCBI taxonomy): Eukaryota > Metazoa > Chordata > Actinopteri > Gobiiformes > Gobiidae > Periophthalmus > Periophthalmus magnuspinnatus. The sequence goes on along the minus strand of NC_047139.1, from coordinate 21,378,234 downwards.
AGCAGGACAGGCTGCAGGGGAAGCACAGCCACAAATCGAATTTGAGTCTAAAAACAATTTTCCATCAAATTCTGGATGCTGCTATGTGCTGGTTAATATTAAAGGGCCAATATTACAAAAAACAGTTCTGTTTAGCTGTGCATATGACTGAAAGACGTTTATTCTGCACTCTTCTGTTTTAATGGTAATTTTATGATGATTTATTTTGATTATTTTTGTTTTGATTTGTGTGATTTTAATGCCTTTCTTATTCTGTAAAGCACTTTGAATTACCTTGTGTACAAATGGTGCTATACAAATAAACTGCCTTGTGTTTTTAAACTCCATACACCTTCACTAGAATCATATGGATAATTTCAGCCCTGGAATTGCCAATCTCTATTGAACTAAAGCTAAAAGGTAGCCGTTAACATGAAAACTAGCGCTTCATGACATAATAAGGTGGAACAGAGCATTTTGAGCTTTGGAGATATAGAGACTAATAATAAAGGATTACTCAAACGTGTGAATGAAACAAAACACAACTCCAGGTATGTTTTTGAGGAGGTAACATTATAACATGGCTTAAAGCTCACAAGAGTCAATGTCACATAAAATAGGTCTTTAGATAAAATTCATCTTGTGCTTACTGCGAGACCAAGTAACATCTGAACATTAAACAGACAAAGAGCTATAGGGAAAACCAGGTTTGGGATCCAGAGCCAATGAAGACGTCCATTTAGAATTCGAAAAGTTGAGCTGAGCCTTGACATCAGGGCTCATGTGGCCAGACGCCATCAGCCCGCCTTAAAGCTGCCATGCTGACTCACTGTGACAAACGCAAATAAATAAGGCATTTATCAAGGATAGCAAGACATAAATCTCTGACAAAGCACTCGCCATTTCAGCGGAAACTAATCCCCTGCCTGAGTGGGGCATCTACCCTGCCAATTATCTCTGACAGTGTTTGCAACAACAGGACTTTTAGGAGCAGCCCAAAGTCCGTGCTTCAGTGATTGGATGCGTCGTTGCATGTCTCGTCTTCATTAGCCTCCTCCCTGGTCTGATTAATGACATAGCACGGCTTGTCAGGGGCATACTTGTTCAGTAAAAGTTTAAAATACATAGGTTCACTCAAGAAAGAGCCATTATTACAAAGCCCCTTGATGACTGACTTTTTTCCTTCACGCTATTCTGTAGACGACTCTGTATCACGATAACCAATTTTTAAACACAATATATAGCTACAGAGAAATACTGCCATAAACGATTATATTGAAACTACTAAAAAACATGAGCTGCAACAGATAAATAGCAGAATGTACCAATAATTAGCCACAGAAGGGATTTATTTACCCCTCTTCAGCTCAAATCTTATCATATTACAATAAAAATACCCAAGTCTTTCCACTTTTGCTAAGAAAAAGCACTCACAAAAAGGCCTAGTATTCCGCAAAGTACATATGGGGAAAACAGAATAAGATACTGAAGAAAAAAAAAAAACACTTATCACATGAGTTTCATCCAACAGGCAGGGACAGGCCTCCTCAGATGTTGGCTGAGGTCAAAGGGTAACTTCAGACATAAAAACATGACAGGTGCTGCAAGAGGCTTTCACTGGCACAGCTGTTTAGGGGAATGCAGATCCTCTCTTAAGCATTCAAATGTCTCCCTACTCCAGAACGCTCAAGACAGCCATGGACAGAGGGATTACGTTTGCTTGTCTTTCTGTCAGTCTCAATTACAGACAAATTCCACAGGGGAAAAGTGAATAAGAACTTGGTGGAAATAGTTTGGCCTTGGACAAACTCTTATTATTATTACTCTTTATCATTGTTCATCAAAGTGTGGGGTTAAATAGAGTTAAAATATGACTTTACATAATGTTTACAGTTCAAAAAGGCACTAAATAGAAAAAAGACATAAGGAATCAGTGGGAGTTTTCAGCACACCTTTAATTGGTAACATACAGTGCACTGTTCAAAGAAGCTACAATGTGGTAGATGAGCAAAGAGGTTTATGGCTGACTGGTCCACTGCAGGATCAGGCTTCAAAAATGGACTTTGGGGGTTTAAATCATGTTATAATGCTGTTATCTCTTCAAAAACATACCTGGAGTTGTGTTCTGTTTCACTCACACATGTTTGAGTAACCCTTGAGTTAATAAAGCTCAAAATGCTCAGTCCCACCTTGTGATGTCATAAAGAGGTAGTTTTCAAAAGTTACAAGCTCCTTTTACCTTTAGTTCAGCAGAGATTGACATTTCCAGGGCTGAAATCATCCAACTACTTTATGCCACTAACACAAAGACACAAAAAATGCTTCATGCCATAAGATGTAACAGAGCATTTTGAGCTTTAGAGATGTAGACAGACTAATAATAAAGAGTTACTCAAACATGTGTGAATGAAACAAAACACAACTCCAGGTCTGTTTTTAAGGAGGTAACAGAATTATAACATGGCTTAAAGCTCAAAAAAGTCAATTTCGCGTAATATAGAACTTTTAAATGCAAGGGAGAAGAGGTGGGTTCTCATTTCAAAAAGTCCAAGTGCCAAACTACTTTGCAATTGTAAAGAGATCTATGGTTATAATGATAGTCTCAGTAAACAAACTTTTAAATGGACTGCATATTTAGAAGGCACGAGCTGCAACAAACAGATAAGAGAATGAACTAATAACCAGCCATAGAAGTTATTTATTCAATGCTCCACAGCTCAAATCTGACCTTCCTGCATAAAAATGGCAAAAATCTCCACTTTCAGAGAGAAACTATACACACGATAAATATTGAGCCCCAAAATATATAGTTCCAGCTTTAATGTATTGAACCATAAATCACAGGTCTAACAACTTAGCTTCTCTGATTCATCGAACATTATTGGTTCTTTCTTCAGCCTACTTTGCTCCATTCCAGTGGTGGAAAAAGTGCTCAATTTTGTTACTTAAGTGACAGTACAGATATCAGAGCAAAGAAATACTCAAGTATATTTTTTCATGTGATACTTTAACTTCTGCTTAAGCAAAAGTGTTAAAGTATCTGTTCAAAAATTCACTTAAAGAGTAAAAAGTGGATGTATTTTGAGTAAACTGAGGTCTTATAAAGCTTCAAGTGTAGTGATTTTGTATGTGTAGAAAGTACAGTAGAAAGTAGAAAGTACAGATACCTGTTCTCAAATATAGTGAAGTAAAAAGTATACACGTTAAAATCTACTTAAGTATACATTTTAGGTAACTGTACTTTACTTAAGTACAATACTTTACTACTTTTACTTTGTTACCTTCCACCACTGCTCCATTCACCAATAACAAGGCTTTTGTAAATTCGGGTTTGTGCATCTACACAACTCAATCATAAAAGCTGCTGAGGGTTTTATAAGTACAAACAGCTCTCAAGCTCAAGATGAATCAATAGCTCAGTCCAGACAGGCAAGACAAGCATAACTGTTTTTAAACGATTAATGAAGCTAATTAAAAACTAATGGCTTTTTGATACAGCTTTAAAGTATAAAAATCTTTTACGAGTATGCAGTCAAGAGCTGATTCTGAAATAAATACGATGATTTGTGAGACTTGTAGCATTTTCCTCAAGAACATACATCAGAGGCACAGGCAGCACAACAGGCAAACAGGGATTGGATTGTGAAAACCTTTCAAAAGGCCACAAATAAAACTTCCTACTGAGACAGACACTTCAACAATCAATGGCTGTAGCTTTCAGTGTGAAGCTGTGAAACAATGTGCTTCAGAGATCAGATATAATGCCGTCTGCCACCAGATAAGAGAAAGAAAGGCCCAGACTGCCAACTTATGAGAAAATCAGGTAAGCTGGACACTGGGCATTGGCATCTCTCTTTAAGCTTTTAGGTGGTAAAGTGGACTCCATCAGTCGCCCTTATAAGAGCAGATGTTGACATTTTTACAAGAAAGCCAGACAAGAAAAGGTAAAGTTAAGGTACTTCTTTGAGCAATCCTCAAAGTGTAACACAAGTCTGATATTCAATGCAATTTTATTTATATTGCACATTTAAATACAATTTCAGCTTCCCAAAGTGTTTCAGATAAAAAGTCAACAAACAAAAACAAATATATAGATAATATGAATACATAAGCAAAGAACAATAAAACACCAAGACTGTCTAGCTAGAATTAAAAGGGCCCATATTCTGCTTTTTTGTGATCTATGTTATAATGTTGTTTGCTCGTCAAAAACATACCTGGAGTTGTGTTTTGTTCCATTCACACACCTGTATATTTAGGCTGTGTTCTTCTTTTAAACAGAAAACACTCTGTTCCTTGTGATGTCATGTGGCAATACAGGAAGTGCTCCATTGTGTTTTTAACTCCATACACCTTCACTAGAATCATTTGGAAAATTACAGACCTTGAATTGCTAATCTCTACTGAACTAAAGATAAAAGGTAGCCGTTACCTTGAAAACTACCACTTCATGACATCATAAGGTGGGACAGAGCATTTTGAGCTTTGGAGATATAGACAGACTGATAATAAGAGGTTACTCAAACGTGTGAATGAAACAAAATACTACTCCAGGTATGTTGTTGAGTAGGTAACTGCATTATAACATGGATTAAAGCTCATAAAAATCAATTTTGTGGAATATAGGACCTTTAAATGCGAAGGAGAAGAGGAGGGTTTTCATGAAGACATGGGTTTTATAATGGTAGCAAATAGCTGCTGTGGAAGTGAGTGGGCTACAAACAAGAAAGGACAGCAGCTTTGGGGTTAATAATGTTTAAATGAATCAATCAACTTTATTTATCCCAAAAGGGCACTTCAGTTTGATCTGCTGACATCAACAATACCCATATACAACATCTAACCTGTTAGCACATCAGGGGACACAAGAGCAAAGGTTTACTTTACAGTGATAATCTATTCTATTTGTTTGAGCTCAGCATTTATTATGCAGTTTATTTTGCTCCCTGGAAATCCCTGTTTAAAACCCACAAAGACCTAATGTGTTTCTGTATAAAATGTATTCTAATGGTCAGTCGGAATAGCCTTAGCCCCCATGAGGTTAAGTGACATTTCCTGACACAAACTGCTCATAGAACTGAATAGACAGAGGACACGACTTCTCTCTAAACAAGGTGGTGACAGGCATCCTGTAAGAAAACCGTAGGTGAATTTGACCTTAATGTACACAGACGACACGACACCCATCAACCTAATTAGTTGAATGGCAGCAGAGAGGGGCCAAGGCTGGGTGGAAGTCCAATGGAGGGTCCAGGGGTGACCCAGAAGACGCTGAGGGTCAAATTGTGATCAGCCTCAGTGGGTCTTTGGTGTGTAATGCCCCCAGGCTTCAGAGCGCCCTAAAAGTCAAACAGCCACAGAATGGGAAGAGGTCAGCGCTGAAGTCTGCTCTCACAATGCCAAGTGACATTCAGATATTTCACTTCATAGAAAAGTGTTTACAATGCCTCTTCACCCTCAAGTCTGGGGTCACTGCTTTTAACTCAATCTTCAAACATCAACAGAAATAACCCCGATTTAGACGGTCAAGAAATTTCATACAATAAAACAAAAAGTATGTATTTGATGGGGGCTGGTCAATCTATAGATCTCACCCTATAATAACCACCAAACCAAACATTCAAACATATCAAGTTTAAGTCCCAAGCTAACAAGCAGCAATGACACAAAAAGAGATGGCATTTTAAGTATTTAACTTTAACAGGAGAGGGCTTGATGAAATCTTCAAAATGCTACAAAAGGTCACAGAAAACAATGTGCAGTTGGCGGTATTTGAATGTCACTAGCTTCCGAAGCTAGCAGAGACATAGCCTTATACTGTAGATACACAGTCTTTTACTGTAGAGACATAGCCTTATTTTCCACAGACAACGACCTACGCATATCTACTCTACATAAATTACAGGCAACACTTCTTTACTCCTGTTTGGTAATCCGTTACAGAATAGGGCGGTTGGGTCCTTGTAATGGTGACCCAACAACAACAATGGAGGGTGTTAGTTGCAACACTTAAAATAAAGCTGTGAGATGAAGTCTGTAGATAAATTACTTTGTAAACTCCCTCCAAAAATGGTTATTTAACAGTGAAGATTGACCTGTCCTGATAACACATTTTTAACCCCGATATATTGGTACAGAGATACACTATGTTAAACGATAATACTGAAATTACCTTATGCCTCTTGACACAATAACATTAAAACAAGATAATCCCAGTAAACCATTTTTAAGTAGACAGTATCATTAAAAAGGCCTGAGCTGCAACATATAAGCAACAGATAATCTTATTATTTGTCAATGATTAGCCATAGAAGTCACTTATTCAATGTTTTTATAGCTCAAATGTTATTGGATTAGAACTAAAATGCCCCAAATCTCAACATTTTACAAAGAAAATCTATTGAAAATAAATACTGAGCCCCAAAAAATAATGTTCCAGCTCATATATTGGACGATCTATTTTTTATCATGACAGGCCTAACTGAAGAGCCAACACCAAGACAAAAAAGCTGATAAAAAGGCAAATGCCACTGCAAGCGGCTGTGTTAGAACAACTGTGTGTAATAATAATAAGCATTTAGTTTAGACATTAGCGTCCTTGTGTTGATGTCATGTTATTATCCACTTGGCACGTGGCATCTGGTAGGAGATGGTTCTAGTAAAAACTTCATTCTCTAAAAGGTGCCAGCCCTGAGTGGAAATGGCTGAAACTAGAGCCCTGTGCAGTGAGGCGTCCTCATACTGTATTTAAAAGAGGGCTAAGTGAATGTGATGTCACCAATAGCATTTGGCTCCAGTCAAATGAAGCTCATTGAGGCTGCAGTTATAGGGGCCAATTTGTGGAACCGAGTTCCATATTTGGAATTCCGACTGCAAGTATCATAACAACCGAAGAGCCAATCCAGAGCGAGGCTGCTGAAGGTAACGCTGTTTCCCGCCCGCACTGCTGGTTTTTAGCAACACTATCAATCAAACCTGCGGGAGCAACCTCGGGAAAAGGAGGCCCCTGATTTGTCTGTTACTAATGTTCATATCTTGAATCACAGACAAAATAGCAAATAAAAATACCAGGATCAGGTAGAGCAGGTTAATATGAACATTTTAAGACCAAAATGGCGAGGCTTATTGCAGCAGTTACAGAGAGAGGGGTGACAATTTTTTAATGTAAAGTGAATTGGAGCCGATGGAGCCAGAAGCGTGCCCATGCTTGCTTCCTATTTGGAACATGCAGGCTAGCGTGTTCCCTAAGTCCATTTATATATACAGTCTGTGCTAGGGTGTGCTAGAGGAGGGGCATAATACTCAGATAATACTTTTTTCCAGCCATTTAATCCACTGTATCTTATTCATGTAACAAATTTTACAATATCCCAGCTACTCGACAAAAGGAGAAGTGGGTGAAAGTGAAATGTTCTCACACTCAGTCCTGGTCGCTGACAAAAAACAGGAGAGGAGGCACTGTGGGCATTTTCAGCACTTTGCCAGAACAATCTGCTGAAGGCTTTTTGAAGGACGGTGAGATAAACTTTCACGGCTTTGCATTTCTTAAATGTTTCAGTCGACTTTCACACAACCTGCTGCCAGCGCTGTCATGAATGGGAGCTGCATTTTGTCAATGTTCTGTCATTATATAGAGGGTTAGCCATTGTAGAAGCATCTTAGCAACCCGCAAATCAACACTTGTGTCAATGCCAGGGCCTGTTTATGGGGGAATGGAATCTCTTTTGGGAATCTGGTGGCTTCCTCACAGCTCGGCCGCAGTGTAAGACGCTCCTAGCATGGAGTTCTTTGTCACTGGGAATGAACAGTGTACCATGGATGTATGTGTGTTATGCATAGTTAACGAATGCACAAAAAAGCCCTGACAATGACGGCCCGGCCCCACACAAAGAGGCAGTATCTAGGGCTGAGGTCAGGGGTCACGTCTGGTTTTGTGCGTGGCTGCTAAGGGCTGGAACAAACAACGGGAGCTTTGAGAGCATGACGCGGACATAACAAGCAAACAAAACAAAGCGTAGGGTTGCATAATAAATGATAGCAAAGTTACAGGGCTGCAACTAACAATTATTTCAGAAGTTGGCGAGACAGCATTTTTTTAACAGTAAATTCCAATTCAATTTATTTTTGTACAGCAAAATCAAGACTGCTGTTTTGACCAAAATTAAAACAGTGCTCACCTCGCAGAGCTTCAAAATAGTTGATGTAACCAACAGTAAGTTAGAAAATAATGAGACAGTAATTGGTCAATAACCATAGAGCGAGACTGTTGAATGTAACGCCCCTTCCCGCGCCCACCACTGGTTTAGCAGGGAGTGGGTGCTTAGCAATGCTGTCAATCAAACCTGTTGCTAATGCTAGCGAGAGGGACCTTGGGGAAAGGAGGAGCTTGATTTCACTGTTTTTTATGTTCATGTCTAGATTTACGAACAAAATAGCGGAATAAAAACCTTGGGAACATATAGAGCAGGTAAATCCGAACATTTTAAAGACCAAAATGACGAGGCTCACTGCAGCACTTACAGAGAAAGGGGAGTTTTTTCAATGTAAAGTGAATTGGAGCCAAAATCAATGGAGCCAGAAGTATGCCCACCATCATTTTCTATTTGGAACGTGACGGCCATGTCCATTTATATATACAATCTATATCAATAACAGACAAGTATATTTACCAAAATACTAGTCAAAATGATCTTTTCTATTGTGCATTGAGGTTTTATAAAGACATTTTAACCAAATAAAGGACAAAATACTGATACTGTTACTGAACAGATTATGAAGTGTATTATAGATTACTTTTTTTTTTTTTTTTTTTTAAGTATTGTTTTTTGACATTTTAATTTAACAATATCACTTTCACTTTTATAAAAAGGTCTTTTGTGTGCTTTAGTTTTGGTTTATTACAACACAAAACACAATTACGATTATCTTAATAGCTGACTAGTCACAATGTTTCAGATTCATTACAGCCTTAAAAGTTAGCAAGATTGTCTTTAAAGATCCTATACTACACAAAATGTACTTTTTGAGAGCTTTAAGCCATGTTAGAATGTTGTCACCTCATCAAAAAGATATCTGCCCTCTACTCCACCTGAAATTCCCTAAATGATTCTAGTAAAGGTGTATGTAGTTTAAAAACACAGTGGAGCACTTCCTGTATCACCACATGACATCACAAGGTAGAACAGGGTGTTTTCTGTTTGAGAGAGGAACTCAGCCTAAATATGCGGGGTTGGTGCATTGTGTGAATGAAACAAAACACAAAGTCAGGTTTGTTTGTGATGAGGAAACATAACAGATCAGAAAACAGCGTAATATGGGCCCTTTAAGTTTTTTTTGCTAAGACTTTACTAACCTCCCACCCCCCATATTTGTTCACTCTACAACGAGCAGACTTACAGTGGCATTTGTGGCCATGAAAACCAGGTAGAACCTCTTATTGTTCAAACATGACAACGATGAGGAGCTGATTCAACCGTGGTATAATTGTTATTCCAGATGAAGCCAGCATTCCAATCTTGCCCATTATCTAAAAAACTCAAGAATTTCACCAAGGTTACTGCAATGCCGAGGTATAAAGCTGCTATCTGTCATGTGATTTTGCTTCCCTTCCTTTGTCAGAACCGCAGGTCTGAATCTTCTTGTTTGATTATCTGTATCATCAAAGGGTGCATTGTGTTGTTTCAGCTGCAGACAATGGAAGCTCAAACTTGCACTTTTGTTCTAGGCCTTTCACAGGTACAGAAGAGACAACAAACCATCTATTGTCAGCCTTGCACTCAGCAGACCTGGCTCTTTTTTAGTTAGAAGGAGGTTTAGAGAAAAAAAAAATATTTCCAACCATCATGTCATGTAGTTAAAGCCCAACTGTGTAAGTTTTTAGCAAAAAAAGATAGCAAAATAAAAGTATGTTTTTTCCCATTTTGGATGTTTTTTTCCCATTTTGGATGTTTTTTTATTACAATGAAAAATGTAAAAAAAACCAAACAAAAAAAAACATACCATCTTTGCTAAGCGCGAGCTTGCATTTCCACAACCTGACTCTTATTTGGTCCAGGGGAGGGCCTCCACCTGCTTGTCTCCATGGCATTGTTGTTTCTTTGTCCATAATATTACAGTTATGGAATTAAACGTTGTTATTCCTGTGTTGTTCAAAAGTATGGTTTATTTTTCTACTTTCATGGAATTGTGCAGGTAAGGTGTCACCTGCAGAAAGTTACAATTTGTTTTAATGTACAGAGAAGTATTGGTGTCAGATCAGTTGGCTTTTAATCAGGCTTAAGTTAAAATGTACACATCTCCACAAGGCCTGTTACAAGACACATTCATTCAAGGGTTAAAACGGCTATAATCTGGTACAGGTACCTAAACTTTTTGACTTTTTCTGTAAAAAGGATCTTTGGGCCAGTCGCATATTAAATGTATTAAACTGTTCTCAGGTCGATGCTCGTGGCTTTACTTTGGGCCCCGGCTCTACGGTTAAGAATCACTGATCGAGTGTACACAAGATGCTTCATTATTAATGGGACAAATTACAGTGTTGAGTTGTGACGTGTCATTAAATGCTTAATTTATACTTAATAGTATTTATATTTATTTAGCCGCGGGGATCCTCTTTTTGCCGCTACGAAAATTCAACAGAAAATTCCAGAACAATAAAATTAATCAGAGCATTTTAATGACCTGTCAGCTCATAGCACCGCACCTACTGCAAGTCCAATTACACCAACACACAAAGGCTATGTTTCTAATTATGTTGCTATAATAAAAGCAAGTTAGTCAAAGCTGCACTATGGAACTTTTCTAGAGGATGGTCTGTCGCCCTTTTGTTTTCATTGAGATGCCATTGCTTTGTCCATATACATGATTTACTCAAGTCAAGATGTTTTGTGGCTTAAAATAAAAGGTAACTTGATAAACGGGCATTCTTATAGTGAGGGGGTTTCTTGCCTCTCCACAGATCTTAGTGTCAGAAATTTAGATATAGACAAGTTTAACGCCATACTGTGGAGCATGTCAGCCAAAGCAATAACATCTCCATGGAGCCAGGTAGGGTGTGGTCCCTTCACCAGAAAAGTTGCATAGTGCACCTTTAAAAAAAAAAAATCAACAAAACTGTATGTAGAAAGAAAAAAATGTAGATTATAAATAACAATGGAATGTGATAGAAAATGTTGACTGTAAAGGTCTCTATAAATCACTCCTGTAAGTCAATCTGGCAAAAGAATCAATTAAAAGCATCTCACAAGACTCATGAAGATATTGAAATACGCTATGACACCGATACCTCTGTCATAATCCCAAGAGAAAGCAGTATAATGCAATACTTAATCGATTTTGTCCAGTACTTCATTCGGGGATACAGTGCTAGCTTTTGAATCAGGACCATGGACTGTGCATACACGTGGACATAGCTAACCTGCTAGCCACCGCAATCCAAATAGGACGTAAGCATGGGGAGGCTTCCGGCTCCATTGACTCTGGCCCCAATTAACTTTTTATTGAAAAACTCACCCCTCTCTGCTGCTGTCAGACTCGTCATTTTGGTCTTAAAATGTTTGTTTTAACTCACTCTACATGATCTTGATGTTTTTATTTAGCTATTGTGTTTGTACATCAAGACATGAACATTAATAACAGACAAATCAGGCACCTTCTTTCCCTGATGTTGCTCCAGCTAGCATTAGCTAGCCCCTTCCCACCTGTACCAGTGGTACAGGTGGGAAGGGGCGTTACCTTCAACAGCCTCGCTCCTAATTGGCTCTTTAGTTGCTATGATACTCACGGTCGGAATTCTAAATATGGAACTCAGCTCCAAATGAACAGTTAGCCTCGACACGCTTCATTTGACCAGAGCCAAACCCTATGGGTGACGCCACACTCCCTTAGTAAACGTCTTTATACAGTCTATGGTCAGGACTCAAAATTTGGTTCCAGATGTTGAATACATACATAAGTTTCAACTGGGTAAATATATTTCAATTACTGTGTTTTTAAAAAGTTAGAGCTGCAGTCTTTGCTGCACTTTTCTGGTGAGGGGGTCTGCTACCTTCATAAGATGTTATTGCTTTGCCTGGAATGTTCCACACTATGGCATTAAATGTATCCATCTCCCATTTAATCAGTTGCAGGTGTTTTACTGCCTTGAAAAACAGGTATTCTTACAGATATGAGTGGGGTCCGAGGGGTAATCTGTAACTTCACTTGCTTGTCACCTAATACAGTGTAACTTTCCAGGCAAAGCAATAACATCTCCATGGAGAGGAGCAAGTGGCGGACACTCCACTAGAAAAATTACACAGTCCACCTTTAAGAGATTAGGGTCATGCATATAAATGGCACACATCGCAGTTGAAAATGAGGTTTGTTTTTCATTATGTTAAAACCAGAGTGATGCGTGACCAGAGCATGCACACACAGATAATGAAGCGTGACTTGTAAATGGTTCCACCTCATGAAGCAGTGGTGCAATACGTTTTCAAGGGAGGGCGCCTGGGCTAATTAGACATGGTGACTGGGGAAATATTTCACGAGGGAGATGATTGAGAAACACCATCTCTACGGTGAAAACCGTAGCTCAAAGGGCAGTAGAACAAGCAGGACGTTTACAGCTCAACAGCTCCAATAAAGACAATGGGAAATGTCCATATAGGCCAGTCAGGATGTAACAAGAACCAGAGTATCATGATATTGTATCAGCAGAAGTCTCACAATAATATCATGGGTTATTACTATCACACTGTATCGATTTACAAGATGTTGTTGGTGCAGCTACAAAAGGGAACTACATAGACATCATCCTTTGCTTCATTTCAATGCAGACAGTACAAAGAAATAACTGAAATTTTCAATTTTCCTTCTTTGAACTATGACGGTAATACAGCACCAAAGGATGATCAAGGCTTTTTTTAAATTAAAAAGTAGCATTTATTCAATTCTGTTCTGTTAGCATTACCACAATATCGCAATAAATATCAAAGTGTGAAATGCATATCGTGACAATAATGTACTGTGAGATTTGCATATCATTACGTCCCCAATTGTAACGCCCATTTAGCTTTTTCTTTGTATTAGTGGGGAACATTTTTTATATTTTTCTGTACTTTAAATGTTAAGTATTTACAGGTGCACTAAGTAACTTTTCTGTGTCTCCATGGAGATGTTACCGCTTTAGCCTAATGCCCAACTTTCCAAGCAATCTATCTTACACTTATTTCATTACATGTGTTTTTGTTACATTCTTTTGTTACATTCTTTTATTACATTCTTTTATTACATTACATTTTTAACGTGAGCAGGGTCGTCTCTTCAGATACTTGAACAGGTACTTGGCCAACTGGAGTCACCTGCTTGTGTCCATGGAGATAGAGGTTTTATAGGGAAACATTCCAGGTAAGGCAATAGCATTTTGTACAAACATGACAAGCAGGTGACGGCCTTCACCCAGAAAAATTACATAGTGCAAGTGTAAGGGGCCCATATTACGCTGTTTTCTGATCTATGTTATAATGTTGTTTCCTCGTCACAAAGATATATGGAGTTGTGTTTTGTTTCATTTACATGTTTAACACACAAACCCTGCAAATTTAGGCTTAAAGTTCTTCTCTCAAACAGAAAACACTTCATGACACCCATGTGGTAATACAGAAAGTGCTCCACTGTGTTTTTAAACTCCATGCACCTTCAGCAGAATCATTTGGATGGTTTCAGCCCTGGAATTGCCCATGTCTGCTGAACTAAAAGTAAAAGGTATTCATTAACTTGAAAACTACCCATTTATGACTTCACAAAGTGGAACTGACCATTTTGAGCTTTGGAGATGTAGACAGATTAACAATGCAGAATAAGTCAAACATGTGTGCATGAAACAAAACACAACTCCAGGTATGTTTTTTGAGGAGGTAACAATGTTCTAACATGGCTTAAAGCTCACAATAGTCAATTTTGTGTAATACCTTCAAACAACTTCTGGTTCATTATAAATGACTTAAGTGTTCCATTCTGCCAGTTCCTGTTTAAAACTACATTGTACATATATAAAGGGGTTTAATGGGATAATCTTGCTGTTAGGGTTCAAGATAATCGTTTATATTTTATTCAGCCATATCTTGTACTTTAAATGTGTTATCGTGACAGATCTATGTCCACGGCTTTATCCCTTGGTTGGGTCGCCTTGTTAAATACCGCTTAACAGGCTCCATGGATATCAAGTCACATGATAATTCAATAGAGAGGCATCAGACAGCCATCAGATCTGCGGATCAAATAACAGCGTGTGGGAGTGGGACAATGACGGTCCCTGAGCACGTTTCATTACATTTTCAAAAACACGGTCAAGTCCACACAGGGCAAATGTTAATGCTGCTGTATCAGAGGAGTGGCCTGTATGAATTCTCTTTTGGTAATCCTACATAAGCCACATGACCTCAGCCATTTTTGGCAACAGGCGATGACAAGTACAGTATAAGCCACCTTATGTTCTTATCAGAGAACAGTGGGAGGTGTTGATGAAAAACAAATATCTGGATATTCTCTCAACAATATTCGAACAATATTTCACCAGTGCGGGGCTGCAGCTATTGATTATTTTGGTAAATGAGCAATCTACTGATTATTTGCTTTGATTAATTGAGTAATCTATTATTTTTTTTACCTTTCATAAAATATCCTTAAAAGCATATTAGGGTGCACTCACAATAGGCCAATCGAACCGGTTGGAGGAGGTGGGCCAAAGCACAGCATGGCAAGTGTTAACCATTCATGTTAACGAGCCCTGTCTTATGTGCGAAGATGACTGAGGATAAGAGGAAAAAGTGAAAGAATTCTGCTTCAAACTCACGTCAAATCTGCGCTCACCTCCAATAAGGACTGTGGCAGACATATGTTTTGAAGCCTCGTCTCCTATTTGCTTCACTGCTCCACACTGTTGTTTAATCCATAAACTCACAGGAGTATCACAGCAGGACTCATATCTGCCTCACTATTTAAGAGATATTTCATGCCTCTGGTCTTATTTTCTTGGTTAAAGCATTAGTGCTGCTGTGCCACATGTAAGCAAACGGTGCTATGTGATGACGTCAAGGGCCATGGCTCGGTTCGCTTGTGCAGGTGTGAGTGTGGACCATAGAACTCTATGTAATCATGCTTGAGCACGACTCGGGTTCATAAGTCCTACTGTGGACCTGAACTCACTTGTGGATCTAAAATACACAGCTTCACTGTTGTGCAGTTTGTGCTGTGCAGCCTCTGTGCGCTTCAGTTTCACATAGTTTTAACTAATTATTACAATCAAACAAATCATCAAAGCGATAAAATAAGAATCAAAGCTTTTTAGTAATCGAATTACTAGATTTACTTACTCGATTAATTGTTTCAGCCCTACACTAATGCATCAAAAATGTGCCAAGATGTGCAATACACTGGTTAAGGCTCAAATATCTATATCGACTTATCTCTCAATATATGTTTATGTAACACATTTTGAAGTGTGATATATCACTGAAGTAAATCTAGACAATAAATGGTAATATTGAAATCAAAACATAAAGCAGAATTATCCCCAAGGAGCTAAATGTACAAACATGAGCTGAAATAACCAAAAAGCAGAATGCAATATTGTAGTACTTAGTTTGTATCTATAATGAGTCATAGAGGTTATTTCTACATCTCAAATCTTATCATACTGCCAAAAAAAAAAAAAAAATCCCACTACTGCAAAGAAAAAGTACTCACAATAACAATTACCCCCAAAACTACCGTTCCATCCATCATGTATTGAGCGATAAGTCGATATAATTATGATCGTGACAGGCTGATATGTTATGAGGGAACACTACTTTTTGGGGGTCAATATTTATCAAGTGTACTTCATCTTTGTAATTACTGGGACATTTTTGGTTATTCTTCATATCTCCAAAACAACAATGCAGGATTTATTTTTAAATATATCTCCTACCTCTACTGAAGATGTTTTTGGTTTTAGTATGTGCTCAGAGTATTTAAATTTGTTTAGGCTAGGGCAGCAAGATTTTGGAAAAAAGCAAGTATTGTGATTATATTAGCGATATACGTTTATAAAGTAAAGTAGTATTCTGTTCAGAGTGTGCAGGAGTTGTGTTATTTCACTCATACAAGCTCAACACACAAATCCTGCATATTCAAGTGTTTAAGAGTTCTTCTCCTTAACTGAAAACACTCTGTTCCACCTTGTAATGTCATGTGGTGATGCAGGAAGTGCTCCACTGTGTTTCTAAACTCCATACACCTTCACTAGAATCATTTGGATAATTTCAGTCCTGGAATTGCCTATGTCTACTGAACAAAAGGTAAAAAGTAGCTGTTAACTTGAAAACTACCGCTTCATGACATCACAACGTGAAACAGAGCATTTTGAGCATTTGATATGTAGACATAAAGGGTTACTCAAACATGTGTGAATGAAACAAAACACATGTGGACATTCTATTAACAAAGAACAGCAGCTTTTGCAATCTAAAAATTTGTGTTTGATTATAATAGAGCACAACACATGTCTTTCTTGGCTGCTCTAACTGTCAGATCGGCTTGTGCCTTCCCCGGTTCTCTCTATGTGTTACAATGGGACCTGCACAAAAGAGGTAATAAATTATTCACATGAAGCTTTAGAGAAAAGAAGGCGACTGATAACACCTGGTCCACAAGTCTGACATACACCACCAGTCAAAAATTCAGACACACCCTCTCATTTGATGTTTTTTTTTTCTTTATTTGTACTCCTTTCTACATTTTACAGGCATACAGAAGACATCAAATATATGAAGTAAGATATATTATGTAACAAAGAAAAAATGTTGAATAACTCGACAAAGCAAAGGGTGGATACTTTGAGGATTTGAATATAAAACATAAAAAATATTTTGTAGTTACTAATTCCATATATCTTACTCCATATATTTGATGTCGTCTGTATGTATAAAATGTAAAAAGTAGTAAAAAATAAAGAAAGAAAAAAAACACTGAATGAGAGGGTGTGCCCAAACTTTTGACTGTTAGTCTAAATTCCTAGTATTATGAGTGTATCCCCTCAGAGGCAAGACATGTCACCTAACCTGAACACTAACTTTTCTGGTTGGGGTCTGCCACCAACTGCTGGAAATGCCGGAAATGTTTCACAGTGTTGCATTAAAATGATTAATCTTGCATTTATTCAGCTGCAGGTGTTTATATAGAGCTCAGAAATACATTGAAAAACATGCATAAGTGTACATGGGATCGCCTCTCCGCAGGCTTGATCTGTAATTTTGCTTGGTAGTGGCAGCTGCTCATCTCCATGGGGTTAGTTTTAATGCTATACTGTGGAACATTTCAGGTAAAGCACTAATGCACTGAAGCACAGCAATGTAAAGTGCTTTGGATATCTTGAAACACGCTATATAAATCTAATGCATTATTATTATTAGGAGTAATATCTCCATGAAGACAAGCAGGTGGTGGACCCTTCATCAGAAAAGTTACATATTGCACCTTTAAGTTATAGTCTAACACATTATATAGGACAGTTAATATGGTTTCATTTGAGACACAGTTGCACTCTATGGGTCCTCTTTATTTGAGTTACTGCAGCCTTATACTCCACCCTGAGCCCCGAGTGCCCAAAGCCACGCAAGATCAGAGGTGACAGAGCCTTTTCTGTGGCTATGCTCAGACTATGGAACAGCGCCCTCTAGCTGTCAGATCCTCTCAGTCTTTAACACAGTTTAAGACTAGCCTGAAAACCCACCTCTTCTCCCTGGCATTTAATACTAGCTCGACAGGATATACTAGTGTTTTATTGTTCTTTTCCTATGCATCGTGTTATCTGTACAGCATATGTGTTTTTTGTTGACTTTTATGAGAAGCATTTTGGTCAGATGAGGTTGTTTTAAATGTGCTAAAAAAATAAAGTTAAGATTGAATTGTAATTTCCAAAGGCAAGTAGCACAGAATGGTCCATATGTGAACAGTTTGATAATGCCTGAAAGATTAGTACTTCTTAAGCCAATACCCCTCACACACACACAGTCACAGACACACACAGACACACAGACACACACACAATACGAGCACATTTCACTGTCTGGCCACAAACCACCAGCTGTTGCCCTGAACATTTGAGTAATCAGACAATAACTCCATAATGATTTACACAGCGGACATAAAGTTTGTGTTATGTGTGTTACCTCTCAGGCTGGCCCCGGGGCAGGGGGTGGTCGTGTCCCGCCGTTGACTGCTGCTGGTGGTGGTGGTGGTGGGATAAGTCTAGCTTTCGCTGTCTCCGTCTGGCGCTTCTCCACTATTAAACCGTCTGCTCATCCCAGCCTACACTGGCGCTTTCCCAATCCGTCAATGACAAACTATTGCGCGTATTTTCGCCCACTTTTGCGCTGAAACGGACCGGCTAAACACCACGCTATTTCAGTCACATTTCGCGTTACCCCAAACAACAAAAAGAGCTCCCCCGGGAAGAAACGAGGCGCGAGGGGAGTGCTCAATTAACCGCTCCGAGAGGGAAAAATAAACATCCGGCCATGGTCACCAAACTGTCCGCTCTCTTCGTAATGAAACGCTGCAGACGTGTTGGTTTTCGCCTTGTTCCCGTGTTTGTAATTCCGCGCTAAACTTCTCATGTGGAGCTGCTCCTCTGTCCGCTGTTTGACTGAAGCACAGCCCGAGCGGAGCACGAGCGCAGCACGAGCGACACTGTCTCTCTGACGCCTTCACGGACGCACGGAAATCTCTACACGTCCGAAAAGTGGGACAAGGACAGAGCAAAAAGAGAGGACAGACAAAAGTAACTAAAAGTAAAATGAATATTCAGAGGAACACAGATCAATGTGTCATATTAATAAGCGTTTTTTTTTGTCTTTTAATTTATTTTTTTTATGTATTGTGTTGTGTTTGGTATATCCTGACACCTGCTACAATAATTACATTAATAAAGTTCTTACAGGTAGTTTCAAAACAATATGGTTTAGTTCTACATTCTTGCCATGCCATATTCTATAAAACTTAAATTGCTCCTTGTAGTAGGCCTATTAGCTAAAATGCATAATGTCATAGACCTAAATATATAATAAATAAAATGCTATATTAAAGTGATAGTATGTAACTTTAAATAAAATAAAAAGTTAAAACCACACTTTGAAACATTCTTTAAGGAGATTATAGCCAAAGGAACAACATTTCCATGGAAACATACCGAACTGCCTTCCTCCAGATCAAATAGTCAGGTTTGTGGAGATGCAAGCCCACTCACAGTGAAGATGCGTGTTTTTATACATTTTACAGTGCAGTAAAATCATCTAAAATGAGAAAACATGCCAGCTGTTTTTGTAACATAAACATTTTGCAGTTCCAAACTTTTTGTGTCAAATTTATTATGACGCTAAGTTTGCATCATCTTTGAACTAAAAACAATTACCAAAGAGGAGAATGGACCATATACGAGACAACAGGTCCCTTTATGTAGGCCTATTAAGTGCAGATGGTGTTGGACAAAGGGGTACAAATTTCCTAGATGAAAAATCTCTCTTGAAAAGGACCCATCCAACTAAAACGTGTCCTTTTGGCCTCATTTTATTCTCAGTGGACATGTGGGCGCCTCTCCTGCACTTCATACTTGACGCTATAAAGGTCACAGTTCTGTCTCTAGCAGTGTTTTAGCCCATGTATTCCTCTCGCCTACAGCAAAACTCTGCCTTTATACTTCAGAATGATGCAAAATACTTGACATCCCATACACCACATGGGGGCGTATTTACATGTGCATTATCTGTTTGTGATGAAGGGTCAGTGCCTTCTTCATATAGACCTATGAAGAAATGGGTATGTATGTTTGCATGTATGTATGTAGAGCAGCATATACAAAACAGCTGCTATGGGATTTGATATAGGCCACTGAAGAAGCAACAATCTATACACATATAAAGAGTTCAATAGCAAAACCACATTCCTCCATTTTTTTAAATTCACAATTTTTTTTTTCTTTTTGTTAACATCTTCTATAGATATTAACAATGACAATAGTGGATTTTATCAAGAAGGGATGGAAAAATATTCTAATAGCAGTAAAATACACTTGGCTTTTGAAAATATTAGTATAGTAAGAGCAAACTCCAAGCCTCTAATGACTTTTTCAAATGGCACTTATCTGTTTTTGCAAATGAGGTAGTGCCAGATCCACTGATTCGAAGCTTGGTGGTTAGAATCCTGCTCACGACATGAACTTCAGAGGTAGAGTGGTCAGATTCAGCTCATACAGATGATTGCTGTTGTTGTTGTGTCTTTGGGCAAGACGCTTAACCCACCTTGTGACTGGGTGAGTGGTGCCTTGATGTAAAGCTCTTTGACTGCCATGAAGGTGGAGAACTCTTCAAATAGCACTTATATTATTCATGCTGTTATTATCCGATCTTAACTGTTGCAAAAGGCTAATGTAATTACACTATGGCCTTCTCATCCAGAACACCAGGACAATCATTCCACTGTCATGATAAAATACTTGAACCTGCAGTGGACAGCATATCTCACAACACCTTCACTTGCTCCAGGGATTGTATTATATTTTTTAATCACTCAAGGTATAGAGAGATCACTATACCTCTTTTGGTTGCCCTGCACAGCAATTTACACTACCAGTCAAAAGTCTGGACATACCCTCTCATTCAGTGTTTTTTTTCTACATTTGATATACATACAGAGGGCACAAATATATGAAGCAAGATATATGGAATTATGTATTAAAAATATATATTTAAATCCTCCACCATTTGCTTTGTCAAAAAAATATATAGTACCGGTAGTTATTTCACTTTTCTTTATTGCATAATTCCATATACCTTACTTCATATGTTTGATGTCTTCTGTGTGTATATAAAATGTAGAAAGAAGAAAAAATAAAGAAAAAATAACACTGAATGAGAGGGTGTGTTCAAACTTTTGACTGGTATTGTAGGTCCTTCGTCCCGTTTATGCAGAGAATGCTAATGCTAATTGCTAATCCAATCTCTTGTGTTATGATTTAAATATCCAGTGTCAGTGTCCCTCGATATCCCCCAAATTCAACATTTTGTCCCTCTTTAATACAATTTGAGGTTGTCACCCTGTAAGTAGAGGTTAAAGAACTAACTTGTCAAATTTTCACTTTAATTGGCAATATTAAATAGATAAAATATTAGCAGATTAGATATTAGAAAATAAAAACAAATCCTACACATTGACATTCTTCTTGTATTTCTTGTAGAGTGTATGCGCCCCCAAGTGGACATTAAATGCATATATCTCCTTTTGCAGTAGTGAAGGAAGTATTCAATTTTATGTCTAAGTACAGATACATGGGGCAAAAAATACAGATAGCTTCAAGTACTTTCTTTAAGTACAGTACTTTTACTTGGTACCACTGGATTAAAGCAACAGAAATGACTGGAAATGGGGACTTTTTTTTCAGTTCTTCATTGAATAGAGGAAACAGCTCACTGTTAACTCCCTTTTAATTCAAAATAAAACAGAATATAAAATGATTCGACATTTATAGAGACAAAAACATGGAAACGAACAAAAGGCTTGGATTTACATTGTGCACTTAATATCTGTTAGATTTTTAATACAAAGTCAATGAGTTTAGCTACTAGATCTGTACCATTATTGACAAAAAGAACAGCAGAGTCACGTAATGGAGAACAGAACATTGTGGAGTTCATTAATGGGATTGTATTAGTGCATTTACTGCTAAAATAAAGAAGCTATCTCGTATCTCATTAATGTGCCTGCAAATGAACTTGTCGACTTGATGGAGTGAGGTTTGAAAACGCAATTCTCTCGTCTGGATCAACTGAAAGTAAAACTGTCAGGGAGCTGGTGTGTTATAGATACTTTTAGTTACCAAAACAGCAGCTTTGTCGAGTGATGCGTTAGCAAAATTATATATAAAATACAAAATGTCTTACACAGTGATTTACTTTCACACAGCCTATTCACAAGAAGGTTGCAAGCTTAGGCGATGAGAATTTTAAAATCAAGCTAAAGATTGGTAGGGCCGATTTTCAGTGCGTTTTAAATTTTGAAATCATTTTAGTAGTGAGAAATAGCAATGGTGCTTTTTTTATGTTGCCTGAAGAAGTTGCAGCTTGAATTTGGTACCACTTTATAATATGTCCACCTTAATTAACCTAAACAAAGACCTATTTCACAATTAACAAACGAACAATGATTCAGGCTTAGTAACTACTGAACTAAGGGGTTAGGGTATTATGTTTATTTATTAAATATGGGACAAGTCCTACATTACGCAAAATTGACTCTTCTGAGGTTTCAGCCATCAAAAACATCCCAGGAGTTGTGTTCTGTTTCATTCACACGTTTGAGTAACCCTTTATTGTCCACATCTCCAAAGCTCAAAATGCTCTGCTCCACCTTGTGATGTCATGAAGAGATAATTTTCATGTTAACATCTACGTTTTACCTTTAGTTCAGCAGAGATTGGTAATTCCAGAGCTGTAATTATGAAAGTGATTCTAGTAAGTCTTTGGAGTTTAAAAACACAGTAGAGCATGTCCTGCATTACCATGTGACATCATAAGGTGGAACAGAGTGTTTCCAGTTTGAGAGAAAAATATAGCCTGAATATGCAGGTTCTGTGTGCTAAAAATGTGCGAATGAAACAAACCACAACTCCAGGTGTGTTTGTAATGAGGAAACAATATTATAACATAGATCAGAAAATAGCATAATATGGGCCCTTTAATAAACAATTTCATGATTTTGAAGTACATCTTTCTTCATGTTATTTTAAAGCTAATTAAGATATAGTCATTAGTTATTAAGTGTTACCATACATTCAGATTTTTCAGAGTTTTCTAAAAGGCTACCAAGCTAAGATTAGGCTAAAGGCTAAACCGGCTGTCTGTTTATAGCATGGGATATTTTGGCAATAGAACCTTTTAGGCACAATGCTCCCTATCTTCCTACACTACAGTCAGTGGAAGTGCAGGCAGAAACTAGCAGTTCATTGATCAGCAATTGTGTGGGCTTAAGTTACATAAAAGTATATGTAATATTGTAAGTAGGGGACAGATTCCCCTACACAGAGCAGGTAGAGGAAGGCTAACGTGGAGCATAGTGCATAAGTGTGCTTGGAAGCCATCACAAATCCCACAGCATTCACAAGTGCCACTTTCTTTTTAGCAGCAGTAGCAGCCTGTGTTAAGTCACCCATTATCCTCCATCACCCACAATCCAACACACCACAGCTGTTTCAATGGACTGTTAAAAGCTAGTACTTGGAAAACGCACTGGAATGTATGAAAAATAGCTCTCCTTTTGCTTGTTAATAAAGCCAAAGTTGTGAAACTAGAAAGACATGTTTGTTAGCAAGTGCATGGCAGTGAATTTCCACATTTTAGGTAATGTATGATCCATTTCACCCTAAGGCAAACTGTATCTGATACAGTTAATGCACTGAGCTACACTCTAGTCAAAAATACATGGAAAAACGCACCTAAACAGTTTATCATTACATAATTGCATTGAGACATAAAAAAAAAAAAAAAAAGACGTTCGTTTTAATGTAATGACCCATGGAAGAAATTCTGAAGAATAAAAGTAGGCCTGTCACGATAATTACTACATTGAGTTCTGTAACTGATAGATGGAAAAATAATATTTGGGGTCAGAATTTATAGTGGCTACTTTTTCTTTCTGTACTCGTGGGGAACGTTTGATTTTTCTGTTTTTAAGGTTTGAGCTGTAGAGTTGAATAAATAACTTCTTTGACTCATTATAGAGACAAACTAAAGACTAAAGTGTTTCATTCTGCTAATTATTTATTACAGCTCATGATTTTAACAATATTGTATTTTTTTAATAATACTGCTTTAGCATTATCATTGCATAACTTAGTTTCAATATAATCATTTATCTTTTATGTTTTCCACATCTCCATGGAGACAAAAGTTACTTAGAGCACCTTTAATTGACTTTTAAAAAAATATAATCATGCTTTGGGATATTGTTTTTGTGGCACAGACTGTATAAAGAAGTGGACAAAGAGAGTGTGACATCATCCATAACGTTTGGCTCCAGTCAAATGAAGCTCATCGAGGCTAGAGCAGTTATAGTGGGAATTTGGAGCAGAGTTCCGTATTTGGAATTCCATCTGTATCTTAGAAACCAAAGAGCCAATTTGGAGCAAGGCTGAAGGTTGAATTTATCTGTTATTAATGTTCATATTTTGATTTACGACACAATAGCGAAACAAAATGCCAAGGTCATGTAGAACGGGTTAATAAAAACATTTTAAGACCAAAATGACGAGTCTGACAACAGCAGTTACAGAGAGATGGGCAACAGTTTTCTAATTGGAAAGTAAAAGTGAATTGGAGCCAGAGTCGATGGAGCCGGGAGTGCACCCATGATCACTTCCTATTTGGATCGTAGCAGCTATCAGGTTAGCTATGTCCATTTATATATACTGTCTATGGTCTGTGGCCTAAATTAGTTTCGATATAATCATCTACCATCTATATTTTCCACATCGCCATGGAGACAAGAAAAGTTACTTTGTGCACTTTAAGGAATTCTTTTATATAATTCTGCCTTAGGGTTATTGTGTTTGTGGCCGAAATTAGTTTCAGTATCATCATTTATCATGTATACTTTCTAAAGCAAATATCACAGTTGACAATATGTTACCAGGACAGGCCCACATGAAAGTTACTGTTAACTGTGCATGTTGTGATCAGTCTGACAAACTCAGTGGAGTAATATGTTTTGTTCCCTGACACACATAGACTGTGTGTTTCACCTCATATCTGCTGCATTTCTAACATGCACACATCTTCACATTCAGCATCTGTAGGCAGTCAGTCAGTCGTACACACATGCTAACACAGTCACACACGGGCGGATGCAGTGGGGCTTTAGCTGTTCTCTTCACTGTCTTGTGTGGGAGACTTCTCTGGATTAGACGATCCTTCAAATCTCTGGGAGGCGATGGCTGCTTGATGGGACATACTCTTTCTGACAATGTCGCCTTTTCTCCACAGAGTTATCTCCTGCAAAGATGAGCTCAGTTAAGTCTAGATAGAGCTAGCAACCAAATATATTCATTAAAGAGACTATATACACAGAATAGACTCTTGTGAGCTTTAAGGCATGTTATAATCCAGTTACCTCATCAAAGCATAGTTGAAGTTGTGTTTTGTTTCAGTCACACATGTTTGAGTAACCCTTTATTATTAGTCTGTCTACATCTCCAAAGCTCAAAATGCTCCATTCCACCTTATGATGTCATGGTGGTAGTTTTCAAGTTAGCTACTTTTTACCTTAGGTTCACTACAGTTCGGAAACTCCACTACTGAAATTATGCAAATGGTTTTAGTGAAGGTGTATGGAGTTTAAAGACACAGTGGAGCACTTCCTGTATTACCACATGACATCACAAGGTGGAACAGAGTGTTTTCTGTTTGAAAGAAGAGCACAGCCTATGCAGGTTTGTGCTTTACACATGTGTGAATGAAACAAAACCCAACTCCAGGTCTGTTTGTGATGAGGAAACATTATAACATAGATAAAAAATATATCAACATATAAATATCAGTATCAACATATTAAAAATATCCTAATACAGGCCCTTTAAAGAGGACATGTTATAAAAAATCTACTTTTATGAGCATTTACTCTTGTCTTGTTATAACAGTGTTTAGTTTACTCAAAGTTGTATTTTAATGCATGTTTGAGTAATGTTCGGCATATGAGGCTTGATTGTGCCAATTTTTTTTCTTTCTATCCCAATTTCCCTGCCCATCTCTGTACTTATTTTTAATTATTTCAAAAATGAAGCACAGCCCTTTTACAACAATACAAACAAGTAAAAGAACATTTAGTGCTTGCTACGATGAAATGAATGTCATAGTTCTTTAAATCAAAGAATACAAGTTACAGTGGGTGTATTTGCTCTGTCTGAGCAAGGACACCTCCAGTTCATTGTTGACATTTCTTTGTGGTTATGGCGTCATTCAGCTATTACAGACTTTGTCCTTCTTTAACATTATCACTTTCCTTGGTCACTCGTCTCACAGAAGCGGTCTGCTATGCACTGCTCATTTTATCTTGGGCAGCTTGTCTCCAGACTGTCCTTCGTAGCTCCTATTTAAACTTCCTTGTGTGGAAACACAGTCATACTTGAATGGCCGATACTAACGTGAAGTGTTGAGTATTCCAAGTCACCAGGTCCCGTACTGATGGTAACTAAACTTCTGCCTCAGACATCCAGAGTCTCCAGCCTCTTTACAACTCTTGGACTCATCAGGACAACACTTATCTGTTCACTTTGTTATACAGTGAAAACACCTGTTTTCACTGTATAACTTTTTGATAAGTATGGCAGTAGAACTGTTACAAATACAATTAACTACACCTTATCCCAGAACTAATTTCATGAAGAAAACCGTTTTGTATAGATCAATATCTACTTAGAAGAGTGTTCCCATTGAAATTTAAACTGTACCTGAAATGTCACATGTGAAGTTAAACTAAATGTACTGTAAATATGCACTTTAGATGAACCTGAATGCAAATGTGATTATTTATAAGGAAATGTGATTTTATTGCAATGAAATGTAATTAATTATAGTTCCAATGATAAAATGGAGTTTATTTCTTATTTTTATTTATTTATTTTATTTCAATGGACCCAGGAAGACTAGCTGACTACATTGCTTTCAACTAATGGGATCCAATTAAATAAACAAATAAACAAATGCCACTTCTCACTTCTGCAGTTTTAAACAGGGAGACAACAGACCCATTTTTACAATTAGGTCGGTTTTAGATCACAGTGTAACAGAAATGTCTTATAGCTTAATACTAAACACCTGAAAAAGCACAATATGTCTTCTTTAATTGACCATTTAAAATACCTGTTGTTTAAAGTAGCGCCGCTCCTCCTCGTCTATAAGGACCAGGTTGAGGTAGTAGCGCACTGAGAACTTCTTGTTTATGTCCCTCATGGTGGGAGTCAGCTCGTACCCTGCCAGGAACAATCTGATGGGGATGGACTCTCCTATAGGACAAGAGATATGAAGACATTTGATTAGGGAAAAAATAATACTAGGATGTTTGAAGGCCTATTATGAAATGGATATTAAAGCTGCAATAAGTAACTTTTCAGGTAGAGGTTCTGCCACCTGCTCGTCTCCATGGAGATATTATCATTTTGCCAAGAATGATCCAGAATATGGCAATGAACCTATACAGCTCCATGTAGACAAGAAGTTGATAACACCAGCCCAAGTTACAGGTAAGATCTATGAAAAGGTCACAGTGTGTGTTTTTCACGGTATTTTGAGCAACAGAAGCACCAATAGTTAAATGAATGCAATACAGATACATTTAATGCCACATGGTGGAATTTTCCAGACACTGAAATGACAGTGGAAATTCAGTATACTTTATAATTCAACAAGTATATATAGAGCGATGACTCTTTATGATTCCCGGACTTTTTAGTTGAGAATTAATATGTCCAACTAGTTTGATGTTAATTGATTATAATTTTCCAATAGCAGCAGGCAGCAGTGTAAAAGGCTGCTTTATTCTTACCTCTGACAGGCGCTCCGTCCATAATTTCATATTTCGCGATGGTGTCATTCTCGTGGTACACATTTGGACCAGTGCCAGTCGTTTCCCGCTTAATGATGTCTATCTCCATGTGCTTGATCTTAATTCTAACCAGCAGAAAATAAATCTTTCCTACTATCACATCTTTTAAGTGATATCTGCAAGAGAACCATAGCAAACATCAGCATTGCAAATACAATATACAGTTTAAAAGGTACGGTATGTAGAGTTCTCATTTCAGATTTTACAAACATGACTTATCCATGTTCCCAGAAACAAGGTAAAAAGTTTAAATCATAATTTATTATTAGGTTTATTAATTCCATAAACCTAAAACATCTCTCTGATCTGATCCTCACTACCTAAAACCCCAACACCTGCAGACAATCATTAACTAGTGCAGCTGCTACAGCTCATGTTCAATTGTGATTGTTGCCTGGGAACCAGAAATCACACTTCTTCAATACTTAACCAAGATGTGAGTCTGGACACCGGTGAATCTCCCAGAGTTCAGATGGGTGTGACTGACAGGTGGATTAGCCACTCGGGGACACGCATGGTCCCTCCGTATTGGAAAAAAATAAAGGAAACAAATATCACAGGGGACTGAAAAACATTGCGGATTTCTGCTAAATCAATGGGCGAAGCCCAAATTATTAATTTGAGGTGAGATAAATTAGATTTTATTTGTAAAGCATAGGTGACCAATGAGCTCCTTCATTTCATGTGTCACTGAAAAAAACAGAATTGGATGATCACGTTTGACCGAGCTTGAGATGCAACAGCAGACGTGGGGACCAGACTTATATCATTCTGTATCAAAAATACAGACAGATATCACTCTGGATTTACCAGGATTGCAGTTTCTTTTTTAAACCAGTAAGAGCACAGCCTACGTACCGTACCTTTAAATACTTGAATGAAGTTAGGAATGAAAACGTACTTGGATTTGTTGTACTCGAACTCTATGTGTAGGCAGTCTTCGATTCCTACTTCCATCTTGATCGAGGAGTTGAGTTCTGGATAGGTGCTGAGTGTGTGAACAACTATGTCCAGTTCTTTGCTGATATCATTGAGTCTCCTGCTCACTGTCGCCCTCAGAAAATAACTGCGGAGATAATCATAGAAATAGCATGGATTAGGGTTATGTGCTAAAGCAAAACAACAAGTAACTGAACTACTTATGAACTAAAATCTATACATATCCTTTTATATTAGATTTGGGCTTAATGTTTGTAACCTCTGCTTGTCTCCATGATGGTGTTTTGCTTTCCCTTAAATGTTCCACAGTATTAGTATCCACAGTCATGACACTTGTTCACTGTATTCAGTACACTTATTCATCTACTTGTATGTGATGCCACTAGACCAAGTTACAGGTCAGATCTGTGGAGAGGTGAGTCCATTTACTGTAGGAATGCACGTTTTTCAAGATATTTTTGAGCAATAAAAACATGTGTAATTGAACAAATGCAAGATGTCTTTACAAATGTAATCTTATTGCCATACTTCCGAAAATTCCTGTCAAAGCAACAGCTCCATGAAGACAAAAATGTGGCAGACCCCCCACTAGAAAAGTTACAGCTTGTTTATATCGACTATGAAAGCTGGAACAACATATTTATGTGCATAATTTCTTTGCCAAAATGGGGAGATTTTTGCTGTGTTTATGTAATTAGGTAAGATGTGAACTGTAGAGGGTAGAATAAGTAACTTCTAAAATTGTATTGAATAAAATGATTCAAACAAGGATCGCTTATGCCCCCTATAGTCTCAGTGTAAACTTGTGGGAAACACTGTGGTAGTCTGCCTTCAAACATAATTTCTCTCCATACAGGTTGACCTACCGTAGTTTGACATTTTGTCCAGTGTAAGATTCATAGGGCTTCTCCACATGCGTGAACTCAAACTCAAATGACTGTGACTGGGTGAGCTCTCCGGGACGAGCCAAGTCTTTGACAAGAGACACAAACTCATGGTGGTTCCCTCTGTCATAGTACAGCTCTGCAACACACATTCAAACCAGGCATTAGACAGAGGTAAGGTGAGTCTTCACTCTCTGAACTCGCACCTGCAACAACATGATGTCATGTATGTTTATTATGTAAATTCAAACTATTGTACAAAAACGTGAATGTTGGGCTGAAGGGATAAATTAGGGGATGCGGGACACAGATGCAAGACTATCCATGGGTTTCAGAATAATGTAAAATATTGGCCTGTCACGATGAATATCATATGATACTGATGTGGAGTGACAGTAGCTCAGTTAGGTAGGTCAGTTAGCAAGTCAGGTAGACAAGTAGAGTGTTTGTTCACCGATTTGAAGGCTGGCGGTTTGAATCCCACTCTCAACATAAACATCATTGGTAGAACAGTCAGATCCATTGACTCACAGGTTGGTGATGCGATTGCAGATCCCACAGATGAATCCAGTTATTTGTCCTTTGACAAGAGACTTAACCCACCTCACCCCCAGTGTCTGTGTACCGCTGTGTATGAATGTGTGTGTGAATGCGTGAGTGGTTCTTTGATGTAAATATCTGACAGATGATTTCTGGGGGTCAATATTTATCGTGAGGACTTTTTTTTTGCACTAGTGGGAAAATGTTAGTTATTTTTCACACTACAATGAAATTTCAGCTGTGGAAGTTTGAATTATGAACTTCTCTGACTTATTACAGACACAATTACTTAAGTGTTGCATTCTGCCATTTAGTTATTCCAGCTCGTTTTTTTTTTTTATATTGTACATTTACAAAAAATTTTTGGGGCACAATTCTGCTTCACGGTTTGGTTTCAATATTATCGTTTCTCATCTAGATTTACTTTACTTGCACTTCAAAATGTATAAGTGTGACAGGCATAAAAATGACATGTCTTTTGAATGGGAAAAATGTTGCATAACAAGAAGCTGAAACACATGAATAGTTTAACAAGACATAAGGCTGGTTTTAAAATGGTAAGTTTGATTTTTTTCTACTTTGCACCACTTGTACCAGTTGTCCTAATCTGGTTTGTCCAATAGTATTTTCACAACAAATACTGTAAATAAATAATTGCGCTAAATCAACCTATGGTCAGTTGGAAAAGAGGAGGAGGAGAAGAGGAGGGGGAGAAGAGGAGGGGATGAAAGAGGAGGAGACGAGGAGGAAGAGGAGAAAGAGGATGAGAAGGAAGAGGAGGAGAATTTTTTCCTTTTTTCAACTTAAACTTATATACTTTGTGTAGTATAAATGTTGATTATCAATCTCTAAGTAGTCCCGTTTGCCCTGGGTAGTTACTTTCAAATGATATACATGGGTATGTCAGTGTGGTTTTGTTTTGAAATACCAATAAAGCTTGTTTTTATGGAGAAGCAGACAGTAGCGGTGAAAAATGGTCGTGTTGCATATGAAAATTGTTAAGGGTCACATTTTTAGATAGTGCTTTTCCACCTTCAAGACACTCAAAGCACTTTACATCAAAGAATGACTCACCTATTTACACACACATTCACACACCAGTGTACACAGAGACTGAGGGTGAGGTGGGTTAAGTGTCTTGCCTATGGACTCAGCTGCATTATTCATCTGTGGGAGCTGGAATCGCACCGCCAACCTGTAGGTCAGTGGATCTGACCACTCAACTAATGATGTTTACGTCAAGAGCGGGATTCGAACTGCCAACCTTCAGATCTGAGGACAAACACTCAACTACTCTTACACTGTGAGTATGTACTAAAATGAACTTTTCAGAGCGAGAACATAATCAAAGCACTTTTGTGAAGCAGACATCAATACAAAAAAACAAAAAAAACAGTTGCACGGGGCACAGGTAGACCAAAGGGACATCCGTAGCAATTGGCGCTGTGGAGAAATGTTTGATTTAAGCAGTGTAAACATGTGTTAGTTTGAATGGCACTTCTGTCAGCTGATGTCCCAGAGTGCACCAGGTTTGTCACGGGACCTTACACTTCCTACTGACACTTGTTACCATCAAAGCACTCACTATAGGCATCCCAAAGTCAACATAAACACGCTATTTACGTAAAATCACTACTCGCGCAATAGTGTGCAGTTACATCTAAAAAAAACAGTTCCTCTTTTGCAACGGTCGGGACTTTGGCGGTGCTCGATGTTCCTCTTGGCGGGGGCTAAGTGCACAGCAAGCGGCTAAGTGTACAAACGCAGGCCCGTGTCTCTTACCGATCTGCCCGACAAACTCTATCTTGATGCCGTTGTGTTCCAGCCTTTTGCCCGGGTATTTGAGATTCACGTTGACTTTCCCGGATACAGTTTCACCGTCGTAAAAGAGAAAATATTTGTCCTTCCTGCCGTCTTCGCTCTTGTGCTCAGCTTTCTTTCTGGTTTCGGCGTCATTCAGAACTATGTCGATGTCCGCACTTTGACCAAAACCAAAGAAACTCATAGTGACAACTCAGTCAGACCTTATAGAAGTATTCTCCGCTTGGAAATGCACTGTATATAACAATAAATGTGTCCGAATAGAGTGTGATGATCGCAGTGCACACAGCTTCCCAGACTATGTTGAGCTAGACACGACTGCGCATGCGTCGGAAGTCATGTGAATGAAAAGCATGATCCAAAGATGATTCTCAATTCTGATGCAAAAATAGTTTTCGTATTTCTTAAAAATAAGCTAAACGACGTAAATTTGTTTTATTTTTTATTTTCTTATTTTTTCCAGTATATGTCTTGTGTATATATATATTTTAGTTTGAAGTTCCCTGCACTTCCTGGACCCACTTACACACAGGTATGCCAATGATACCCACATTTAACAAACTGTATCTCTGTTTCATATAATTTTATGTTGTTTGGGGCCTGCCTAAATTACAATTTTAAAAACGATATCATTAAAAGTTGTCATGTGATTTTAGTTTTTGACCACAAGAGGGAACTGCGTAACCACCACAGCATATGTGTTCAAACCAATGCTATTCAAACCATTTATTTTGTTTTATTTTATATTCTATTCAGTTTGTTTCTTTGGTTTAAACTCCATATTCTTTTGGGTCTATCTCATTTTGAAGCATTTAAAAGAGTTCATATGAAATAATTTTGCATTAGAATGTTTTTCAGATTACTTAAAATGCATAGAGGCTTATCTGGGTCATCTCTGTCTCTGATTGTGATAAGAAATGATGATTTTTAAAATTAATTCTCCCCAAACACATGCCTTTTGGGGTTTGTCCTAAAATGGTCCTAACTCTTTGTGTGGATGTCAGACAAAAGCAGCTGTGGCTGTGTCAGTTCATCACTTAGTTCTGTGATATTTTCTAAACAGGCTTCATCCTTCTGTCCAATAAGATGGTCTCCCATCTGTTTCATATTGGTCACTTTGGGCAGGATCATGCAGACTTCTGTTTGCACTTGTAAATGACAAGACTCTCATCATGTACTCAGTGTCACAAATCCTGATGCTCCAATTTCAGAAACCGTAAATCTTTATTTGTCCCACAACAAGGAAATTAAAGTGTTGCAACACAACACATAAATAACTATTAAACAGACATAAATACTGTGCTAGTGGAGTAAAGTTATGAGGCTATGAAACTGTTGTGCACAAGTGACTCTGACTGTGGTTATACAAAGCAGCATGTGGACAGAATAAATAAATATCAAGTTAAAGTAATTTAAGAGCATTAAGTGATGATTCACCTCATGTTACAGTATTCCACATGATAACAGCAGGTGGATGACACATGTACAGGGCGTTGTTCACTGTACACTCTGACAGCAACAGGAAGGAAAGACCTCTCCTTCACACAGCGAGGGTGGATGAATCACTGAAACTGCTCGCCAGAGCAGACAGGGCGTCCTGCAGGGGGCAACACTCCAGCACAGAGTTTAGCCCTCCTGTCCCCCATCTCCAGCACAGAGGACAGGACCCTCCTGTCCCCCATCTCCAGCACAGAGGACAGGACCCTCCTGTCCCCCACCTCCAGCACAGAGGACAGAGGACAGGACCCTCCTGTCCCCACCTCCTGCACAGAGGACAGTCCAGGAGCTGGACTTCTTGATGACCTTGTCTGGTCTTTTCCTCGCTCTCTCTGATGCTCCAGTAGACCACACTGTAAATGAGGCTGATGCCACCACAGAGTGGTAGAAGGTCCTTCCTCAGTCTCCTCAGGAGATAGAGCTGCTCTGGCTCTTTCTGTGCAGTGAATCTGTCCAGTTCAGGAGGACACCCAGAGATTCGTTTGGGTGATACTTAATAATCTACTCTTTAATTAGCCTGATTATTATTGACTCACTCTTAATATAATATGAAGTCTTTGTTCGTGCTTTATTAAGGCTCATTTAGGTGTATTTATTATAAAGTGGTATCATTAGTTGAGCACAGATTTTCACCTTCAGCGCCTTCCTTCATTCTCCTGTCACAGACAGACAGGCATGTAACACAATGCAGGTCTAAAAGGGCCACAGCCGCAGTGATAATGAGTCAGCCCTTTAAACCTTGTGCTGTGACGGTAAATTTAATGAGTCTTAAATTACAAACATTTCCCTCATAATAATGTGAGACTGTTTCCCTGATATGCAATCCCTCTAATTAGAAAAAAACACAGGTCTCTCTCTGACTTCAGCTGAATCGTGCCTCAGAGTTTAATTGATTTTTCTAATAATTCAATAAAAGTGTTCGGTGGCACTGCTGCAGACCGCGATAAATCCTCCTACAGTGCTGCCTGATTATACAGCTCCTTATCCAGGGGGCGCTGCCAGCTGGCACGCTGACCGCGACGCAACAAGAAAGCAGTTTTGTGCCTTCAAATGGCTTAACTTCGTGTAATAGATTGTAGTAGATGAGCGAAGAAGCTGCACTGGGTAATGTAATGGACTATAAAACAGAAAAGCATTTTGGAGATCAGCAGGACACTCTTTCTGAAAGATTTGACAAAGAGGATCATGAAGAAGGAAAAAAAAAGTCAAACAATGCATATTGGAGCTCACAAATTAAAGCAACACTGTAACTTTTTGGAGGTGGGATGTCACCTTCATGATTCTATGCAAATAGAAAGTTAAAACTATACTTCTGAACATTCTCCATGGAGATAGATATACACTTTAAGCCATACAATAGAATATTATAGCCAAAGAACAACATTTCCATGGAAACAAGCAAGAAGCCCTTTTCTGAGTCAAGTACGAGTCATGTTTGTGGAGATGCAAACCCATTCATATTTTTCTATACTTTTCAATGGTAATAATAATGCAAATATGAAAATAGATACCGTAAATTTCGGATTATAAGCCGCTACTTTTTTTCCACGCTTTGAACCCTGCGGCTTTTACAGCAGTGCGGCTTATATATGGAATTTTACTGGATAACGGACCCTGGGGGGCGCTCTCTAGCTGTAAACGTAAAAGTGAGACAGACGTGGGGAAAGATTCTGCTCTGAAGAATTCACTAGTTTTGATTTTGAACGATCATTTTGCGCATCATGAAATGGATATGATGCAGTTTTTAAGATAAAGAAACAGAAAGGAAACAGAGCAGGGGTCGGCCTTTAACACGCAAAGAGCCATTTGGACCCACTTTCCACATAAAATAAAACACTGGGAGCCGCAAATACTTTTTGACATCTAAAATGAAGATAACACTGTATAATAACAATAATGTAACGGAATAATGTAGGTTTTACTTTCACGGACAAGCCTTCTACACGTGGCAGATAAATATGGCAAAAACAACTTAAGTGCATTAAAAAAATACAACTCACCAAACCGCTGCATCATGCATCGCGCTGATTATGTGATTATGTCTACTCTGCTCCGCAGTTTCTTTAAAAAAACAACAACAAAAAAACTCGTAGCGTATCGTTTAATCCCAGGTGCTTATTCTCCATGTGCCAAAGCAGTTTTGAAGGTTTCATTGCCTTATTTGCTTTTCCCGTATGTTACGCAGAGCGGACTGTGCGCGTGAGTCACCTGTAGCGACAAACCCAGATTTTAAGTAGGCATTGTCTGTTAAATTTATCTTTCTTTTTCTTGGAGGTCGTAGTCTCTTCTTCTGGCTCCTCAGTTGTCCTTTTCCCCTTTGTTAAAAAGATCTCCAAAGACTTTTGTTTTGGCTCATTTTCACTCGCTTGTGGCTCTACTTTAATGCGTCGTGTCTGATGTGTTATACGTGATACGTCACCGCGGAGACAAGAGCAGATAATATACTTGCTACTACATCAAATAGATTTCTGTGGCGATTTCCAGCAGGATTTTCATGATAAATCTACGGACGAGCTTATTAGTGTGTCATTAGGGACGGGCCAAAG
Organism: Periophthalmus magnuspinnatus; assembly: GCF_009829125.3. NCBI lineage: Eukaryota > Metazoa > Chordata > Actinopteri > Gobiiformes > Gobiidae > Periophthalmus > Periophthalmus magnuspinnatus. Next base: position 21,342,356 of record NC_047139.1, on the reverse strand, counting down.
TTGCTCCTGACCCCTGTGCGCACAACGTCTGAAAATCAGGGCTCTTTACGCAGGACTGAGCTGTGTCTGTGTTAGTTCCCAAGCCACGCAGAGCCGCAGTATGAGGCGGAAAGAGGCGCATGCGGCTCCGGAGCCGCGAGTTGCCGACCCCTGAAATAGAGCCACTGCACGTAAGCTCGACATCAATGAATCCAACTTGGTCAATGTAAAAAGACGACAAAAGTTTTCAGAGGAAATAAAAGCAGATTTTCCGTGTTGGTGCAGCTTTATTTTCTAAACCTGCAGATGTGTTCATCCCGTGTTGTTGTCGTGTTGGTGCCAATTTTCAGGCACAGTTTAAAAAAAAGCGTGTCGGTGCAGCGTCTTTCTGTGTAAATGTCTCATGTTACAATATGAAAACCTGCGGCTTTTATTCAGGTGCGGCTTATATATGTACAAAATTGATTTTCTCTTCAAATTTAGCTGGTGCGGCTTATATCAAGGTGCGCTCTGTAGTCCGAAATTTACGGTATTATTTTAGTCTTTTTTTTTTTTTTTTTGGCTAAAAAGTTACGCGGTAGGGCTTTAATTGAAGTGGCAGCATTCATATGGTTGGAGCGTATCTCGTTAACTAGGGCCCTGAGGAGGTGTATTCTCAGTGTGGGCCTGGGATATGCATGAGGAAGCATTGATACTAAAGTAGAATTTGAAATTTAAGATGTAACGGCAAAGAAGGGCAGCATTACCAACTCAGGTTTAGTGTTTTTGTATGGAGTACAATATGTTTTATATATCCATAAATGACAATAGTTTTCAGTGGTGGAAGAAGTAATCAGTGTTATTTAAGTAAAAGTACAGATACCAGAGCAAAGAAATACTCAGGCAACAGTATCACATGAAAAAATTTACTTAAGTAAAAGTATTAAAGTATCTGTTTAAAAATGTATGTAAAGAATTTAAAGTAAAAGTATTTCACTCAGGTACACCCGTATATTCATGTATGTTTTTTCTATAGTACAACTGATTTTAACATTTAAAAAAAACAACCAAGAAATGTGTTAATATTAGAAGTGAATTTTATTAATCACAAAGAGAATGATTCAAGAATTAACAATAAAAAACAACAACCCAGCAGGCCCTAAACAGACATTCTACTCTGAGTGAGTTTGGTTCAGAAAATCTCATTTAAAAAAAACAGCATTGGTGGATATCTCAGCTGTGCACTCCTCCAGAGCAACACTCCGCCATCTATCACTCCTTTTGTTTCTATTTAAACTCTAAAGTAGACCACTACATCACTGCGGCCTGTTGCGTCTGATCCAATTACATACGAGACTGCTGTGTGAATGAGAAAACCCACCAAGCATCAATTCTGGTTTCTAATAACTTGTAATAAAAGGTCGGGTTCGTGTGACGTCATAAAATTGAAGTGGAGACAAGGCAGAATTCTATGGTAGAACTGGCTGTAACTGTCAGATTGCAGATGTGTTGACCTGGTTTATGGTTAATATCTATGTAAATACTGGGCCTATCCACATGAAACAAAAACTGGCACAAAGTTTAACGTCTTCTTTGTCAATGTAAAAGGTAAAATTATTTTTTCACAACAGCTTCAGAAAGTAGGGCCATTATTCAACCCCAAAGACAAGATTATTGTCAGCTGAAAGGTCTTTAAATGTCCGAAATTACGCAAAGTTGACTCTTGTGAGCTTTAAGCCGTGTTATAATGTTGTTATCTCATCAAAAACAGACCTGGAGTTGTATTTTGTTTCACTCACACGTTTGAGTAACCTGTTATTATTAGTCTGTGTACATCTCTAAAGCTCAAAATGCTCTGTTCCAACTTGTGATGTCATGAAGCAGTAGTTTTCAAGTTAACAGTTACCTTTTACCTTTAGTTCAGTAGAGATTGGAAATTCCATGGAGTTTAAAGATTTATATTTGGGATATTTCTTCAAAAAACAGTGAATCTCCCATAGAGTTACATCGACCCCTGCCCACCATCTGAGATTATACCATCAACTAATTCAAGAACGTGAACGCAACCTATATTTTTTTTCATAATTTGTCTTATTCTTTCCACAGTTATAAACCAGAGGTAATGCACGCCTGCTTTGGGTGCACACTTTATGCCTAATAGTGCTCTATGTGTCTTTACCAAAAATATCCCCACTATATTTAGGCACTAATAAACCTCTATAGGACTTCAATATGTCTACATAGTCAACTCTATGAAAAACAATTATTTACAAGTTTGCAGATATGTAAAGAAGAGAAGTGGAAGCTTGCGGTGTCGTCATTCCTCTCAAACGCCAAACTTGTAGGTTTTAAATCAATGGAGACAAGCTTTTTTTATTTTGGGAGAAAAGCAGGGAAATTTTGTTGTTGTTGTTGTTTTTTTTTTTATCCGAGGCAGAAGGCACTTAAGAGGAATGAGATTTGGACAAATGAAAGGACAATATAACTTGTATTTTTACTCTCAAAACACACTTATTTGAGCACTTTTGAATACAGCTCTTGGTTCTGTCTTAGTAAAACTGCTGTCAAAAACTTCCTATGTGCAAATGTAGGGCAGATCGTCTCTACCAAATATGACATTGGGGAACATTTCAACCGACCAGCCTACAGAAAGTCATCATGGATTTAAAGTGGGACTAAACACTTAAACTCTGCCCACAGCCACGTTTCAAATAGAGCTGCTAAAATGGGCTGTACCTGGAGGACTAAAGGGGAGAATTAAGGCGCAGGTGGTGTGGGATCTGGGGGTATAATAACAATGTTCATCAGAAACACCTGGCTGTAATGAGCAGTCATATGTGATGTCATGTAGTACTTGAAATTGCAGTGTCCAGTGAACACAGCACACACCCTGACAGTTTTTGACTTGAAAGCTGCAAATTTACCGAGTCTGCACTAAAATCGGACTAGGAAAAGTAAACAATGCTTTTACACCACCATATACATAGTTCAGTGGCAAAAAAAGTTGATTTTTTTTTGTGTTTAGTTCCACTTTAAATATGGTCATGACCGCCATTTTGAAATCTCAAATGTTACCTCCTCTATTCAGTCAAATGGAAAGAGTTTCATATCGCCTCAAAACACAAAATTGTACAATTCTCACAACTTTACATAATCTTTAGAGAAAGTCTATATACAATCAGTACAAGTGTTAACCCTCCAGACCCCATAATATGCAGTTGTCTTCTAAATTCACACCACGGCGATCAGCTTATTGGAAAACAGAGGTGGGTAGTACTCAGTTTATATATATTTACTTATATATAACTATCTGACACCATACTTACACTACTGAGTAATATATTTGACAGCGTAACAGTATTCTTTTGTTAAGTCTTGCCATTGTAATTTCACAAGAGACAAAAGTGTTATTTACATAATTTGAACATTTGTGCTTTTTACTTCATTATATAATGTTTTGTCATTCAAATTACAGTAACTTCAAATAATAAATCAGATGCTAGACCCAGAAGATGACCATCATTTCAGTACTTTTCCCCCAAATACCTTTTTCCAGTGCCTCTACTTTGTACTTCTACTTGAGTAATATTATTTTGAAGTAATATTACTCTTGCTTAAGTACTTTTTTTTTTTTTTGGCTACTCTACCCACCTCTGCTTTGGAAACTATTGGTTTGCCTGGAGGAATGAGGACATTATATACGAGCATCAGTCAAACCACAACACTAAAAGAAAGCTACGCTAGGTTTAGTATTAGCAAGTGTTAGCATTTCATGTAAACAGACAAAAAAACAACCAGGATCGACGTCAGACATCAAATACTGTCACTTTTAGAATAAATATAAAAATCTTGTTTGGTACCTACAGTACTTTGGCAGTATTCTTACCACTGTTGGGAATTTAGCCCTATCTCACAATAGTGCCCAGACCTGGATTATAATTGACAGTTTTACTAGTTCAGGGGTAAATGCTCAATCCATGAGGAACAAAGCCCTTATAAATCACAGTGTTCCTTTGCTGACCCCTTGTGGCTGCGGCTGGAATATGAATCTTAAAAAATGAATAAAAATCGATCTGGAGGGTTAACTTCCAAACCCTGTATTATCATCTTTGAGTGTAATACTGAACATTGTGTGTGACGGCACATCTCTATTATCAGTGTTGGGAAGTGACTAAAAACAAAAATACATATTCGGAATACTCATTTTGAGCATTCAGATGACACTCTTTCATTTCATTTACTAAAATCAATGGAATACACGCTTCAAACTGCACAGTATTAGTGAAAAGAGAGCGGACAGCAACAAATATAAAGCAGTTTTTAATCCTACGTCATGTTTTTTACACTACAATATAACGTAACTCAAAGTGAAGTATTCAGAACACAGTACTCTATTTGGACTAAGCAACAAAATACTTTTTAATGCAGGTGTTCAGTATTTAGTTTTAGTATTCTTCCCAACACTGTTTATTATCCTGGACAGTAACTTCATATATACAAGATCAACAGCAAGCATAGAAGGACACTTACGTAAATCAAAAAACGCAGCACTCATTGTGTACAGTGTTTCACAGCATTTGACTGGCACTCATCAAAGCCTCGTACTAAGACTATCTACAAACATCCACATGGAAGTCTAACTCACAATTGATACTTTGCAGCTGGTCTCATCAAAATTGGGGGTGGAGGTGGGCGACGCTAACTGGAGGCACTGTCCTGTCTAAAGATCTGTTTTTCAAGTTATTATCTGAGCCTTGTTTTAACACAATCTAAAGAACTAACTGCTTTTTTGTGAATTTTGAGCATTTTTAAAAGCCCTTCTGATGACGGATGTTGTGAATTATCTTAGGATATAACACTGTGATACCTGCTTCAGATTACTAAATTGTTAATCTGTGTTGTATCTGTCCCTGTTCAAATAAACTATTAAATAAAGAAATGATTAACTGATTTTGTACTGTTAAACAAGTTCCTCTCAAATTATAATGACCATAAGCACTTGCATTGATCCATGTTGCATTTTCTCGAGTTTTTAGACAATTCAATCTAATGTGTGCATTGCGTCACCACGGTAACGGCTGAACATTCCTCCACAGACATACATGAAGCCCTTTCCCCAGCATGATGTCACTGCAAAGTATCAATAACACCGGGCATCTCCGACCCAGCTCAGAAATTATATGTAATACCATATGTAAGACCACCCATCAAGAATCGTGTCTTGATATGCTAATACAAGTCCTATTTCATTTGCCAAACCCTTTCTTTCAATCCATTGCGAAGGTGTAAATTCTCACCAAGGGGTTAAGTCTAACACATTTTTTTTTTTACCCACAACCAAAATAAAAAAAAGAAAAACACATGTTAGTAATTTACAAATATTTAAAAAAGTAAACCTTTATCTATAGGCATTTTAAAATATATTCCATCAAAAATAGTCTGACAAATTTTCAAAAGTAGAAAATAAATGTTATACAAACGGCAAAGGTAGAAATGATAGGTTGAGTTGTCCTTTTTCAAACTTGGCAGAATATTGTAGAACCATTGAAAACCATGCAAAGAAAAAAAACACGTTTAACTTAAAATGATAACAAATAAAAGTCCCTATTTGCTTCTTGACGTTGTCCCGTGAATACTGGATTAATACTGGTCACCTTTGGCAAACTTGAGTAGTTGTAGTAGTTTTCCGTGGTGCCGCGAGCATGAAGTGTGTTGGCTCTATTTGCCGGTTGCACTTGCCATGTCTCTGTCTCAGCACATAGCACACGTATTCAGCTCTGCGTTTTCAGATCACAAACGAGGACTTGTGTCGGAAATCTCCCTGTGAACACAAAGCAAATCACAGGATAAGATTACACGAACCCGCTGTCACTCAAATATCCATGGGTTTCAGAATGATAAAGACGAAGCTCTGTGCACAGTAGCCTCACTGTTAGCGTCTCCACTTCCTGTCTGATTGTATCTCTACGAGGGTTTTACCGAGTCACGTTAAAATGAATAAATATTTAAAGATAAGGCAGTGGAAAGGGAACTATGGGTGAATGTAACTGACAACATCTTAAACACTACACAAATAAAAAAAAATACTTCACCCGAGGACTCTGCTGTGCTTAGAAAGAGAGATATGTATAATATTATATCTTTTTAATGGAAGCTAACAGGAAGCTGAAACCCATGAACAGAAAAAGGAAGTGATAGCCTAATTATTTTTAGTGGCCAAATTTAGCGCTAACATGTTCTGACAATGTTATGTAAATCCAAATTAATTAAAACATGCAATATAAATGTATAAGTTGAGGTTTAAGTGGGGCTAACTGACAAATGTGAGAGGACTGTAACATGACCCACAAAAATATAACTTCAAACCCCTTATTTGGAAATTTACAACAGTTTACAGCATCTTTTCAAAGCTTATTGTGATTTTTTTTATTATTATAAATTATCTACTTGATATTACATTTTGTCTGCCCACCTCTTCCCAAACTTCAGATTTGTTTTTAAAATTGAAATGAGAACATAGATAATGCAATACCTCATCGTCTGTCCTGACATAGTCCACTCCGTCTCCTTTCGATGGGACTTTGTAACTGAATATCGCAAAGGAAAAAAATCACATATTAAGTCAGTTATGTAAAAGATTTGCTGAAAAGTCCGTAAATCTAGTATGAAACAAGGTCTTACTTGTTTCCTGCCTGTTTCTGTCCAGAGAAATAGCCTTTTTTGTATGCACAGCAGATTCCTACTGTTATACACAGGAGCACCACCACCACCACCAACACACCCAAGATTATTCCCACAATATCGATGTCGTCTGAAGCCAAAGAACACAAGACAAACACGAACGTTAGCATTTCAGTTATAAACAAATTGAACCTCCTGTAATCTGAGCCTGGTTTAAAGGCACTCACAGACTTCCATCGTTTGAGCTGGACACTCTGCGTAACCTGCGTCGTTTTTAGCTCTGCAGTGGTATTCACCTGCATCCTCTTTTCGGACTGCAATGAAATTCTGCAATGAAAGATGGACACATTTGTTAGATTCCAAATATCTCATATGTAATACTAACAGCCGAACATGCTGAAGGATCGGGCAACTTTCTGCATTCATAGGTCAGATGTGTTATATGTGTTATTGGAATTATATTTGGACAGAAAAGAATACATATATATATAATCAAAGCTGTGGTTTAAATGAATTAGCCACATTCCAGTGGGTTGTGGCTGTACGTGTCATTTTCCCTCGTGGGAGTAACCATGAGGAGTGATAACTGTTTTCCACGGAGCTCCTAAAATAACCTGAGGAGATAAGTGGAATAGAAAGACCATCTTGAGTAGGCCTGTTACGATAAATGCAATATTAACACAGCGTTTAATCAATTATAAATATTATTTTTTGTTATTTTTCTGTGCTATCTTGTGAAGCTAACTGGAGGCACTGCCCTGTCTGAAGTTATTCAAGTCAGATGTTATATGAGCTTTGTTTTAACACAGTCTGACCATAAAAAACTGACTTAGCTGGAACACGTGAACTGATCTTGTACTGTTAAACAAGTCCCTCAAATGATATTACCATTACAAGCTAGCGAGCATTAGCCAGTTGTTTTTCATTTAATCATCCTACCTTTCTTATTGAAAATCAAACTCCTAAACAGCACATAAAATCATGTGTTGATATTATCGTTAATCATCTATATCTTCTGCAGCAATATATCGTACTTTGAAATGTGTTATTTTGACAGGCCTATTCTTGAACTAAACCTGAAATGACTGTATTTTTAGAGCGCTCACAAATACAAAGTGTGCGATGCTTTGAGACTCATTACACCTTAGGCCAGAACATCACGTATTGAACATTTAAGACTATTAGAGGCACTAAGTAGATGGACTCATGCATAGAACTAAGGAATGTGCCAACGGGAGCAGCAGATTCCCCTTGTGGGCTTAAGCCATCTCGCACCATCATCTGCGTCCCCAAAATATCTGTCCCACCCCTGGGCGCCGGACCCCATCCCCTCCACCCCCCCATACTTCCCTCCAACACATGTTACTGACCAGCGTTCCTGAGTCTGCGTTGAGTGTGTACGAGGAGTTCAAGAACTTGCTGCTGGATTTGGGGTCGTCTGGGATCTCCTCTTTGTTTTTGAACCACTGGTACTGAGATTTGGGAAAACCCTCTTCCTCCAAACAGCTCAGTTCTGCCGACTTCCCAACGGGCACTGACTTAGGGACACTGCATTTGGGCATCACTGGTTTCACTGCGAAGAGCAAATGCACAAGTTTATATGAGAATGTTCGTGTGAGGTTCAGACAGTCATTTGGAAACGCTAGTGTCGTAATGCTGCTAGGCTAATGACGCTCTCATGTCATGCTCTCAATGTCAGCCTGACCCTTTCTCTTGGAACGGACAGTTATGGTCAGACGGGTACATGATTTTCGGACAGTGCCAAAGACCAAAACACGCGGTGGTCTTTCTTTAGAATGGCGATAGCAGAGATGCAATTTCGGATCGCTCCTCTTTTAGCCCTGAACACGCCTTTGCAGCTGGGTAGGTCTGAGCTCAACGCATCCTCACATGTTCTGTACACCACAAGGTGGCAGCGACCTACAACATGGTTTCAGCTTACAGCATCCCAAGAATCACTGAGCAAGAGTTTCATCTGGAACGCTTTCACGGGTTTCAGCTTCCTGTTTATAGGTGATACGATGGCTTTTGTCCATTCAAAAGATATGATAGTTTGTTTTGAATTCTTATTTGCTATGGCAACGGAGCTTGATTTTCATCACTAAGAAACACATCAATATTAGTGAAAAAAGGAGAAAGACCATTTGTAGTAGAATGCTATGTTTGGGTGCATCTACACACACCCAAACTTTGATAATGCAGAGCAGTCAGTTTTACTTCCTTTTTCCATTGTGTCATTCAGCTCTCAATAACAATGATGTGGCTTGTTCTATTTATTACAAAAAGCAGAGCTAACTAAGATGAGTTGAGTTATACATTTATACATTTTCACTTTTGTGGCAAAGACAAATTTGGACATCTAATGGGTATATGCAGAATATTTTAGGTCCAACCATAGCTGGATCTTACCTCTCACTGTCAGGTCAATCACAATCTCATCAAAGGACTTCTGGTCGTCGGGGGCGGTCACTTCACACCTGTACTTTGCCGTGTCTGACCTGGTTGCATTGGTGATCACTAATGTGGCTGGTTCCCTGATAACTGCTCTGTTTTCCAAGTCACCTGCAAAAATACATGTGTCATTACAAATCGAGTGTCAAACCTATATATCCTCTATAACATTTGTTTGCCCAATTTTAATTGGATCTTTTTCATACCTGGCAGTTTTAACTGCTCACCATGGATCTATAATAAGAACTGGATAAGGCACTCCCCCTCCATCCCGGGGCAAGATCGACTAGTGGTCGCTCCATAGGTACTGCAGCTCCCTGGAGCTCTGGCCCAGAAAAATTCTCCCGTGGAGCACAATGCATTTTTGGGAATTCAAACTGCCTATGTTTGGCTGACAGAACATCCACAGCTTTCACAAAAGTCGGATTTTAGAGAGATTCTTCAATATTTTCACAATCTGAACTTTTTAGAATTTTTAAATCCTCAAAGCCCTTAAAATGTTGCTTTGTAAAATGAAGTCTAGCCCTGCTCTGAGCTCGCACTATCTCCGCTACAGCAGCTATCACTCTGACTGGTCAGAATTGATCATGCGGTGCACATTTCTGTGATCACAAGGTGGGGGCACTAGGCCAGTATTCAGGAAGTAATACAGAATAAAAAAACTTCTTTTGGCATTTTGCATCAATGAGCTCAGGCCACTGAAAACAACACAACGCCATCTTTGGTTCGTCTTCCAGATCTCATTATACTTCCATGCTGCTCACTAACACTCAGAGTGGTCATGTCATTTGATGAGACGTGCCAAGTCAGCTGGTTTAAACAGGTCTGCATACAACATCTGCAGTCCTACTTTTTCAGGACAGAATCCCAGATATGTGAGAGGAAAAAGGTCCCTTCCTCCCGGTTTAAAGTCCTGTGAGCACATATTTCAATTGTCTCCTTAATTCAGTGACGATGTTGTTTAAGAAGAGAGCGTTTAAGTCAGCTGACCAGACACGTCACAGCAACATCACATGACCACTCTGAAGAAGAGTCCAAACTGTCAGGTATGAAACAAACTAAACCTTGGTCTGAAAAAAGAATCTGTTATCAGACCAGATGAACCTCTTTTGCCTGTTCATTTACCTTACCTGACACTTTCTTGTCAAAGTACACGTAACTGGGCCCTTCGTTCTTGATCTTCTTCCATTCTATCCTGGGGTTTAGTGTTGAAATGGACTCAATCAAACAAGATAATTCGATTTCTGCAGGACAAAGAAAGGGAATTAGATCTAGGTGGATGTGAGTAGGTGTGTTTCAGGTTAGGAGCATAGAGGGTTTTCACAAGTAAAATATAAGGTTCTTTGGTTATTGGTACTTACTATCAAATTCATCGGTCCAGGGGGATTCGTTGTTTGTTCGTAGTACCACTGCTAACACGTTGAAATAGCCTGCAAAGACAAACAGAAAAGGCAAAGGATATGCATTATTATGCTGTCTTTTAATTTAAAAAAATGCATTAATGGGGATGGGCAATACATTGGTTCCAATGTCAGCGTCGATGTTGGCAGATATAAAAAAAAAAAAAGAAAATAAAAAAGATCCAATATTTTTTCAGTGCTGTGTAACATTCCCAGTTTGTCTGGGTTTTGTTAATCATTTTTGCCTTTTGAACAGACTCGTGAGTAAAAAAAATTGGTTAAAAATGTGCAAATAGTCTGTATGTTTACACAAACGATACAAATTATTTTATGTCCTGTATACATTTTGATATTGGGAAGCTGGAGGAAGTGTCTGGGGTGGGGGAAATCTGTGAGTCTCCTAGACCGCTGCCCCCGCGACCCCAGATAAGCCCAAGAAAATGCATGGCTAGATGGGCATTTTGATATTATTTTTACAAAAGTGAAAAGTTAATCTGTGACTTTTGCTCATATTTGTGGGCCTTGCTATACATTTAAAAAGGTAAATATCAGTATCAACCGGAGCAGCATCAGTGTCAGTAAAACTCTATATGGGACAGTCCCTCTGGTTTAACACAGAAAATGAGTCGACATCCACTCATGTTCTATTCTTGTTTTAACATCCTCCTTGGGCATGTCCAAAATTCATCACTTATTTCACTAAGTCAATTAGAAAACAAGGCATTTTCACGTCAAAACGCCCCATCCTCACGTCATCCTACATTAGGCCAATAATGTGAGCAATCTGCCGCTCTTTGGCCTGGTTCAGCAATCATCCCTCTTTCATATTTAGTTGGTCAAAGCATTGTGTATGTGTGTGTATACGTGTGTGTGTATACGGGTGTGTGTGCGCGCGTATGCGTGTGTGAGCATGTGTGTGTATATATGTATGTGTGTGTGTGTGTGTGTGTGTATATATATATATATATATATATATATATATATATGCACATATATATATATATATATATATATATATATATATATATATATATATATATATATGTGTGCGTGTGTGTGTGTGTGCGTGTATATGTGTGTGTGTGAGGGGTGGGGGAGAGCTGTTTCTATGCACAGTGCATAATTGCGCAGGGAGGCATGTGGCCTTTTCAGGGCAAGCTCGCCATGCCAGTAGTTCAAGCACCCGCTCTCTCTCCCTCCTCTCTCTCTCCCTCCTCTCTCTCTCCCTCCTCTCTCTCTCCCTCCCCATCGCTCTCTCCCTTCCCCTCTCTCCTTAACCATCACTCTCTCTCTCCCTCTTCATCGCTCTCGCTCTTCCTCTCACTCCCTAACCATCACTCTCCCTCCCCTTCGCTCTCTCTCTCTTTTCCTCTCTCCCCCTTCCCAGCGCTGTCTCTCTCTCCCTCTCCCTCTTTCACCTCGCTGTCCCTTTTTCACCCTCTTTCTCTCCCTTGCTGTCTCACTCTCCTCCCCACTGTCTTTCTCTCCTTCTATGTCCCCTCCCTCTCTCTTCCTCTCTTGCCTCCTCACTGTCTGTCTTTCTACCCCTTCACTGTGTCTCCCTCTCCCTCTCGTCTTGCTCTCTGTCTTTCTGTCTTTCCCCCTCTCCCTTGCTGTTTCTCTCTCTTGGCCTCGTGTTCGAGTCCATGTGGGACTAAGGTTGCAAGAGCACCCCAGCACCCCGGAAAGACGGGTGTCGGTATGTGCAGGGGGGAGAGGGGGAGAAGGGGGAATAGGGGGTAGAGGGTGGAGTAGAGGGAGAGAGGGGAGGTATGTGGTAGAGGGGGTAGGGGGGGATAGGGCCTTGAGGAGGGGGCTGCTGAATCATCCTGACAGCCCATGGTCTACGATGCAAAGTCATTTCCACATGAGCGTTAGAAGCAGCACACTTAAATTAGTGAGATGACTAAACACAAGCAGCGCCGACTCTGAATAAAATCCTAATCTGATTTATGCTCCTTTCTTAAATGATACTGTTCTAAACACAGATGCTGACCAGACACCGCTGTGTTTACATTCACACCAAAATCTGATCTTTGTCTGATTTCTGGAGTTATGGGATTATTCACATGTCATGTAAACAGTTCTATCTGCTGTGATGTATCTGATGAGTTCTTGCTGACTGTTCACACCAGAGCAGGTTTTGACAAGGACAGTTATGCAAAAAGAACAAACTAATGTGGCAAAGACAAAAATAAAAGCAAAAATGTTAAAGATCACACTAGTTATTTTAAAATGCATTGTACTCAGTCTTCCAAATGACAAGAGCTCAGTAGAATAGTGTTCGTTCATGGATCTGAGGGTTGGTGGTTCAAATCCAGCTCCTACAGATGAATGATGTCATGGTGTCCTTAGGCAAGACACTTAACCCACCTCGCCCCCAGTGTCTGCGCACACTGGTGTATGAATGTGTGTGAGTGGGTGAGTGGTTCCTTGATGTAAAGTGCTTTGACTGCCTTACTCTAAAAATCCTCTGATTAACGAACACACGTCACCAGGGGTTTTTAATGATCAGGCTTCTCTTGTGCTCAGATCTAATTATTGGGCTTTCTGATTATTCTAGTTAGATGATGCTTTTGTCTGGCTTTGTAAATCTACCATGTTTACACACACTTTTGGGTTGATGTGAAGGTGCAATGTGAAGTGCAGTGACTTTAAACTATACAGTAAAGTATCTTAAATATGTACATGGCTTTTTCTATTCAATTCCATTCATGTGTTGATTTATATAACACATGTAAAACTACTTCAGCTGACCACAGTGCTTCACACTTTGAGCGTAGGTTTGATGCTATTTTGAATTTAATAAAACTGCGGATCTTCTGGCTTAGTGGTACATGCTCAACCCACTGAAAATATGTTAAAATGCACTGATTAAAAAAAAAATAAAAAAATAAAAAAAAAAGAAGCAACCTCAAAATCAAAACACAGCTAAAACATGCAAATATTTGGAAGCTGGAAGATTTATAAGTTAAGTCTACACTGTATCTCACAGTAATGTACACTACCAGCCAAGTCGGGACACACCATACCCCTACTATTACTACTACTACTGCTGCTGCTTTTTATATCCATACACAAGACATCAACTATATTATGTAGTTAAAAAAAAATTCAACTTTTTTATATATGTATTTTATATTCAGATCCTCAAAGTACACACACTTTGCTTTGTCAAAATATATATACTTTTTTTCTTTACTACATAATTCCATATATCTTACTTCATATATCTGATGTCTTTTGTATGTATATAAAAAGTAAAAAGTAGTAAAAATAAAAAAAAAACACCGGATGAGAGGGTGTATCCAAACTTTTGACTGGTAGTGTACATAAAATGCATAATATGTAAAAAAAAAAAAAAAAAAAAAAGTAGTATGATCCACAGAAGAACAGTTAGCCTTTAGCCTAATAGCATGAGCCCAAATATAGAAGTGTTTAAATCTGCTTACAAATAACGAACTGCTTTTCTCAGCAGATTACAGCCCGGATTTAAGCAGTGCGTAAAATATATGTAGGTGTCGTTTAAAGTTAATTAGCGACTTGCATTGCTTTTGGAGCCGAGCCGTCTAACCCCCACCAACTGTCAGATCGCGTCTTGGGTCACCTGGTCTGGCAGACAGACGGGGTAAGCTGATTAACCCAAGGCCTTTTCTGGAGACGATCATGACAAGACAACAGCTTGTTTTTAGCCACTGCTGTCGGTAATTACGCTACACAGAGGTCAGTGGTAGGTTGCGGTTTAGCTTCAAAACAACACAGATTTTTGCACTGTTCTGAGAAAAGGGGCTCAGACTTTTAACACAAAGTAGATAAGAAAATGTTTGGATTTCTGAGTACCAACAGATCTAAACTCGGACTATATCAGGTTTAAATTAGGGTTAAACCAGATCTAAAATGAGACTAACATGGAAAAGGTAGCGCTAATAAAAAATCAACACAAAGAAGGACAAAAACTAAACAAAATAAACAAAATAAATCCTTTTGTTTCTAAATAAAATAGCAGATGGCCACGTGTGCCATCAATACACATCACAGTTTGAGAAGCACCGTTTTTACACTACAGTTGTTACCAATATCAAAATCAAATACTAATCAATACTAAAACTAGTATCGAAACTAGATATTCATTTGAGCAGGTATCGATACTACAAAAATCACATTGACACAAAAGAATTGAACCTTTCCTGAATAGTTTTAGAATGATTTTGAACTGTATTAAAACAAGTATAAGACACATAGATTAGTATACACCCATGGACCTCTACAGATCCTACCTGGACGACTGAGGGATTACACAGATGTAAGGCCAACAGTTGCACGCCCACATGTTCACAGCTATCTATATTACATGAAAGCACCTATGCAATTTTGATGATTACATTCATTGAGATGGTCCTTCCGATGACGGATATGTCTTTAAGTATGCTCTCTTTAACATCCCTATCCATGCTAAATAAGTCATGTATTAGCATTAGTGTTATGGTGCTATACCGCGGGTGACCTTGGCTTAAGAAGGAATCAAATGTACAAAAAACATATAAGGACAACTGGATACCACAGGTTTTCATGATTTTCTAATTATTACTTATTGTGGGCGACATTAGAAGGTTGGCGGTTCGAATCTCGTTCTCGAAATAAACACCATCAGTTGACCAGGCAAATTTATTAACAGGAGGTTGGTGGTGTGATTCAAGCTCCCAAAGATAAATGCTGTCATTGTGTCCTTGGGCAAGACACTTAATCAACCTCACCCCCTAGGTCTCTGCACACTGGTGTATGAATGTGTGAGTAGTTCCTTGGAAAAGTGCTGTATAAAATGTAGCAATTTACCATATTTATCAAGTTTTACATAAGTTGAGTAGCAGTTCGTAGGAAAAGTTTAAAAGAAAAAGAAAAAATACAAGAAGTAGCGATGAGTTTAAACAATGGAATACCTCTACTTACATCACAGAAAATTCTACCCAACGTGCAAGGAAGATTTAAGCGCAAGGAAGGAATTTTGGGAAAGTTTTAACAAAATGAAGGTGTTGCCTTCTATTTGTATAAGTCCAATCATGGTCAATGGTCAGTGGTTACATTTTTATATCGCACTTTTCCACCTTCAAGGTACCCAAAGCGCTTTACATCAGGGAACCACTCACCCATTCACACACACATTCATACACCAGGTGGGTTAAGTGTCTTGCCCAAGGACACAACAACAGTATTCATCTGTGGGAGCTGGAATCACACCATCAACCTGTGGGTCAGTGGATCAGACTGTTCTACAAATGATGTTCATGTCAAGAGCGAGATTAAAACTGCCAACCTTCGGATCAGCGGACAAACGCTCTACCAACTGAGCCACTGTCATAACTATTGTGTAAATCCGACAAGTTTGTTCAAATGATGGTTGCTAGGTAACAGTTATTCAATTACCTCTATGTATGTCACACCGGCTGCCAACCAGGAAGTAAAATTATAAACTTCACCCAAAATGTTGAAACTAGAAAAAAATCAGCAAGATATAAAGTAAATTCCAACTAATCTAACTATGTTTTTGTGAAATGAGTAGTCTAACCTGTCATATGCAAGTTTTTTCTTTTCAAAACTCCGTCCCTGCTCCGAGGCTCTCCCTGGAGGACCAGCCTAGGTTTACTTTCAAACACAGATGCACAGGAAGAACTTTTTCAGAGAGCAACAAAAGTGCGAGACTGCTTTTTCTTCAGAAACTTGACAATCAAAACAAAACCAATACGGCTGAATCGTGCTCTCTCGTTGCTGCCTCCTTTCAATGCTGCACACAAACTGCACATTTCTGAGACAGTTTTGACTTCCTCTTCGCAGCTGTATGTAGGGCGTTTTTGATAAAGTGTCAAATGGAAAATGGATCTCTTTTACTCTCCAGCTTTCACGATGGCAGTTATGTGGTGCTCATCTGTATAGCTATAAACGTAGCGACAAAGCTAGTGTTTGATAGACAAGTGAATGCTAACTTCTGGAGTTATGTTTCCAATGAACCTTGTGTACCGCGCTACCAAATCCCAGCTGTAACTAGGCCAAGTATGTGAAGGGTCCAAAATATCGGGATGTCCTGTGTTGAAATAGATCTGAGTCTGAGGGGAAATGATTTTGAATGGTTCACACCGCATTGTGAGCTTGAGTTTAAAGCGCATATGACCCCCTTTCACTAAAACATAGCTAACGTCATTATACTTAAGATCTGACAAAAAATCCTGCCTATTTTTTTTATTTTTATTTTTTATTTCACTTCCTGGTTGGACATGTGCAGCAGATGTGACCAATGAGGTATTAATAAGGGCCCTTATTAATACCTCATTGAGTGTGACATACATAGAGCTAATTTCATAACTGTTACCTAGCAACTATAACGTTAACAAGCTCGTCTGAACTGCGCGGTTATGATTAGTTATGATTAGACTAATAAAAATATGATTATACCTTAAAATTTTCTCTGTTAATAACATAAGTAGAGGCATTTTGTTTTAGAACGCAGCTACTTCCTGTGTTTTTATGCTTTTCTTCTAAGGCTTTTTTCTTGCCACTTAACTTATGTAAATAGCGACCACATCTACAATCCCACAAACCAAGTCATAATTAGAAAAACATGAAAATCTGTTGTATGCACTAAAGGGCACATATTACACTATTTTGCGATCTATGTTATAATGTTATTTCTTCATCACAAACAGACCTGGAGTTGTGTTTTGTTTCATTCATGTTTAACACCCAAAGCTGCAAATTTAGGCTAAGAAAATGCTCTGTTCCACCTTGTGATGTCATGTGGTAATACAGGAAGTGCTCCACTGTGTTTTTAAACTCCATACACCTTCACTAGAATCATTAGGACGAGCATCTCTACTGATCTAAAGGTAAAAGGAGCTGTTAACTTGAAAACTACCTCTTCATGACATCACAAGGTGGAACAGAGCATTTTGGGCTGTATGTAGACAGACTAATAGTAAAGTGTTAACCAAACATGTGTGAATGAAACAAAACACAACTCCAGGTTTGTTTTTGAGGAGGTAACAGTATTATAAGAGTCAGTTTCTTGTAATGCAGGACCTTTAATGCAACAATCAGCTCCATGTTTGAAAAGGTCGATAGCGTTAGCTTCCCGGATCTCCCTCCTCCTTAAATCATTAGCACAGATTAGCTGACTAAGTGAGCTTGACGCAAGAGTACAAAGATTGAGAGGTTGAAAATGGAAACAGCTGTGAAGCCCCCACTCTAAAAAGTAGATCTGCGTAATACTCTCAGATGGTAAACAGCAAACAGAGCAGGAAGAACTCTATAGGGATTTACAGGGCTCAAGCCAAGCAACATGTAGAACCAGGGATTTATGGGACTCCCCTCTTCAGAAGAAATCCAAGAGGCTCGTAAATATTATGGTGATGTGATGTTAGCTACCAAGCTAACGCTGCATCATTATTGAGAGTGAACTATGACTTAAACATCTGGTAGAGTGACAGCTTCAAACTGTAGAAAGTTTTAGTTTTTAGTTTAGCAAAGAGAGATTGGAATAGCTACAAACTTACTATAACTGAATTTGCCTATCATCCAGAACGCACACTTCTCCAATCCTTTAAGAAAATGTGAGTCTGGTCACTGGTGAATTCACATGGGCATGATTGACAGGTGGATTATCTAATCATGGACTCACATTGTTCATCTGTATCAAAACAAATATGGCTGCTTTTCAGGAAAAAAAAAGAAAAAAATATCACGGAGGCTCAAAAACATGACAGACTCCAGCAGAATCAATGAGGGAAGCATTAACTCTGTTAATGTGAGATGTGAGAAATGAGATTTTAATCAAAATTATGGGTGACCAATGAACTCCTTCATGTCACGTGCTGAAACACTGAAATAAATGAATCTGATTGGCTGGAGGCGCAACGGAGAGTGTGGTGACTAAACAGATACCTTTCTGAATGCCACTACACTCAGTCTTCATGTATATATCATGTATATACATCTCACTTTTATAATTCATATGGCATCAGTGAAAAGTGTGTAACAAGCCACTGGGCAGAAAAACCAAAAGAGACAAAGGTGGTCATGGTAAGGTCACTGACAAATCGCACAAGTGCTGAGTGGGTGTTATTAGACTGCTGTTTCCATCTCGGACACATCCTTCCCTGGTCATATAGGTTCATCCTGTCAGGCTAAAGTTAATATGAAATTCCTCCATTGGGAAAAATAGACTCTGTGCAAAACAAGTCAGCAGCATAGGAAATAGAGCTCGCAATCGAAATCACATACAATAAAATATGTTTTATAATATAAAATCTGCTATCCCTGAAGTTTAGGTCTGTACAAATATGTTCTGAAATATCCCTGTGTCAGATGCCCTCCCCGTGTCTCCATGGAGTCTTATTTTGGATAAAAACTGCTAACCCTGTAGTTAAGATCTGTTCTGAAATAAATGTGATTCTTGTATTAGTTTGTCAAATGTAAGAAAAAGTGAACTTCAAACTCAATCCTATAAAACATAATCACAATGTTTCACAGAAAAATATCTGTAGCAGAGATAGATCAATATATGGCCAATATTTGGACTCAATATTATATTATATTATATTTGGCCTTAAATCTCTAGCAAAGGCCGATATTTAGTTTTGGTGAGTTTGCTGCCTAGAAAATACACACAAAGCTTTACATTAACACTTTAACACATAGAGATAACTGCACAACACGTGACTACACAGCTCTCTTATAGGTTTATGGTAAAATGGGGCTGTGGGTGAGTTTGTAGTATTTGAATCACATAATTTGGGGAAAATAATGAAAATCAGCCAAAAATATTAACAGAGCTCATCAGTCATTGTTAGCTCTGGATTCTAAACAATCAATATTGGCATTGGTCATTAAAAAACCCACATCCATCTCTGATCTGTAGTAGATATTTTTTTTTCGAAATAGTTCAGCCCTACAGCCATAAAACTCAGCTAAAACCTTTTGTGTGCAGAAAATTTACATACACCCTTCTATGCTCATAACTACATCTGAGTCTTTGTTGCCTCTCAAATCAAGTTTTGTATAAGGGACAAACAAATTGCTACATAGCATTGTTATTCCCTCAAATAAGTTTCTATTTAAGATCACATCATCATTTTGAGTTGAATGAGGCGCTGCAGGGAGCATAAAGTCACTGAGGTTTGTACAAAAGCAACGCTGCAAAATAAAATCACATGGATCTTATTAACGTAGCATTTTTCTCCTCAAATGAATTCTTCTATTGTTATGTTTGGCTCCCAGCTGAGGAAAACATGCTAACAGCTAACGTGTTATGTGGATGATTAGCATTAAACGGTGCAGGTGCTCACTGACCTACTTCATGGTTTAGACCTCTGCTTTGCTCTGGTCCTTCTCTCAGTGATGGACACAGCCACAAGAAGCCTGGGAATGTGTTCAATAAACTTTAATCTAGTGTCTCATTCAATCCTCGTTATCTGGGTCTTTTATTTGAGAGATAAAGAACCACTCCTCTGACAGTAAGTCATTACATTTTCTATGCCAAAAGCTACACCATGTAACTTTTAAATCAAAAAGACTCAAATAAGATCATGTTTTTTTTTTGTTTTTTTTTTGTTTTTTTTGTTTTTTATTTTAGTTTTGTTTATTGCACTGAAAAATATGCTTGCACCTCCACCCACCTGACTATTGATTTCCATGGAAGTTGTTTGCATGTTTGTTTTGTTGTTGTTTTTTTAATTCATTGTTTCAGACACAATTATTACTCAGTCCATGTTTTTCTTTTTTTCTTTTTTTTAAGCTATAAGTTTGACTATAATCTCCCACAGTCTATTGTCTTCATGGAAAATGTTCTGAAGTATGGTTTTAATTCTCTATTTCCAGGTGCCACCTCCAGAAAGTTACACACTGTACCTTTAAATAAGCATCACTTATTAAAAGTCTGTTTGGTTTATGTTTAATTGAAATCATTATTAAAACACATTTTAACTTTGAAAAGAAGAAATAGAATACAATCAAGATCAAAACCATTTTAAAAATATGATTTCTTCATCCATATCTCTCTGCTTTAGTCAAATCTTCATCTAAGTTTTTTTTTGTTTTTCTCTCCCTCTCCGCCCCCACACTGGGCACGAGGGCACAGTGTGTAATCTCAGTGTAATGCCCTGGTAATACCCTCAGGTCTTACACGGCTGAATAATACAGAAGACCCACAGGAGCTGGAAACGTCTTGATGCTTGGCGCTGTGTAATGAATCCCTCCTACTTTTCTATTGGGCCTCCTGGGAAGCTGCTTGTTTCCTGTTTCGCTGCCTCCCTCCTCTGCACATCCAAAGAGGTGAGGCGGTATCATAAATAGAAAGGTTCAATTAAGAAACCGCGAGCTGTTCCCCCGGGTCGGCCTTCACGTGCCGCCTGTGGAGAATATTCCCACGCCCCTCACATCAAAGTGCAAACACCTACTTTTTCAGCTAGTTTCTATTCAAATGCACACGGCTGTATACTGACGCTCAGCTAAAACCCACTGCTGCAGGCTCAGTTCTGTGGGTACCTTTTGTGTGGGTACCTGCCGTAAATATTTATCATAATTTTACATGAATCAAGTGGCAGTTTGTGGAAAAAGCTGAGAAGAAAATGGGGCGACAGCAGCTCAGTTGGTAAAGCGAAGGTTGGTGCTTGGTGTATGAATGTGTGTGTGAATAAGTGAGTGGTTCCTTGATGTAAAGCGCTTTGAGTGACTTGAAGTTGAAAAAGTGCTGAAGGTGATATCATTTATAGTGAAAGAAAGCGGAGAAATGAATGCATCAGCGGGTCAAGAGAGTAATCTACAGGTGCTCTGCTCAACTGTGGCCACAAGGGATTTAAAAACAGAATGCAACTGACCGACCAACGTTACTAAAAACGTGTGTGTACTGCAGTAAGTAGAGATCTGAGTCACTCTGCAGCGTGAAACATGAAAAGTCCTTTGTTACAGCATGAGCAGCCAGTGATGTCATTTATTTTCATTAGTCTAATCATAACTATTGTGCAGTTTAGACATGTTTTGGCCCTTAATAACATTATGGTTGCTAGGTTACAGTTATGGAATTAGCTCTACGTATGTGACATCTGCTGCCCGTGTGCGACCAGGAAGTAAAATGACAAATACATTCTATTATAAAATCAAAATGTCAACAAAACAATAAAGCAAAACGAAGAAGGAGTGAAAATAAATCAGACCTATTCTACAAAAGGGACTTTTTCAGAGCTTTTATCCCACTGTGACGTAGTTACTTCGTTCTTCAATTTTATTTTGTTAATCGATGATACACGTAAGACTCGAAAGTGTCGCATAATCATTTTGGAACAACTGAAAAAAAATCTGCTGCTCGCTTCTGCCGACTCTTTTACTGCGACACCAGCTCCCATTCGGCGCCACAATTGTCTAACATGGAAGCGAGCAGACTTGTTTCCTTTAATAAGTCATTTTAGATGAATTTTGCGATTTAAAATGTGCAAACTATAACATAATGATCCACGGGTGTCATAGATTATAACTATATAACACACATAAGCACAATAGTTAACTGTTTTAGTGAAATGAGTCGTCTAACCTGTCATACGCACTTTAACATGTGCTTTATTATCAATGTATTTAGTCACAGTTTGACCTTACGATTCTCCAAATAGCCCCAAAGCCTTCAACAGGAACAACCACCCCCCCATCCACATTACATTAACGGACATCAGCGAGGTCATGTCCCCATAAGGATTGCTATATTTTTAACAGTTGACTATAGCCTACATTACATTCATGTGGGAGGGGGGAGGGAGGGGGGTTTCGTTATCAGTTCTAAGTATCAGAGCCTCCGATGGCGATGCTGGAGGTCTGAACTAGCATGTGCATTCAAACACACGTGGGCACATAAGAACACATGTCTAGTTTATTGACTGCATGGAGCTAATGTTACATGAAAAACTCAGCCTACATAACTGCCATCCTAACTAGTGCTGTCACGATTTCAAACACGATTTCGATACTAAGGACAGTCAGTACTTGATACCAATTCCGAAACCACAATAATAATAAAAAACACACTTTATTTAGTCAATATAATGTGATTTTCAGCATTAACTGGTATTTTATATTCCCATGTGGCCTTATATCTGTGTAATCCCGCAGTCGTCCAGACAGATTCCATTGTGCTCCATGGGCGTACACGAGTCTGTGTGGTGTTCTGATACAGCTCAAGATTATTCTAAAACTTCAGAAAAGCTTTGTTTCTGTTCTGCGAATGTGCCTTTTTTAATATCAAGTTTCAATACTAGTTTTAGTATCTGATTTTCAACACTTTTGACAGCCCTACTTCAAATACACTGTAGGTGAATAAGATCTAGGAACAACAATACCGAAGGTGAGGCTGTGATCAGATGGTCCAGCGGGTCCCGGGTGCACGAGTATCGCTGTGTACGGCTCGTCTGGATTCTAAAATAGACGGGCGTTTCACATGCTGTGCTCAGGTCAGTGGCAGTGCAAGGCTAAACCGGACGGAGCTAGATTACAAGGAAAGTCAGCGCTTCACCAGATCCAACGTGATCGAAACATATAACAAATACTACACTGGGCCGATCGATTGGTTCCTAAAAAAAGGGAGTGGCTAAAGCTCTCAAACGATTCATTATCTCTGTGATCTGACTGTGTAACTGGACTCAAAATACTACAGCTGCAAAAAGAACTATTTATACAGAAAAGTAAAAGTGTATTCATCTGTAAAAAGGCAGATTAAACACAGGATTCACTCCCAAATCTTCAGCTAATTTGCTCCAGACCTTCCCCTTTCTGCTGTTGTGTGTATAAATGCTTATAATATAAATAAAATAATTACTCTACTGTGTAATTTCTATATTTCAAGAGTATGTTGCAAATATTGTTGTTTCAATAAACTGCGGTCACTATAAGTATAACAAGTTCATACTTTTTACTTTTACTTCATCTGTACTGTACTCTGTATCTGTACTTTCTACTCCCCTACATTTTGAACTGGACTGAGAAGTATTTTTTATTTTTATTTGAGACCTGCTGAAAAGACTGTGGATTATTTTTAACACGTTCATAGTTTGACCAAGCAAAAATATACAAATAAAAACAGAAAGGAAAAAAATGTTTCTGTTGAACAAAATTATTATTATTATTATTATTATTATTATTATCATCATCATCATCATTATTATTAACAACAACAAAAACAACAACAACAACAACAATAATAATAATAATAATAATAATACATATTATTATTATTATTATTATTATTTAATAATATTTAATTTCAAAATCTGAAAAATACTTATATAATACTTAAAATACTTACTTACATTTTTAAACAGGTAATTTAATACTTTTCATGTGATACTTTTACTTTTATTTGAGTAGTTTTTGCTCCAGTATCTGTACTTTTACCTAAGTAACAAAACTGAGTACTTCTTCCATCACTGGTTTTGATGATCTCACAATGGTGGGTCACATTATGATCAGACTGCTTCACTTCTCAGTGTCTGACTCAAATTTGACATTCGCTCCAGTCAGCACAGACTGTCCTGGAGAGATGATGGAGACATATCCATGTTGGTGCCAGCTGTCTCTCACTCTGTGGTGTTAAGAGGCGGCCTGGGGGCTGTGAGGGGTCCCTATGGGACCCAAGTCTCAGGGTCTTTTAAGGCCTGTAAATCTTTATGGTCTCACACAAACCAGGCTGCGCTCTTAAAAGGCCGACACCTGATTTCAAACCATGAGTCAGGAACATGTTATAGTTTGAACTTTGGCCCCTCCCGCTCAGTCTTTTCTACCACTGTGATACTGCATCATGACCATAGAAGTGGACTAAGTGAGCGCGACGTCACCCACAGCGTTCGGCTCTAGTCAAATGAAGCTCATCGAGGCTAGAGCAGTTATAAGGGCGAATTTAGAGGCAAGTTGCATATTAGAAATTCCGACTGCGAGTATCATAGCAACCAAAGAGCCAATCAGGAGCAAGGCTATTGAAGGTAACGCCCCTTCCCACTCGCACCACTGGTTTAGCAGGGAGCTAGTGCTTAGTTGTTGCTAACGTTAGCAACAGTGACCTCGGGAAACAAAGGCGCCTGATTTGTCTGTCATTAATGTTCATATCTTGAGTTACGGACACAGTAGTGAAATAAAAATTCCAGGATCATGTAGAGTGAGTTAATATGAGCATTTTATGACCAAAATGACGAGGCTTACTGTAGCCGTTACAGAGAGAGGAGCGACAGTTTTCCACTGTAAAGTAAATTGCAGTCGATGGAGGTGGACATACGCCCAAGAGCCTATTTGGAACGAGGTGGCTAGCAGGTTAGCTATGTCCATTTATATATACAGTCTATGACCATGACCCAGTGTCTGAGATAGTGTCAAGTCGTTGCTTGTATATAGTTCTACACTCTCTGCCTATTTTAAACTTTTTAGTCACTACTGATAACGCACCATGGCAGAGAATCAAGTGTTTGTGATAGTGTCAAGCAGTTGTTAACTATGAATCTTAGTAACAATGTGCCTGATCGGGCGAAAAGAGGTGACACTGCCGGCAGCTGTATTAGTTATTACAAAACAAAATGTTATGTAAAATGTAGGGATGGGACTTTCGGCTTTTTTATGGGATTCAAAATTTTTTTATCCATTAATTTCAAAGAGTCGTTCAAAAGACTGGCTCTTTTACTGTTTATTAATATGGCAGACCGCAGGGTGAGAATTTATTTGAAGAACAAACTAATCACAGAGAGAAACAACCAAGGCTTAAATGTGTTTAAAATTGTTCAAACAGAGAGGGGAGTGGGAGTGAGTTTACCCTTTCAATTTATGCATAATCTAAATAAAATGTTGCACTATAATAGTAATAATAATTATTATTACTATTTTAAAACTAACTGTTAATATGATACCAGATATATTTTTTCTGCACAAAGCTCTCACTCGTTCCGCCCATATGTATGCGTTAATGTCATAGACTGTATATATAAATACATAGCTAACGCCCTAGCCGCCGTGTTCCAAATAGAAAGTGATTATGGTTGCACTTCCAGCTCCATCGGCTCTGGCTCCAATTCACTTTACATTAGAAAACTGTCACCTCTCTCTCTGTAACTGCTGCTGTCAGGCTCGTCATTCTGGACTCAAACTGTTCATATTAACCTGCTCTACGTGGTCCTGCTATTTTCATTTCGGTATTGTGTCCGGACCTCAAGATATGAAGATTAATAACAGATAAATCTGGCACCTTCTTTCCCTGAGGTCACGCCCGCTAGCGTTAGCAGCAGGTTTGATTGACAGCGTTGCTAAGCACCCGCTCCCTGCTAAACCAGTGGTGTGGGCGGGAAGGGGCGTTACCTTCAACAGCTTCACTCCAGATTGGCTCTTTGGTTTCACCTACTCTGGTTCTGTGCTGGTTCTTGTGTTGGTTCAGTGTTAATTAGTATAAAAATGCATACAAATTAGAAAGAAAAAGATCCAGATCCAACAATGTTAAAAAATCGTTCAAACGAGCCGAGTCACATCACTCGTTTATAAATGTCTCTATTTCTTGTTTAGTTGATTTTACTTTGTGATGTATGATGTAAAGAGCTTTTAACTTGACAAAAATAAATGAAAATCCAGTCCCGCCCCTTTAATGTGTTATGTTCGGGTCACAGTACATCTACAGTAGTTCTGCAGGAGCCTCCAGCTTCACTCAGCTCCTCCTGCCCAGTGAGTGGTTTGTGTTCAAAGAGTAATGTAAACTGTGCTACTAACAGGGCTGTGACTGCTCCGAGATGAAACGACAAGAAAAAGATGATATCATGAAGATAACACCCCAGGACAGACGTTCAGATCAACCCCAATGTGCCACTGCATTAATATTCCTCTTAACATCTGTTTTTTCTGTCCCTTCTATTTGGCTCAGAGGTTTTCTTTTGCCCCTGTTAAAGAAATAAACAAACTTAAGATTCAGCCTTGTGCAGAACCTGTGATGGAAGATTTAAAATGTTTGAACAAACAAGTCGCTCTTGTACAAACCAGTCATGCTAACTAACTAATGACAATAGAAGTAGTTTAGACAAATCCCAGAGAAGGTTGTGACATGTATACAGCAGGTCTACTCAACCACATAAGGCCCTTCGAGCGATCTGATCTAGTTTAGTCCTAGTTTAGTTCTGCTTTAGTCTGGTTACTAGACTAGTTTATTCTGGGTCAGTACTGATTTGGCAATGTTGGTAAAGCCTTTGGCCTTGTTTTTATATAGCGCTTTTCCACCTTCAAATCACTCAAAGAGCTTTACATCAAGGAACCACTCACCAATTCACACACACACTGATACACCAGGTGGGTTAAGTGTCTTGCCCAAGGACACAACAACAACATTCATGTGTGGGAGAAGTGGATCTGACATTCTACCAACTGGGCTACTTTGCCATTTTATTTTTGAAACAGATCCAGGTATTTTGTGCGACCCTAAAGAGTGTTAAAAGTGTTGTTGTGTGCAAATATCAGGGATGGAACAATAAACAAAAATGTCGTTCAATATCATCCCACGTCTAGCAATTCTCTGACCCGGAGGCCACAGTCCTGCAAAGACCTAACCCTCAAGAATATCAAGTTGAATAGCCCCATTATACAGACTAATACAGGCTCCATTATACACACTAATACGGTAATTATACAGGCTAACACATTAAAGTTTACATATTTTCTTCTTCTTTCAGAGATGGCTATGGATGACATTTGTAAATCTATATAATACAGCGTGAGTGTGTTCAGTAACAATACAAGCATTTACAACAACTCAACATGTCTAATCTGTCATTCATGTGCAGCTGTTTATGCTTGTATTTCAAATGACCCACGTTCAGTGTTTCCAGAGTGGAGGCGAGACCAAAAGTTGAAGTGGTCTCAGCGGTCCCACGTCTTACGCTGCCTAAAGACGCCAGTTTCCGTTTGACAAAAGTCTATGATGTCACCGGGGACACAAAACCCGACAAATGAATTCATAAGAGCATCACATATTACCATAAGCCCCTTTCTGAGAGGCGATTACTGCTCCCGCCCAGACAAACCGCTGCTCCTGTTCCCATAGCAATACTGGTATCATTTCCATAGTAACCGCAATGGCTTTGATGGCGCTCTCTGGTCACCCCCGCACCCCCAAACCCCACAGACGGACAGTGGCAAAGAGGATCTGTCTGGGCCTGTCACAATAACACATTTCAAAGGGCGAAATATAGATGATGAACGAAAAAAGGATTAAAACAAATTATTGTACTGAAGGGTCTGTCACCTGCTGAGATGTTATCGATTGCCTGGAATGTTCCACAGTATGGAATTAAACGTATCTATCTCCATGGAGACAAACAGGTTATGCAAACCGGCCGAGTTGCAGGTCAGATCTGTAGAGAGGTGACCTGCTCAGAGTAAGAATGCATGTTTTTAAGACATTTTTAAGGGGCTTCTCTCAAACTATGCTCCACCTTGTGATGTGGTAATACAGGAAGTGCTCCACTGTGGTTTTAAACTTCATACACCTTCTCTAGAATCATTTGGATAATTTCAGCCCTGGAATTGCCAATCTCTACTGAACTAAAGGTAAAAATGTACCAGTTAACTTCAAAACTACCACTTCATGACATGAGTATTTTGAGCTTTGGAGATGTAGACAGATTAATAACGCAGCATTACTCAAACATGTGTGAATGAAACAAAACACAACTTTAGGTATGTTTTTGATAAGGTAACAATATTATAACATGGCTTAAAGGTCACAAGAATCAATTTGGTGCCATATATAACCTTTGAAAACACACAAGACATGAAACATTGCAGGCAAAGCAATAACATCTCCATGGAGACAAGCCGGTGAAAGAAAAGTTACATAGTGCACTCAATATAGTAATTAGCGTGACAGACGTAACAGGGTTCCACCTGTTTTGTGGGTGAAAGTGCCCAAAGGACTTCCTTAAATGAAAACGCTGACTGTGATGACAGACTTGTGCTTTAGAGCTGAGCAGGCACTGACCCCAGGTGCTATTGTCACAGCTGTGAACCCCCTTTTCCTTTTCTCAAGTCTGCATTTAACTTGACCTCTGACCTCTGTGCTCCCGAGACTCACCGTCACCTCTGTGTGTGAGCCCAGAGCTATTTACAGGGAGAAAACATCACACAATTAGCAGGGGAAAACCACCTAGGTAGGGCTGGATGGTGATGGAAATGGAATTGTCAATCAACAGTTTTTTATATTGTGATTCACTATTTTACAATTTAATGGTTCACAGTGTAACGTTTCTGATGAGAGTCCGCCTCCTCGCTCACAGAAAGAATACATGTTTTTTGTGTAGTAAAGACATCAGTATGGGGAAATGCAAGATAAAAAAAGATTGTAGCACAATGGAACGTCCCATGCAAAGCTAAAACATCTCAATGGAGACAAGTACATGGCAACCCCCCTGCCTTCAGAAAATTATATATCGCACCTTTAATGCAGCTCTATGCTCAAACATTCTAACTGTTCAACCCACTTCTATCACTGGATGGCATCTGTAAGGCTCTGAGTGAGTGACAGCTGAATTTAACCAATCATAGTGATGTGAAGACGCAGATGACTTAATTCACCTCTTAAATGAAAATAAAAAGTCTACTTGAATCGTGATAACATCAAAATTGTGATATAAAGGTTTTGCGATTACACCCACACCTGTGTTTAATTATTTCACTTCTATTACTGCAGTTTTTTTGCCTGGGATCCAGACTAAACATTTTTTCAGTAACTGCGAAGATGTGAGTTTTGTCACCTGTGAATCTACCCAAGTTCAGATGGGCATGACTGACAGGTGGATTAGCCAATCAGGGACATGCATGGTCTGGTCATATCAAAACAAACATGGCTGCTTACAAGGAAAAAAAGAAAGGGAAAAATACCACAGGGGACTGAAAATCATCATGGGATTCTCCAGAATCAATGGGAAAAACACTAAACTCTTAACCTATAGTGAGAGAATGTTGTTGTTCTTGTAGGGTTGTCAAAAGTAGGACAGGACAGAAACCTTACACAGATATAAGAAAGTACTACTACACACTTTAATGTTGAAAGTCACATTCTATTGTCTAAATAGTGAGGGCACCAAGTGTCGAGGCCTTTAAAAAAAGGCCTTAAGACATTCTTGTTTAAAAAGTCTTATCAAGTTTTATGACTTTTTAACTGCTATTACTACTGTTATTAATTATTTTAATGTCTGCAAATGTAAATTAAATTGTAATGTCTTTTTATATGTTTATTACTTTCTCTAATTTATAATGTTTTTATATGTTTCTTCTGTGTCTGTAGCACTCTGAGATTTCTCTGAAATGTAAAGTGCAATACAAATAAAATGTATTATTATTATTATTATTTTGGTTTTTTTTATCATCATCGTGGTATCGGAATTGATTTTGAGTATCTAGTCTATTATTTAGTATCAAAATCGTGTTGAAATGTTAGTGTCAGGTGACCATCGAGATATCATAATGGACTTAACAATGCAAACTTAATTTCTCTCAGTGCAATATCCTCATGACTCATATGATCTTCCAGCTGCCTACAAAATGTCACCACCATCTCAGAAATGTGACCACAAAAGCCCGCCACTGTAGAAGAACAAACTTTAGGCGTATTCAGAATATGCAGCTATATTAAACCTATTGGCTGGAAGGGTTGAACTGGAGTCAGGCTGTATGTTGACGCTGCCCTCAGAGTTTCCATACATCCCAATGAGTGTAATTAAGCTGGAACGACAGACAGGCCAACAATGATGATCGTATGTGATCTGGTGAAATGGCTTTGAGCGTTTGGATTTGGCTATTCTCTGACAAGTAATGTTGATTTCTATTTAAATTTCTTTGATATTTACAGATTTGAACTGAAGTTTTTTTTGTTTTTTTTTCCAGAAGGGAGCATTACATTACATCATAGGAGCAAACTTACAATGCTCCTCTTAAATCAACCAATTCATGAATACAACAAACCCAAAACAAACTTAAGAATTGAGTTATTACAGTCTTACACAGAATATGAATATTAATAATTATGGACTCCTTGTCTTCCCTCACCCCAGACAGTTCCTCCTCTTCCTCTCTCTCACTACTCTTACTAACCCAATGAAAAGACCAATCAAGTTTTTTCAGTTCCAATCATAGACAGTATTTATAAATGGACATAGCTAGCCTGCAAGCTACTGCGTTCCAAATACGAAGTGTATGAGGGGCATACACTGACAACGACTGCTGTCAGACTTGTCCTTTAAAATGTCTTAAAATGTTCACATTAACTCGCTCTACCTGATCCTGGTATTTTTTTATATGAACAATAATTAACAGCCTTCTTTCCGCGAGGTCACTACCGCAAACGTTAGCAACAGGTTTCATTAACCTGAGCCCGCTCCCTGCTAAACCTTCAACATCCTTGCTCCGGTTAGGCTCTTTGGTTACTATGATACTCACAGAATTCCTAATATGCAACTTGGCTGGACTCTGGATTCTGCCTGGAGCGCTGGCATCAGTATTCCGGATCCTATTTGGAACGCTGGCATGAGTATTCCTGATCCTGTCTGGAGCGCTAGCATCAGTATTCCTGATCCTGTCTGGAGCGCTAGAATCAATATTCCGGATCCTCTCTGGAGTGCTGGCATCAGTATTCCTGATCCTGTCTGGAGTGCTAGCATCAATATTCTGGATCCTGTCTGGAGCGCTGGCATCAGTATTCCGGGTCCTCACTCTTTCTCAGGTGAACTGAAACATGCGACTGCTTTTACCCCCAGGGCCTATTTGAACATTCATTTATTCTGTTCTCCTGTGTGAGACTACTGCTGTGGGCACTGCTCAGACCAGACCAGGACCAGACCAGGGCTAGACCAGGACCAGACCAGGGCTAGACCAGGACCAGACCAGGGCTAGACCAGGACCAAACCAGGGCTAGACCAGGACCAGACCAGGACCAGACCAGGACCAGGCCAGGGCTAGACCAGGACCAGACCAGGGCTAGACCAGGACCAAACCAGGGCTAGACCAGGACCAGACCAGGACCAGACCAGGACCAGACCAGGGCTAGACCAGGACCAGACCAGGACCAGACCAGACTAAGGTTAGACCAGGACCAGACCAGGGCCAGACCAGGGCTAGACCAGGGCTAGACCAGGACCAGACCAGGGCCAGACCAGGACCAGACCAGGGCTAGACCAGGACCAGACCAGGGCCAGACCAGGACCAGACTAGGACCAGACCAGGACCAGACCAGGGCTAGACCAGGATCAGACCAGGGCTAGACAAGGACCAGACCAGGGCCAGACCAGGACCAGACCAGGACCAGACCAGGACCAGACCAGGACCAGACCAGGACCAGACCAGACCAGGGCTAGACCAGGACCAGACCAGGGCCAGACCAGGACCAGACCAGGGCTAGACCAGGACCAGACCAGGGCCAGACCAGGACCAGGCCAGGACCAGATCAGGGCTAGACCAGGACCAGACCAGGGCCAGACCAGGACCAGACCAGGACCAGACCAGGACCAGGCCAGGGCTAGACCGTGACTAAACCAGGACTACACCAGGTCTAGACCAGGATTAAACCAAGACTAGATCAGGACTAAGTCAGTACTAAACAAGGACTAAAACATGAATAACCAGACCTGGACCGGGACTGAACCAGGACTAGACCAGGGCGAGACCAGACCAAGACCAAGGGTAGACCAGACCTCGACCGGGTCTAAACCAGACCTAGACTGAGACTAAACCAGGACTAAATCAGACCTGAATCAGGACTAAACCTTGACTAAACCAGAATTAAACCAGGACTAAACCAGGATTAAACCAGGACTAAATCAGGACTAAATCAGAACTAGACCAGGACTAAACCAGGATTAAACCAGGACAAAACCAGGACTAGACCAGGACTAAACCCGGTGAGTGAGGACCCGGAATACTGATGCCATACTTATACTAGACCACATGCCTCACCTCTGGTGCGCCCTGTTCTCCTCTCAGGGTCAAACACCATAGGCCTGAATGAGCGGAGCAGGGAGGGGCAGATAGTGTCAGTGAACGCCTGGGAACCTGTCACTCCGAGTCTATGTTAGCGTCCGCAGCTAACCCTATGCTAACTTTAACCTCCAGCTAAGCGCAGCCAACTCAGAATGGTAGCAAAGGCAGAACTTTAGCTGCTACACCTTATGTGCCAGGATGCCCGCTTGGTTGAAACCGTGGTTCTTAAAGCGAGCCGTCACTTCACATCAGGGAAAAAGCTGTTTAGAAAATCGGCACATCTAAAAATATCCACAGATCACTTCCCATGAGTGTTCCTCGACTCAGGAGCAAACTCAAGACGCAGGCCTAACAATAGTTCTGTGTTTGATGAAAGAAGAGGCTGTGGTCAGCTTTTAGGTAATGCTTTATGTGATAGACTCTTAGCTTTCATAGGGTTGTCAAAAGTATCGAAAATCAGATATTAAAGTAGTATCGAAACTAGATACTCATTTGAGCAGGTATAAAATCACATTCACAGGACCTGAACCTTTCCTGAATAGCTTTAGAATGATCCTCAGCTGCATCAGAAGAAATATAAGACCACATAGACAAGTATACACCCATGGACCAAAAAACAGGTGAATTTGGTGTTTAGTGGCTCCTCATTACAGTAATATAATACCACACACTACACGTAATATAAAGTTAACTCAAAGAATGGAGGGCAAAGGGTTGAAATTTGCCTCAACCTGTTCAGTGAATGGTCAGTTTAAAATGATACAATAGGGAAACTTATATTGATAAATCACACAATCACTTTTATGGTAAATGGTCTCATTTTTATACAGCACTTTTCCACCGTCATAGCACTCAAAGAGCTTTACATCAAGGAACCACTGATCCATACACACATACATTCATACACCAGTGTACACAGACACTGAGGAAGAGGTGGGTTATCTTGCCCAAGGGAAATGCTGGAATTGCACCGCCAACCTGTGGGTCAGTGGATCTGACCGCTCAACCAACTGATCTACTAACGCCCCTACAATGACTTTCAAAATGTATTTCCTGAACCTACAGACTTTTAATTATTCTCATTTAACACAAAAGAAAATATTCAAATTTTTTCCTCCAAACTCTACTCCAAACAACTTTTGCTTTTACTGAGCCAATACTGTCTGTATTGGCTCTTGATTAAAAAAAGATCCAATGCTCATCACTGACAATTAAACAACTCATTAAAATTTGATCAATTGCACAGTCCAATCTAAATGTAAAGTATATTTATTTGAACATTTATCAGTAGTGAGTCCTTAAAGGGCCCATATTACGCTATCGTCTGATCTCTCTTATAATGGTGTTTCCTCATTTCAAACATACCTGGACTTGTGTTTCGTTTCATTCACATGTTTAACTCATAAACTCTGCATATTTAGAAGAAAACACTCTGTTCCACCTTGTGATGTCATGTGATAATACAGGAAGTGCTCCACTGTGTTTTTAAACTCATACATACTCATACATCTTCACTAGAATCAATTGGATAATTTCAGCCCTGGAATTGTTAATCTGTTAGGAGCTGAACATAAAAGGTAGTTGTTAACTCGAAAACTAACACTTCATGACCTCACAAGGTGGAACAGAGCATTTTGAGCTTTGGAGATGTAGACAGAATAATAATGCAGGATTACTCAAACATGTGTGAATGAAACAAAACACAACTCCAGGTATGTTTTTGACGAGGTAACAACATTATAACTTAAAGCTCATATAGGACCTTTAAGTTCACACTGTGTACACACCCTCGGACTGCCACCTGTTTGATTCCTTTTATAAACACAGATTTGTGCTAAGTCATATATAACATACTCATGCTGTAGACTGCATATCAGAGCCTTACATTGCATTATCAGAGTTGGTTTGGTATGGTTGGTACAGTATGGTATTTACGACTCAAACGATTGCTATAATTCTTAATGGGTTATGATATTCCGCTAAGGCTCCTAAATGAACGCATTAGTCATCCATTAGACACGTGAAGAATCTTGGCTCTCAGACAATCAGATGCTGGCCGCTGTATAAAAATAGTGTTGTTGTTTGGGGTCACATGCTTCCAACAGATACGCATTCCATTGGAGAGCTTTGTTTTGGTGACACAGTTTGGGGCCGTAGGGATGAATGAACGACTAATTAAACAGAACAATGCTCAATGAGACAAATAGGGAGCCTCACCGGGTCAGGTTTGTGGAGAGACGACCCCTGCATAAGTAAGAATGCATGTGTTTTATACAGCGATTTTCCAGCGTCAGGGTGCTCAAAGCTCTTTACATCAAGGAACCACTCAACCATTCACCCACCAGTGTACGCAAACACTGAGGATAAGGTGGGTTAAGTGTCTTGCCCAAGGACAACAGTATTAATTTATGAGAGCTGGAATTGCGAGAGTGGGATTCGAACCGTCAGCCTTCGGATCAGAGGGTAAACACTCAACCCCCTCAACCCACATTTGAGTACTCTAGAGATGAGGAGAACTTTTAAAACGGGACTACGCAGCTTTTCTGGTGAAGCTGACTCATGGAGGCGTTACTGGGTTTCCTTGAAAGTTTCAAAGGCAAACAGGAAGCCTCACCAAATCAGATCTGGAGAAAGGCGAACCCACACACAGTAAGAATGCACGTGCTTCTAGTAGTAATAAAAACACCCATAACTGAATAAATCCGAGATATAAAAGTTTAATAACATTCTGTGTAGCATTATAGGCCAAGAAATTACATCTCCATGGTGACAAACAGGTGGCAGACCCCCCACTAGAAAAATAACATAGTTCACCTTTATTATAACCTATTAATGTGGAATTGCATTGAAAGATACAGTAATGAGATCTACCATAAACTGCATACCACAGAGTTATATTTGAGAGGCGAGGTAATCCAAGTATCGCTCTGACTGCTGAAACGTGGCACCTCCTCCTCCGCTTTAACTGCTAACTTACTATTTGTATCAATATTTTTAAAGGGCACATATTCAAAGTATTTACAGTAGTACGAGCTGGTCACTTCAAAACACTGAATTTAAAAAGTGACAAAAGCCCAGGCAGGACGAGCTCCCATTGGACACTCGGGATAAGCAGACAGTAAGTAATCTTAAGAGGATGAGACGTGGGAGCAGAGACTAAGGAGGACCTCTGCAAATGAGATAAGTTGGCTTCTAGCACTGATCACTACAAAAGGATCATGTTCTGTCTGTGCTGCAGGAAGTCAACAGAGCGAATATTGAGTCTATATTTTAGATCTGATTTACTGTGAGTGAGAGACGACACGCAGGCATCTTAAAATGAAATGAAACTGAAAGTGGAAGTAAGTGAATCCAAATGGCTAGCAACATAATGCTGTTCCTGTTCTGATGATTGTACTAGCCCGTCTATATTCCACTGTTGGCTAAAGGTGACGTCAGCCAGAAACAGGATAAATGTCCTTAAAGCTGTATCCTGTGATTTTTATTTTATTTTTTCTCATAAGTGAATATTTTTTATATTGTAGTTTTGTCACAATACTAAAATTTCACATTTGATTTCGATACTAGGGAATAGGAATAGAATATACTCGATACTGATTCTGATATCACAATGAAAATTTAAAAAA
The DNA here is from genome assembly GCF_009829125.3 of Periophthalmus magnuspinnatus. Taxonomy (NCBI): domain Eukaryota; kingdom Metazoa; phylum Chordata; class Actinopteri; order Gobiiformes; family Gobiidae; genus Periophthalmus; species Periophthalmus magnuspinnatus. Next base: position 21,306,229 of record NC_047139.1, on the reverse strand, counting down.
CGCCCCAGAAATGAGTATCTAATTTTGATACTAGTTTTAGTATTGATTAGCATCTGATTTTCGATACTTCTGACAACTCTATTATATTGTAAAAGCAGGATATTGTGGGGAAAACACAGGCCGCTACAAGTCGTCTTCACCTCTTTATTAAACATTTTCTCTTTTGCAAAGTTGTATGAAAGAGCCGTGTGAGTCACTATATGACACTTTAGGATGAGAGCTGATTGGATGTGCAAGGGCGGTCCACCCTGCTTCACAACTGTGTCTGAAAAGCTGTTCTGAAGCTGTGCTAGTGGTCAGCGGGTCAGCTGTCTGCTTGTTTCCATGGAGATATTGTTGATTTTTTCTTGTAATTTTCTCCTTCTCACTTATTATTGAGGCAGAAGTAAAGATAGGGGTTCATATTACTTATATATGCTTTTTGTTGTCGTTTTGTTGTTGTTCTTGTTTCTGGTGGTACAACCGCAGTTATTATTATGTTCCATTGTAAAAGAAAGTCAAATTGTCCACAAAAATGAAAACGAATGCCTGAAATGTTCCACAGTATGGCATTAAACTTACCTTTCACTATGATGTCTGTGTGATCCCTCTGTCATCCAGGTCTGATTCATAGCAAAAGACGAAGTTTAAATTTGTCAACTGGACAAATCGTTGTCTTCGCTCCTACAACGATTTGTCCAGTTGATAGATTTAAACTTCGTCCTTTCCTTTCACTATGATGAACCACTAGACCAAGTTACAGGTCAGTTCTGTGGAAAAGCGACCCCACTCACAATAAAAATCCAAGGTGTTTTTCAGCAATGAAAACAACTGTAATAATCAAGTGAAGGCACATTATTATTATTTTTTACTATTTTTGTATACATGTAACATAGCATTTCCATGGAGACAAACAGGTGTCAGAACCTCCTGCAGAAAAGTTCCACAGTATCCCTTTAACCTTGGTTGACTTGTAATCTAATTGTGTAATCTCTGTGGATGTCCCATTAGCGCTCGCTGATGACATGTGAAATCACAGGTAACGTCTGATACCGAGGTGATATCACAGCTGGCATTCAAAGAGCCTCCCTCTATTTATAGTGTTCTGTCAGCGGCACACTCCCCCTTAGTCTGCTAATGAGAGCGGTCCCAGGTAAGCAGAGCGGAGTGGTGGCTAGCCCCGCTCATAGAATCACATGTGACCAGTCTTCAGCTTGTAATAATTGGCTGTTCATTCCCTGGTCGAGGTCACGCTCCGCAGAGGGACATTTAGAAGTTGCTGTCAAAACAGATGGAAGCATAAGGCCAAAAGGGGGAGCAGTGTGGCCTCCTCTGGCGCAGTATTTCTGTTATGCGAGCAATCTGACACAGCACACATGTTGGTTGTCCACATGAATCTGGGTGCTCCGTGCGTGGCGTGGGCTTAAAGAAGAGCTAACAGGAGGGAACGCCGGCTAATTCAGAAGGCCAGTCCAATTTTTGGGCTCCAGTCGCGTTCCACGTTTGCATCGGAGCAGCTCCCACAAAAATCTGTGTTAGATCACGCCACACTCGCAGACAGAATTAGCCCCTCACCGCACTCGGCACAGATGGCATCGACGGCGCTCATTGCAAATGCCTCACATTCTAGTCCAGCCGTGCCCGACCCCTTCCTTAATCCTAATTAGGAATGCAATTTTCACCAAAGCTTTTTCCGAGTATGATGAAAATAAACTGCTTCATTTGAGTCGCTTTGATTACGTAATATTCCAAAAATGCAGTGCCTGGATAAATAACACTTTTGTTTTCATGTTTGTTATTGTTTAAGGTTAGGCAGTGGATCTGTCCCGAAGCTCATGTCTTTGCCAAAAGTAAAAATAGAGGGATTTTAATGTATGCAAATTCTATTTTATATAGCGGGACTGTCAGCATGGTGGGTTGTGAGCATTCAAGCTGTAGCTATCCAGTTCCATATACAGCTGGGTACTTTTCAGCTTTTTTTGGACACCAGTACTTGAATGATACCTGGTTTTCAATACTAATATATGAACAGTACTTTTTTGTCCCTATTTCTGTTTTAATCATTATCTCAAGTTAAAAATGATCACTTACAATGTTCATAAATTCCACTGAATACCATTTCTTTGAGGAACAAAATAGTATGTCTCTGGGCGTTGGGGAAATGTCTGGGGTGATGGAAGTCTGGGAGTCCCTGCTGAGACTGCTGCCCCCCTGACCCTGCCCTGGATAAGCTAAAGAAAATGGATGGAACAAAATAGCAGTAGATTTTTTCATTTCTGTAGTCACACTGCCTTGTAATTGTTTGTACGGCACTCCAGGAAAATCTGTTACAATTTTGGACATTTTCTCCCTGTATAAGTAAAACCTTTACTTTTGGTACTATTATATTTAAACTCTACCCAGCCCTATTCAGTGGGGGATGACGTACTCAGTTTTATTACTTCAGTAAAAGTACAGAAAAAGAGGAGAAGTTACTCAAATAAAAGTAAAAGTATCACATGAAAAATCTACTTAAGTAAAAGTATTAAAGTACCTGTATAAAGATGAACTTTAAGAGTAAATGCATAAAGTGTTGTTAATTTGTTTGAGTGTAAATGTAGTGATATTAATTAAAAATGAGACATATTTTGGTCAACACTAACAATATGAATTTTTATTAACTTTGTGCTTTTATTTTTGTTTTGCTCAAAGTCGAAGCTTGAACTTGAAAACTTAAGTCAGGATGTTACCACAAACATAGTAAAAACAACAGCTCAAATCATATGAAAAGTACTTTTTACTTTTCAGCCCAGATAAAAAATGCAGTGGAGTAGAAAGTACAGATGCTGCTCTCAAATGTAGTGAAGTAAAAGTAAAAAGTATCCACTGTAAAATGTACTTCAGTAAAATACAGATACCTAAAAATTCAACTTAAGTAGAATTTCCTCATTACCTTCCACCACTGGCCCTACTCCAACATATAATATTTGAAATGTGCAAAGCCAATAACTCAATATTCATTTCCATGGTTATTTTTGGAAGAAAAACTCCCCATAACTGTCCTATAACGATGTGTTTTAGAGACAGGCTTTAAAAATGACCTCTTGATAACGACGCCTCCATAAACTAATCCATGCATTTATGAACTCAACAATGCTGCGGTCACATGATAGCCTATGCTAGCAAATCCCCGACGCACAACACAACCACCCCTCCTCCACTGCTGTCTCAATGGTCAATACAAACAATCAAATGCCTGCATCACGAGGGATTTACCCATAATTCCTCTGCTCCATACATGTACGAAAATCTGGGAGTGTGACCGCAGACATCAGGCTAATCTGGATGATGTTTGGATATGGACTTTGGAGCGTTTTTGGAGTAGCCAGCAGTTCTTTTACCTAATAATGCCCCATTTGGCTGGCGTTTTGAAAGGGAGACACAGGGCAGCTGTGCGCGGTGCCACGGCTCGCACACATAAGCGCTTTGTAGAGTGGCGGGACGGTGAGCTCAGCGAACAATGACCCAACGCAGACATGTTGACTTAGCAGCACCAAAAGGTTTAAGCCGCCTCCACTTCCTGTGCACCAAGGATGTGCAACGGGCCGACAGAAAGAGACAACTCAAAGGATGCTTTATGAAATATATAAGCTCAAGCTGCTTCCTGAGTTTGCATTTTTATCATCGTTTTACATCTCGTTTTTACATAACACTCCAGCGCTGTAAAGAATCAAATGTTAACTTAAAGGAGTACTATGGAACTTTTTGTGGATTTACTTACTATTACTATTTACTCTACCAACTGCTTTGCTTTTTTCATGATAAAAACATGTCTGATCTCTGTTATAATGTTGTTTCCTCATCACAGACAGACCTGGAGTTGTGTTTTGTTTCATTCACATGGTTAACACACAGACCCTGCATATTGTATTATTTAGTTCTTCTCTCAAACTAAAAACACTCTGTTCCACCTCGTGATGTCATGTGGTGATACAAATGTAAACTCTATACACCTTCACTAGAATCATTTAGATAATTTCAGCCCTGGAATTTCCAATCTCTGCTGCACAAAAGGTAAAACATTGCTAAAACACAGCTTCATGACATCACAAGATGGAACAGAGCATTTTGAGCTTTGGAGATGTAGACAGACTAATAATAAAGAGTTACTAAAACATGTGTGAATGAAACAAAACATATCTCCCGGTATGTTTTTGAGGAGATAACAGCATTATAAAATATCTCAAAGAGTGCATTTTGTGTAATATAGGACCTTTAAGTACTAAAAACAATAAAACTCTTCTACAACCTTAATGCAAACAAATTTAATATCATACTGTGGAACATTCATAGAGTAACTTCTCAAAAGAGACGAGCAATTGACAGATCTATTAACCAGAAAATGTCCATAGCGGATCTTTAAATAAATATAGTGTTTGTCTGTGTTAACATAAAGACCCCGTTATTTCATTTAGATCAACCTCATAGAGACATGAGCTCATTTGAAGAAAACTGCAAACTATTGATTGAAAAACTTGTTTTTTGGGTTGCAATATTTCCAGCAAAAATGTCAAGAGAGCTGAACCAGATTCTAACGTCGTAAAAGATTCCGACCATGTTTAATGCAACAAAGTGACGGACAGAAGCGCCAAAACAAGTCAAAAGACCAAAGAGAGTCATATTATTTCCAACAGTGAAACTTCTGGAAAGTTTCACTACAAGATAAACTTTTAAGACACTTGCGATGTAATTTCAACACTCCATTTTGGGCCTTTTTCTGACAGCTTGAAAAATACTAAACAACAGAATGCTAATTTGTAGGTGTAGTAGAAAAACACCAGGGTCAACTGACAGCGGAAAGGACACTGCAAATCTTGTGGGATAAAATAAATATTCAAAATGAAGAGAAATCAGAAAACTTAACTCTAAAATAACACATTTTAGAGTGATGTAAACGCAAAAGAGTCAACGGGAGGTGGATGAACGGGTCTGTTGCCTTGGACTCCAGCGTCATAAGGGCTTAGAACTGGTCTCTCTTCGTGTTGTTTCGTATTAGAGGGGGGCCCATGTGAGTTTTTTTGCCCCGGCCCCCAAATTTCTCTCAACAGACCTGCATGAATATGTACTAAAATCTAAATAAGAACCAAATGTGTTATTATTATTATAAATGTATAGTGAAATGAAACAGATGAGGGATAAGAGGCAGCAGTCCAACCATTTCACGACATATATATTTAGTAGAGGCCATAATGCTAGTCCCACCAGGTCCATTGTGTGCTCTTACAACATGGCGTCCTCCAGCTCGGTCCATTACACGGCCTTGTTTGCACTTGGCACAAAAGCCATTATTGTGCACGCAGACTCACTGGACTATATTATCCCACACTTACAGCCAATACAGGAAGTTGGGAACAATAGGTTTCTCTGGAGCTAAGGTTACATTATGTTTATTATAGTTGTTCAGTTGTCATTAGCTACACTGAGGAGGTATCAGGCTGATTTATTATGGAAAAAATGTATTACGGTTATTTCAATGACTTTGATAGTTACAGAGAAATTATAGATCGAATATATAATGTGTAATGCTTTTATTTCTTTCTTTATCTGTATGCATACAGGGGAACCCACTTAGAGTACTTGGGCTGTCTTGTTCAAGTATACAAGTTCATATAAAGTATTAAAAAAAGGAGCAGCTGTGTGTGTAAACAAGTTCGTTACCAGAATATTAAATTATTTGTGTCACCAACGTATCCTGTTTTGCTTTTTCTTGGAGTGTATTCAATTTTTGTGAATTTTCGTTATTTTTTTTGTGAGTGGCCGAACAAGCAAACATCATTTTGAACAGTATTTTTATCATTTGTAGAGACAATAGCAATCACAATTTTAAACTTGATTAAAAGTCTTATAGGAGGGTTTGACTTTTCCCATATAGATATAAAAATTTGACAAAGGTTCTCATAATTGTTTGGACTGTTTGTACAGTTCCTTTCCTAAAATTAAAGGAACGCATGACAGTACTTGATCACAGAATTTTGGCTTTGAACTGCACTGTATTAGTGAGAATAAAGAAAACACAGCTCCTGAAGTGTGTGTGTGTGTACGTATGTGTGTGATTTTCATCTCTAATTAGACATAAATGAATGCAGGAGAAACAGGGCAACAAAAATAAAGCTGTTTGTACTAATATGTCATGTTTTTCCACACTATAATATAATGCAACTTGATGTAAAACTATTCCAAGTATTCAAAATGCAGTACTCTGGTTGGCCCATGTACCTGAATATGTTTCAAAATACATTTAACTGCAGGTAAAGTATTCTTCCCATGCCTGGTGGTACATTTCTTACATTTATTGCGAGGTGCCAGTTGGTTTTGCCACTCTGATGTTCTCTTATACAAAGTCTTACACAGGGATTTAGCTCAGCCTCTGTAGACAGCAGCAGTGGCCTGTGGTGTAGTGCTGTGTGGGGCATTCCTCACTGTTCCAGCCTTATAAGCACTAAAGGCAAGAGTGAGGGAGGAGAGCTGCTTCACCGGTCGCCATGGTGTGGACAAAATTCTCTGTTAAAGATGCGTTATGTAACTTTTCTGGTGGATGGTGCACTACCTACTTTGTCTCCTTTAATATATTACTGTAAGAATATTCCAAAGAGGATTAAACATTTTGAGGGGACAGAACGGCAAATAGTCACATTTTTAGTAAGCACATTACATCAACGAACCACTCACCCATTCACACACACATTCATACACCAGTGGGGCGAGGCAGGTTCAGTGTCTTGCCCAAGGACACAACAACAGCATTTATCTGTGGGAGCTGGAATCGCACCGTCAACCTGTGGGTCAGTGGATCTGATCAACCGATGATGTTTATGTCGAGAGTGGGAAACTACCAGCCTTCGGATCAGTGGACAAACAGCAACTGAGATACTGTCACCCACAAGACCAAATTACTGGTCAGACCTATGGAGAGGCAACCCTCCCTGAGAAAAATAATGCATGTTTTTCAAGGTATTTTTGAACAACATAAACACTCATAATAAGATAAATGCTATCTAGATAAATTAATGTAATCCCACAATTTGGAACATTCCATAACAAAGCAATAAGATCTCCATGGAAACAAGTGGTGGCATTCCTCTACCAGAAAACATACATAATGCACCTTAAAATAAAACAAAAAGGCTCTAAAATTCAACAAGAAAAGAAAACGATTTTGGAATACACGATGTAAGCGAGACGAGCCAAACTAAACACAGTTCAAACAGCCTCTGTGTCATATTTGGTTTATTCCAGACTTTATCAAAGTCATTCAAGAGGGAGGAGACACTTGCTGTCAAAAACTCAATTCCAAGACTTAAAAGGAGCAATAAATCACATCCGTTTTATTGTTGTATTGTTTTGTTCATAACCACAGAGTCTCCAAAACACAGAAAAATACATATTAAGACATCAAAGTATAAAATTCCACTAGAGGAATTCACCAACAAGCTGCCCCCCTAGACAGCAAATGTGGATCAGTGCATACTCCGGACTCAAATAGTTAGCCAGGGCCGGGTGTGTGTGTGGGGAGGGGGGAGGGGGGTAGCAGCTGGGGAGGGGCATGTGCCAGAGACCCCCCTCCATCCCTCCCCGCTCCTCTCCCCACAGGAACGCACCACCATCACCTGCTCCGGGAGGAATTTGCGAAGCGCTTCCGTGGGAAATACCACTCTGGCATCAGCGTACTCAAGTAGAAGTAGGAAGTAGAAAATAAATATAATAAATAATTAAGAAAGTACTTCTCAAAGGGATTTTTCATCACTTGTAGACTTACAGTAGGAAGAGTAACCAAAACGTTTACTCAAGCGTTACACTGAGATGAGCTAAGATCCAAGGAGAATACAATATCAAAAGTCTCAGAATAATATCGTGAACCATCACCATCCCAGTATATATCGAATTACAAGTGTCTTTGCTTAAATTCATTCTTATGGCAGCATGAGCTAAAGCAAATAGAGAGAACTACATAGACCACGATCCTCTGCTCCATTTCAGTGTCGACTACTTAAATTTTTTGGATTGTGACAGAACCAAAATCTCGTCAGGGCATTTTAAAAGGAAAAAGTTCCGGTTTCATAATTTGGCTGGCCTTCACAAAATATGGTGATAAATGGTCAGATTATATAGCGCTTTTCCACGTTTAATTCACTCAAAGCGCTTTACATCAAGGAACCACGCACCCATTCACTCACACATTCATACACCAGCGTGCGCAGACACTGGGGGTGAGGCGGGTTAAGTGTCTTGCCTCATGACACAACGACAGCATTCATCTGTGGGAGCTAGGATCGCACCGCCAGCCCATGGGTCAGTGGATCTGATCGCTTTACCAATGATCTATGTGTCAAGAGCGGGATTCGAACCACTAAACTTCGAATCCGTGGACCTGACACTCCACCAACTGAGCTGCATATCGTGAAAATATCATATCGAGCCATTTGGATATCTCCAAATCCCTTATCAAAATCCATAAATAGTTTGTAGCCTTAAGATCAAAGCTAAACTCTGTACCCATGATGTCCAAATATAATGTAACATTCCTATTTTCCATGACATTGACCTGACTGGAACCGTTCGGCCATGTCCCACCCAGATGTACACAGTTACAGAAGAGCAGACATATCAGGACAACAATGGCGTGGGTCCAGAGTGCTTTTATAGTGAGGAGGACAGCTGGCGACCTCGTTCACCTGCTGTGCGCGCCTGTGTCCAGCATCATCTGCGTGGGTTGTGTGTGTGTATGTGTGTGTGTGTGTGTGTACGTGCGGTGGCTTACGGACTTTACACGCAATGCCATGTTCAGTGTCTGCTCGGTTACACAAATCACAACAGTGACACAGCAGCAGAGAGCGGAGCCGATGTAAACAATGTGGAGAGCTCCATTAAATGTTCCATAGAGCAATGCAAACAAGTGAGGGCCTTACTGAGCAGGTTCAAACGCACTTCAGATGTTTATGGAAAAATACAGTGACAACCTGCTCAGTTTCACTTTCACTTTTGACTGTCCATGTGATAAGGGATTACATATCTCTGCACATATTAATATACAGGAGTTAAAAGTCGACCTGTCACGATAACAAATTTTGTAATATGAAATATTGCTGGAGAAAAATATCATGATAAACGATAATATTGAAAGAACGTTTGGTCACTGACACAATAAAACCTTTTTTTCAAAGTGAACCAAATTGTAAAACTGTAGCCATAAATAGATAAATAGCACAATTAAACAGTTTAGTAATTAGTTCTGGGTTGTATTTGATCAACTACACCTTAAATTTGATCAAATAGATTTAACACCAGCTGTGGAAAGTAGCAAAGTAGAAGTAGTAAAGTACTGTACTTGAGTAGAATTTTTAAGTATCTGTACTGTAGTTCAGTACATTTTAGAGTGGATACTTTTTACTTTTACTTTGCCACATTTGAGAGCAGGTATCTGTATTTTCTACTCTACTACATTTTGTAACTGGACTGAAAAGTAAAAAGTAAAAATGAGTTGAGGGGTTATTTTTACCATGTTCATGGTAACATCCTGACTAAAATTTTCGAGTTCAAACTTCATCTTTGAGCAAACAAAAATACACAAAATTCATAGGAAATATTTAGACAATCATTCATACTTTTGACCAAAATATGACTTATTTTTGAATCAATAGCACTACATTTAACATAGTAATAAATGAACAACAAAAACTCTTACTATTACTTTTACTATTTACTCTTTAAGTACACTTATAAATGGGTACTTTAATATGTAATACTTTTACTCGTACTTGAGTAACTTTTCGCCTCAGTATCTGTACTTTTACTGAAGTAAAAAGATTAAATACTTCTTCCACCACTGTTTAACACTACCAAAAAATAAGACAAAACTCCCAGCTAGTGCAAAGGAAAGGTACACGTGATATTTATGGAGCGTGACAAACTATTGTTATTTAGATCTTACATTAAATGATAAGTCACTTAGTTAAAGATGTGCTGTGTAACTTTTTTTTTTTTTTTTTTTTTTTTTTTTTTTTGTCTTGGGCAAATAGACATCTTTTCTCTTGCATAGCCTAGGTAACCACAATCTATGTCAATCAACACATAATACAAGAGACAAGGAAAAATAAACAAAAACAGACAAGCAAAACACACACAAGAAAAAGAGTATCTCCGATTGCCCAAAAAGGAGGGGTTAGCTAACTGATGGGGTTAGCTAACTGCTTATTTCCAAGTATCTCAACAGTGGCAATTACGGTATCCATCAGGATTTTGGTGCCCTTATTACTCAAAACTATCCATGGAACATTACATTGTGCACTTACAAAAATGAAGAAAAAATAAAACCTGGATTTTGTTTGTTAATTCTTATATTTTTGTTACTAGTTCTAAAAATAATTGTACCATTTTGTGTGCAATAAACCAGTTCCAGACAACAATTAAACATCTCTGCCTCCATAAGCCCGTCCAGTGTGTAGTCTGGAGTGTGGAGAGCCCAGAGTGTGCTGAGCGTGCCCAGCCCTGATAAGAGATGACGAGCACTGATTGGCAAAAGGCCAGTCTCAATCTGCTTAAAGTATCCATCTCCACAGGGGAATAAAGAGCGTATGATGGATTGGGTAAAACACTACACTTTTTGTTAGTGAGTTTGGGCAGTGCTTCTTCTTAAGTAGGGCTGTGTCGGTAATACAGTTTTATATATCAGCTCTACTCGTCCATGATACCTGAGTCTTTTTATGAGAGATATCGACAGCGACAATAGCTCAGTTGGTGTAGTGTTTGTTCACTGATCTGAAGGTTGGTGGTTTGAATCCCACTCTCAACATAAACTAATCTAAGCAAGAATATGAATGCTGTTGTTGTGTCCTTTGGCAAGACACTTAACTCACCTCACCCCCAGTGTCTACCATGTCCACATCCAATCCTCTGTCAGTAAAATCATGTGTTTGGAGCAGAGTTCAAACTTTGGAAGAAGAAATTTGACTATTTTTGTGTTGATTCGCAATCATACTGTTCATATGCAGGAAATGAATATTGAAAGCCTTGTTTATTTGGTTTTAATAAGGACAAAAATTAAGATTGAATAAAAAAATCCAGATCCTTCAAAATGAGAGGAAAAACATCTTGGTTCATATCTTTGGTCAGCCCTGTCCCAAAGTGTCGTTTCAAAGTATGAGTACCCCTACATCTTGTACCAGTGTTTCCTTAATAATTATACATCCAATTTTTTTTTTTTTTTTTTTTATGTTTCTGACACCAAGGATTACAGATGGAAATGAGCATTTTGCTAAATCTGGTGCAGCCATCTTTTTAATGTATCTGCACACTGTCCTTCAAATAAATAAATAAATAAATAAAAATAAATAAACAATAGCGAGTATATTGTCAATTATACGTTATAACTGTTCTATTTTCTTGTTTTGATTATATAAATACACTACCAGTCAAAAGTTTGGACACACCCTCTCATTGAATGTTTTTGTTTTTTTTTCTTAATACTTTCTATGTTTAGTCAATTTATTAAATGTTTTTCTTTGCTACATAATCCAATATATCTTGCTTCATGGACAAGGCAAGTTTATTTGTATAGCACAATTAGTACACAAGGTAATTCAGAGTGCTTTACAGAATAAGAAAGACATTAAAATCACAATCAAAAGATGAATAATCACAAATAATCATCATCAAAATTAATACTGAAGGAGAAAAACTCAAAATGCACAACTAAACAGAACTTCATATATTTGATGAGGAAAAAAAAACATTGAACGCAAGGATGTGTTCAAACTTTTGACTGGTAGTGTAGATGTTCAAAATGATCCTAGAAACACAAAATTTTGACATTTTATATTCAAATACGAGTTAGTTCCATCTTTCTTTTAAATCTGAAATCACTCCAAGTCCAACAGTTGTAGTAAAAATGTGTTGTACTAAAACATCAGCCCTGACTGAACACTACTGAACATTAGCACATTCACTATTGGCCCAAAGGAAGCGTCCCACATGAGCCCTGATTATGACTGTGGTGATGGAGGAGGACGACAGGAAGAGCCAGTCATTACAATGAACTCTGACTAAACACGGGTCATTAAGACACTGTTTACAGGAACACCAAATTCTGATCATTATCTGATTTCTGGAGGAGTCTTTCCAAACTGAAATGTCCTGTAAATAGTTCTATCTGATGTGAGTAATCGGCTTTCTCTGCTTCCTGCTTCTGAAGAGTGCAGACACAAACCTTGCTTGCTCCTGCTGATTCCTCCTTACTTTGCTTTTTAAATAATTTTACCTCTTCCATTGCTGGGAGATTTGTTTAGTTATGATTTTCTCTTAAGTAAACCAAGATTTTTAAACCATTTTTACATTTTTAACAAAATTTTTTGACGAGCCACCAACATGTAGAAAGAAACAAAAGAAATTCTTTCTGCGAACGCTGTCGGAACTACCAACAACAAATTATTGAGCTACAAGCACGGATATTTGTTTTAGAATCTGAAAAAGGACTTCACCGAACGCTCCCTGTGACTTCCAGCGTTAAGCAACCTACAGTTACTCTCAGAGAAGAGAGTGAAAAAACTGCTGCTTTCAACTTAAACCTGAGTGATACGGTGTCTTTTCCAAAACTTTGTAAAGACAAGAATTTCAAGCAAACGCGACAAGTGATAAGAGACGATGCTAATATAGTTACATCACCCAAAATACAACTGACAAACAGATTTTTACCACTGTCACAGACTGATGTTGATGTTAATATACAAACGAAAAATGGATTTTTGTCGCAAAACAAGAGCAATGAAGTTGGCAAAAGAGCGGCAGCAGACAGGCGGTCTGTGCCAAACGTCAAGGTCAGAGATACGCTGCTGCTAGGAGACGGTGCTGTCAGAGATGTGACTCACAGAGGAATCCAAACTTGCTCGTACCCCAGTCACACTGTCTCTGAGATTACAAAACTCCTCCCAAAAGTTTTTGTCAACATACCAAGGAGCTAAACAGCTGATTGTGCACGTGGGTGCAGTTGACACCGGAATGAATCAGACTGAAATCTTGAAAAAGCATTTCATTGAATCATTTGAGGAGCTTGATAAAGTGGAAGTTAAGACATTCATCAGTGGACCTCTTCCTACCATAGACAGAAGGAAGATGAACAAATTTACCCGGCTGCTTCAGCTGAACACATGGCTGTTCAACGAATGTGCAGCCAGAGGACTGCACTACATTGAGAACTTTGATCTATTCTGGAAACGAGAGGACCTGTTCAAGGGAAATGGCCTGCACCTGAGCAGAGGTGGAATGAGAGTGTTGACGGATAACCTCCCTGCCTACAGACCAGCCCTGGGTCCCCTTTGCTACATCTACTCCCTCTAGGGACTCCTCACTCTCCTTTTCCTCCCCACCTTCACCTATGGCCCTTCCCAACCATCTAGAAAGTCTCATCAGATCAGGAATTAAGATGGCTCCCCTCACACCTGATATAGAGCGATCGAGAGTTCTGGCATCAACTATGCTGTACTCTTCCCCGTACCCACCTATCCCCCCTCGTCTTTCACCCAAACTCCCCCCTGCTCCTCTTTGGCGCTCACCTGGTCCCTCACCCAAACTCCCCCCAGCTCGCCCTTCCCTGTCTTCCCCCAGAGCTGTTATCAACAAGAGCTAGGACACACAGGGCCTCTGCTGTCTCAGGACATACAGTCATGATAAAAATAATATCATGCTGAGGCCCTGTGATGGAGCTATATCTACAGTTACACCACGTAGACTGATTAACAGAAGGACAGTTAGACTGTCCAATCAGAGACATTTAATCCACATTCCCTGTAAGAAGATAACATCCAGTCCTACTGAAACTAATCTGAAACTTTCTGTGCTCAATGTCAGATATTTATGTCCTTTTTAATTAATGATTTTATTTCCTCTTTTAATCTTGATTTTATGTTTTTAACTGAAACATGGCTCGACAAAATCACAGGTAATGCAATTCTAGTGGAATCAACTCCAACCAACTTCAAATTTGAATCTGAAACACGAGTAAACAAAAAGGGTGGGGGTGTGTGTGCATTTTTAGAGATAATTTAGTTACTCACAGATTGTCATTTGGGGTGTTTTCATCTTTTGAGTATGTTTCATTTAAAATGGAGCTAAAGCAATCCCCCTCCATACTCTACTTAGTCATATACAAACCTCCCCAACACTGTCTGAGTTTCATTGATGACTTTACTGAAATGCTTTCAGTCATATGCACAGACTTTGATGGTTTAGTCATCACAGGTGATTTTAATGTACATGTGGATAATGTGTTTGACAGAAACGCTAAAGAGCTCAGTTCTGTCCTTGAAACCTTTGGTCTGACTCAGCATGTCAGCGAGCCCACCCACAACAGAGGACACACTCTGGACCTGCTCATTACAAAAGGAGTAAATATTTCAAATGTCAATGTGGTGGATGTTGCTCTGTCTGATCATTTCTGTGTCTTTTTTGACCTGTCTGTTATTCCCAAACCAAACGCCTCTGCAGGTTTTGGCAAGGAAAATGAAGCAATAAATGACAGACACATGTGGCAAAGACAAAAGTGAAAGAGAAAGCATTAAAGTTACAGTATAGAACTTTCTGCGTGGTTTCCTGGAAATAGAAATTTAAAACTGGACTTAGGTTTGTGGAGATGCAAGCCTACTCAGAGTAAGGACACATGTTTTTATACTTTTTCAGTGCAATAATAAAAAAAAACCTAAAAAAACAAAAACAAAGAACAAACAACCTCAACATGCTTTATTTTAGTATATTTGTTGAGTAAAGTTACATACTGTAGCTTCAAAGATTGAATGAGTTATTAGAATTCATTGTACTTGTGTCTTCCAAACAGAAAAGTCGACAGGGCGGGGCACAAAAGGGTCTATTGTCCCGGCCCCCATGGTCTTAAGGGCTCAGAATTGGACCTATTCCTATTCATTTATATAAGTGGGGGGCCCATGTGAGGCTTCTTGCCCCGGGCCCCCAAATTTCATACCTTCTATTTAAATGACGCACATCCAAATGGTGTTTTTGATGGTCAGAAATCGCTGTAGATACACAACACAGATCCCATCTCATTATTGGTTATTATTCTAGTTATATGTTTTTTCTGGCCATGTAAATACCAACTGTCATAACACTGAAAAAGGAATAAGATCATTGTTGGAGTTGAAACCAGATGAGACCAGTTTGAGGCGCAGTTTTGGGTTGAACTTTGGGGTGCGGTACAGTGGGTGTGTAGTGTTTTTCTCTTGTTCAACAGAATCAAAACAGAGCAGACATATCCCAGGCCGACTCAACTGTTACTATTCTTTTGACATTACTGCTACTGCTGTTTCTTATTTCCACATAAATTATTTGTTGGGAGTTTGTTTTTGAATGTTGAAAAAGTAGGTTGGCCATCGCTATCTGTCAGAAGAGAACAACACTGTATAAAATGTATGTATAAAAGACTACGGCGATAGACTTTTGGTTATTTTGCTTCTCTAAAATGGAATACATTACAAGGACATGCAAAACTGGATACTTTAGTGCCACTAATGCATTTTAATGATCTGGTGGTAAACATTTATACCCTCACCTGCTCCTGTTTTTAATGTTTTAAATGGACCTACGCAGTTACGTGTTTGTATTGTTTTGTATTTTAACAGGATGACAAAGAGAGGCTGGTGCTGTCACTGGGCTCTGTCTGTATAAATAAAGATACATGAAAATGAAAGGAAAACACACATTTGTGCTTTTAGAGTTAGATGCCAAGGACTTACTAAACTATGAGACTGTTTCACATGTGGAGCAGACGGAAAGTATAGCACAGTTTATTTTTAGGTCTATGTTTGAAAAAGGCCTTAGAAGAACTGAACCTATCTGAAATTATCTAATTATCTAGAACTGGACCTATCTGAAAAATCCCTCAGTCATCCAGGTATGATCCAAAGTAAAAGATAAATTAAAATCTGTCAACTGGACAAAAAGTTGAAGGAGTGAAGACATTTCGCTGCTCATCCAAGTGACACTGACTTATATCGATCTGAACCCAACTCAATATTTTTAACAATGACAGTGGGTACTTTTCAATAGTTTGGAGGTACCAATGCTTGAATGGGACCTGGTTTTCCAAGGTCCCGTATTAATCTTTATCTAGAATAGCAAATAAGAATCAGATAAATTACACCGAATACCATTTATTTGAAGAAAAACATTTAGTTACTCATGTATGGTAACACTGCCTATTACTTAAATGGTAATTGGTCATATATGTGGTAATATATAATGCCTTTCCACCTTCAAGGCATTAAAATTAAGGAACCCCTCACCCATTCACGCACATTCATACATCAGTGTACACAGACACTGAGGGTGAGGTGGGTTAAGTGTATTGCCCAAGGACACAACAACTGCATTCCTTAGTGGGAGCTAGAATCGCATCGTCAACCTGTCAGTCTGTGGATCTAAGTGCCCAGCCAATGATGTTTTGAACCATCAACCTTCAGATCAGTAGACACACACTCTACCAACTGAGCTACTGTCTCAAAACTGTTTCCGATTACGTGTTTTTAGTCATATATTTTTTCCTGTGCCCATAGTTACTTTCAGGACATGGTAATTTTAAGCTTAAACAGTGCCCAGCCCATCAGATTGTGAGACACGGAGAGACAAACAAATGTGTTTTTTTCGCTCTGTGTTTAGAGATACCAGAATTGAGCTGTTACCAAATAATACCCTAACCCTAACTCAATGATTTTAATAACAACATCCAGAAAGCACCGTCCAACCAAATCAGATTCTTAATGGTCCAACGTCAAAGGAAATGCTATGCTAAATGCTATGAATGATAGTCACTGTGAAAATGACCCGGGCTAATGGCAGGATGTGAGGTTTACTTTTTCGAAACACACAATCTAGTCCAATTTAAACTGTAACTGTGGAAACTCAGGAAGTCTAATAGGCGTTGACCTGCTCTTCTTCAGTGATGATATTTGTCCTTTCAACAAATGAGAAAGCTTACAGAAATAGACTTTACAGGGCCTGCTCTGCTCACTATGGCTGGACTCTAGTTGAAGTTACCGTCTTATTTTACACTCGGGCCCCTGATCAGCTTTAGCCCACTGCCGGTCTAAAGATGGCCGACAAATAAGGTAAAATTTCACAAAAAGAGGGAGATGTTGTTGAATTTGGTGGTGAGGGAGGTAAGGACTCATAGAGAATAACTACAATAACTCCATTTTAGCAACCTGAATGCACACAGACAGATTGGAATAGCAAGACGTGCCAGTATATTACAGTCCTGAAAAGATAATACACTCAACATCCATATTATCAAGTTGTCTATGTAAATCTCACTTTATGGTATGGTATGTTTTTTTGTACAGGGGCAGTGCACAGTAATACCAAGACATGTGTCATAGGAAACATGCTAATGCCAAGTTATAGCAAGAATGCCAAGGTATACCTGTAGACCCTGAGCCAGTTGGTGTCATAAACTATATATATAAATGGACATAGCTAACTTGCTAGCTTTCCTAATAGGAAATGAGAATGAGCGCATTTCCGGCCCTATCGAATCTGGCTCCAATTCACTTTCTATTGAAAAACTGTGGCTCCTCGCTCTGTAACTGCTGCTGTCAGGCTCGTCATTTTGGTCTTAAAATGTTCGTATTAACCAACTGGATGGAAGATGATCTCGCCAGACAAGATCTTGTGCGATAAATTTTCCCCAAGACTAAGAACATATGAGATTTTTTTACCCTGTATTTACATTTGCATTGAACAAAAATGGGTTACGGGGCTGTCTGGCGAGTAACATTTCTTGGAAACTGCAGTTCCAAAAAAGCAGTGCAACAACGGCTTAAAATAAATAAATAAAGCAAATCTAAAATAGTGAGGCCAAAATTGTGAACTGAACCACGATTTAATTATTATATATTATATCAAATCTCGTTTTGTCTTGTTCTCATGGACCCAATCTCGTGTATTGTCCCGCCTCTAATTCTTTCCCCTCCTCCCAAAATGGTAAATGGTCAAATACACACATATACAAATACACACATTCTACATAAAACAAATAAAATTCCTGTGGCATCTATGAAACAGTGTGACAGTCTTTAAATAAATAGGATTTGGAATGGGGCCTAAATGACTATGACCCCACCACCACCAAAGCACTGAGTCACTCTGAAATCCTCCCAAACTGCTCTGAGCTGTTATTTACTGTTGTGACGCAGCAGCTGACCAGAGCACATGGAGCCCCCCTACCCCACCCCCCTGTTGGAGCTCAGACCGGGGCTAGCCACCATGGTACAAACACGCCGCGTATGCCTGGTATCCTGACAAACATCCCAGGCACTCACTTAGCCAAAGCATACCCTCACACACATGTTAGACCAGCCCTGTGTCTGCTTTCACACTCCCATGGTTCACAGTGAGGCAGGGAGAGATGACACAACCACAAAACTCCATTTGAGACGCGCTCGCTGTTTCAATTTCTATTATTTCCACCTTTTGCACAGCTTATACAGACATTTAACTAGTCTGCTTTGTTTGGACAATTTTAGTAGAAGAAAGTGGTTTGGCTCAGACTTTGGGGGAAGAAATTTGATTATTTTTGGCAATTATTCAAAGTTTGTTTTGTTTATGTTTATAATAGATCACAATGGATTTTTATCAGCATATCGCCCAGTCCTAGTAACAATGTGTTTGCCTGAGATCCAGAATACACACTTCCTCAATACTTTACAAAGATGTGAGTCTGGTAAACGGTGAAACTCCCAGTTTTTGGATGGGCGTGATTGACAGGTGGATTAGCCAATCAGGGACATGATTGGACAATTGTGTTTGGTTCTGGTTTGAGGCGCAAAAAAAAAAAAAAAAAAATCTAATTAAAACACAGAGAGCAATCATTCTGGATTTGCCAAGCTAACAATCTGTCCAATCAGGTGAATCCTTCCTGGATCTCTAAGGCCGCTGATTGGTTGCCACAGCTGCCAATCATCTTCCGCTCCACCCGTCCAAAAATACCACAGAAAAATAAGCACACACCAATCTTTAAGGTTAGGATCCACCGAGAGCTGTCCTGTGACACTCAAACTGATGAGTTTAGCTTGTTTGGAGGTAAATGTCCAGCGGGGGTACTCCAAATGAGACGCAAATCGAATCTGTCAAAGCTAATGTAGAAACAGTGATAAATGTTTGTAATAGTTACAAGGCATTTAAACACAAGCTGATTCCTCCTCCCTAGAAACTCATTTGGAGCAGTGCCATAGTTTCTGTGTAATGTCTCACCCCAAGTTCTCTTAAAGGTGATGTCTTCGATGCCAAATTAGTTTCAATTAGAATAAAAAGTGGCTATCTTTCACAAAACAGATGTTATGTGCAATAAACATTTGGCAGTTGTGGTAATGTTATGCTGAGTCATTCTGAAATGGCCAGAGTCCAGGATGTAAACAATAATTTGCTAACTTAATGTATTTTTAATTAATCCATCCGTCATCGAGGCCACTTTGACCAGCTTTTTCAAATACTTCTAACTGGTTAAGATTTATATAAACTTGAACAAGACTTTCAATTTAAACAGTACCACATTTAAAGTCGCAGTATGTAACTTCTTAACCAAACAAATAGAATTAAATAAAAGCTTTCTTCCATTTTGGTTGTGTTTCTTTCTTTTTCTTTGATGATGTAAGTATGTCACAGTGTGCGTGTACCGGTGGCAGTGAAAACAGGGATTGATCAGCAAAATGGTGTCTTGAAAATAAGCGATTAAAGACTCAAACATGCACAAATCACTCAAAATACAACTTCGGGTGAGTAAATGTGGAGAAACAACTAGAGAAGCTCTAAAAAGTCCATTTTGCAGACGTTTGCTTTCTGTTTCCATGGAATCATACAGGTGACATGCCACCTCCAGAAAGTGTCACACTGTATTTAACAAGTGCTTCTTTCAATTATTTAGTTACACCATATTAAAATCAGTTTGTCTCTTCTCAAAATTCACAGTGATACGCAGCAGTGCCAGTCCTTTCCCCCGTGGTAACAAAACCCACACGCACATAATTACAGCATGTCTCATCCAACAGAAAAATGTAACTTTGATATATTTGCCCCATTCCACAGATCTGCACCCATCACATATCTGCCATCATAACTCTTGCCTTCCCTTAAATATCTATGTTTCATTTCATGCCAGTCCCAGTGCTGGTTTATTACTTATATATCGTATGTCTGTCAACTTCAAGGAAACCCAAACAGCCAAGCCCAGATATACTGCATTTGAAACGCACAATCTGAGCTTTTAGCGTGAAATATCTGCCCCAGTGTCCTTCCAAGCCAGAATAGCAAGAGCTGGTTTTATTTATATGTTACTATGGAAGTTTAGATTCAACAAAGCCTAACATAGAAATAATATTAACAAACGTTGCTCCCAAAATGAATGATACGCTCTTTATTTAGACAATAGAATGACATTTTCAGCATGAACCGATAGTACTTTCTTTTCTATTCTCATGTGTCTTATATCTGTGTAATCCCTCAGTCGTCCAGTAGGTTCCATACTGGTCCATGGGTGTATACTATGTCATCTTATATTTGTTCTGATACAGCTCGAGATCATTCTAAAGCTATTCAGGAAAGGTTCATTTCTGTCCTATAAATGTGACTGAATGTGTTATCGATACCTGCTCAAATGGGTACCTTGTTTCTATACTAGTTTTAGTATCAATTAGTATTTGATTTTCGATACTTACGACAAGACCTAACACAAACAGGTGTATGACAGTTACCCCATGTCTTGTACTAGACTAGACTTATTTTATTAAACTTAAATACACACATTTGTATTTGTATTTGCAACTTGTTTGACACAAGTATTTTGCTACTTAATTACTGTGATTTCACTATCTTTTTTTTGTAATAGAAGCTGTAGTAATTTCCCTTGTGGCTCTTCTTCTAATTGTAAGTCTAAAATGCCTTTAGTATAAATAATTGAATGATTGGGCACTGAACGATTATGCTAAATATGACTCAAGGACAGTTCACATGTGTAGATCCATAAACCTAGCTAAAAAATAGAAACTGTAAACAAATATGTGTTTTTAGTTTCAGTGTAGTTAGTTCTCCCCTTCAGGTAGATATAAGGCAGTGTCCACCAATAATCTGACCAGAACTGAAGAAGCGGCTTGGATGAGCAGCCAAAAGTCCTCACTCACCTCAGTTTGACAAAAAAATAAGGAAATAAAAAACTGTTATTCATAAATAAATCTCTTACTGGTGTAATTTTATCAATGCAGTATGATTTTTGTCAAATTTTCCTTTCCATACATCTCCGTGCAGCTGCTGCGATTCTATTCATTGGTTTAAGCTTCCTGTTATTTGTAATGTATTGATGACTTCCCCCCATTCAAAACAGATAATCTTTAGTTTTAAAATGGTAATCACTATGACAGCAGTGCTACCTTTTCATAATGCTGACACCCATGGATAGTGAGATGTGCTAACATGCTACACATTCACCGCTACACCTCTGATTTCCTGACCAGTCATTTGGAGCGGACTGTGATCAGACCCTGAGGTCATCCGATGCCTGGCGGATATTTTTAGACCGTAATTGGCCTTTTGTTTATGTGGTAAACAAAAGATAAAACCAATATCATTATTAGATTAGAACTCTCAGCAGGAGCGCAGCCTGGAGCCTAGTTCACTGCTGCCTGCTGTCAATAATGAAACGCCTAATTATTACGGAGCTGACAGCACTTGGATGTGTGATCAATGCTTCTCTCTTTTGCCCTATTGACGCTAGCTAGCTGCTACTATCCACGCACATACACACACGTCAGGTTTCCATGCTTCTTGGGGACATTAGAGACTGGCATTCATTTCCTGGAGACTGATCCTAACCTTAACCATAGTAACGTCTTGCCTAAACCTTATCCTAAACTCTAATCTTAACCTATTTGACCTCATACCTGAACTGCAAATCATGTTTTGATCTAATAATAACGGTATTATATTGGGGCTGCAACTAACAATTATTTTGGTATTATCGGTTAGACTGGTCAAACGATTATTTCTCATTGAGATTTTAATACATTTTAACCAAATAAAAGGCTGAAATATGGGGAGTGAAGGCTTCTAGATATAGAATATCTAGGGCGACAGTAGCTCATTTGGTAGAGTGTCTGAGTGCCGTCAGAAAAATGCTGTTGTTGTGTTCTTGGGCAAGGCACTTTACCCACCTCACCCTCAGTGTCTGCGTGCACTGGTGTACGAATGTCTGTGTATGAATGGGTGAAATGCAACAATTTGCCATTTACCAGTATTTACCAAGTCTGTTATTGATGAAAACCAAAAATTGTTCATTTTAATTTGCCAATTTGATCTAATAATGCCACTGTCTTTGGGATACACTGCCTTTTGTCATATGTTTTAGAGTCTGTTCAATCCAAATGACAATCATGTCAATTATTCTGATAAATTCTTACCCTCCTAAATTACATCATGTGGACCTGATCTTTGTCCCCATAAGAAAAGCATGTTCTGATGAATAGAGTGTAATCAAATTTGAGTCCCCGTGATGTGATAAATACATGCACATACACACAGCTCTTCTTCCTGCCTCTGGGGACCATGTGACCACCAATAGGAAACAGTCTAATGCTGATATAAGCCGGAGCTGCCCACGTACAGGCGTCGTACAGATTATCCCGTTGATCTTGGGAATAACAGAGCCTTGTCAAAACAAACAGCCACTTTAGGGTCACTATTGAGGAAGTTCCCAAAGCCAATTACCTTAAAGAGGATGGAAATTGTCTCCTCGCATGAACTACACAAACAGACCTACTCGTATGGAAGTGGACAATATTGAAAAAAATAATATCTTTTTTTTTTTTTTAGTTATCCCATTCACAATAATCAGTTCATAGTTTTTGCAGTGTAAATGTATGTGTGAGTAGTGCTTATGTCTGTTATAGAACTATAATCTATGACATCCGTGGATCATTATGTTATAATTTGGACATTTTAAATCGCAATATTCATCTAAAACAACTTGAAAGAAGCAAATCCGCTGACTTCTGCGTTAGAAAACTGCTGTGCCCAATGGGAGATGACGTAGCTGTAAATGTCATCACAACAAAGAGTCTGCACCTCTGATGAATAGCTGCAAATCACACTAGCAAGAAGCAGATTTCTTTTAATTTCTATCAAAGTGACTACGCAACGCTGCCGATTCCTACGTGTATCACTGATTAAGAAAAAACAATTGGAGAACAAAGTAAGTGAAGACCAGTGGGCGTGTACTGGTGGCTTGGAAAAGGAGGATTGATCATCAAAATGGCGTCTTGAAAATAAGCAATTACAGATGACTCAAACATGCACGAAACACTCTAAATATAACTTCGAGTGAGTAAATGTTGAGGGGAAACAACTATAACATGGTTCAAAGCTCTAGTTTAAAAGTTGATTTTGCTGCTGGGTGCACTGTGTATTTTTTCTGGTAATGGGTTTGTGACATGCTTGCCTCCAGGAGATCACTTTGCTTTGGATGTTGCATAGTATGGCATTACATGTATTTTGTATAAATTCAATTACAGGTGTGTAAACTGCACAAAATGCCTCCAAAAACATGCATTCTTACTGGGTGCAGGGTTGCCTCTTCACAGAACTGACCTGACAGGGTCACCTGTATAATGTTGTACTGTGGAACATCCCAGGCAAAGCAAAGCAAGAACATCTCCATGGTTTTCACCTTCAAGGCACTCAAAGCGCTTCACATCAAGGAACAACTCAACCATTCACACACACACACATTCATACGCCAGTGTACACAGACACGGGGGGTGAGGAGGGTTAAGTGTCTTGCCCAAGGACACAACGACAGCATTCATCTGTGGGAGCTGGAATCACACCGCCAACCTTCAGATCAGTAGACAAATACTCTACCTACAGAAGTACTGTCGCCAATAGTGAGTTTTCCTATGAAAGCTGTTTTTTCTAATCACCAAAAATACAATAACAGCATTACCTTGGAGACAATATAAAACCCACCATGACAACTGAGAAGAAAAGCATAAATGTAGCTGTTGACAGGCTCCTATTGTTTTTATAGACACTTGAAAATCCCTCATTAAAATGTGAGTATTTTGTAGTGTAAAAGGCTAAAGGTTACACCACAGTCCCGTAACTGAGCACACATACGCTGTAGGTTTGTGTGCTGCTGTGGTCAGTGGCGCTCGGAGCCTGGATCTAGTTTATGAGCGATGGCGTTCATATTGACATTTACAGTGCACATGCCAGCGCTGCTACGGGAACGTGAGTGTGGAACTGTTTTTCAGCCTCAGCATCTGCTATGGCTTATACTGACAGAGGTGGAAACAGTACCGGGAATTTGCACAGTTACAGGTTAAAGATGTACTTAATTATAAACACAAGTACTGCTGCTGAATGTGTATTTTGTAAGTATAAAGTATGCAGGATTTACTGTTATTTTTTAGCAGTCTTTTCAATAAGTCTTCATACAAAACTCATCCCTAGCTCTCACAAACCCTTTGGCTCATTGTTAATACTCACATTCATTTGGGTAGACTGCCTAAACACAATCAGACAGCTGCTTTTGACACTTATACTTCCTGGTTGAGCACTAGCTTTAAACTTACCAAAGGGTGGGTCGGCCAATCTAATTATAAACGGTAGCTTTAAGAGGTTCACTATATATAAAATCTTTGTTCATGCATTAAGGCTATAAATATTTGTAATCATAATATCCAGAACACTGCAGCTCCTCTGCTGACAAAAATTAAGAGACAAAACACATCAGGCCTGTGCTCTGAAACCTGCACTGGCTCCTGCTTCATATCAGGTGCAATTCAAAATGTTATTGCCTGTGTTTAAATGTGTGCGCTCTATGGGTCCTCTTTATTTGAGGGAGTTACTGCAGCCGTATACTCCACCCAGAGCCCTGAGGTCAGCTGACCTGCTCCTGCTGCTGTGCCCAAAGCCAGACTCAAGACCAGAGGAGACAGAGTCTTTTCTGTGACAGCACCCAGACTATGGAACAGCGCCTCCTGCCTGTCAGATCCTTTCAGTCTTTAACATAGTTTAAGACTAGACTGAAAACCCACCTCTTCTCCCTGGCATTTAATGCTAGCTAGACAGGAAATCTTGGTGTTTTTTATTAACTTTTATGTGAAGCATTTTGGTCAGCTGAGGTGGTTTTAAATGTGCTATAGAAATATACTTGAACTGAATTATAAAGCATTACCAAAGACTCAAATACAAGTTAAAATTCATGTGCGACTCTTGGGACTCTCCACGACCCTGTGCCCTGACCCCGGCCCTCAGCTCCACTGGCCCTCAGCTCCACTGGCTCTCTGCTCCACTGGCCCTCAGCTCCACTGGCTCTCTGCTCCACTGGCCCTCAGCTCCACTGGCTCTCTGCTCCACTGGCCCTCAGCTCCACTGGCTCTCAGCTCCACTGGCTCTCTGCTCCACTGGCCCTCTCCTGCACCGGCCCTGTCCTCCACCAGCTCTCTGCTCCACCGGCCCTCTCCTGCGCCGGCCCTCTGCTCCACAGGGCTGCTTTTATCTGCTCTTGGAAACAGGTGGCTGTGATTGTTAGTCAGTGCACATACTACTCCATGTGCTTCTGCTTTGGAATGCTGCATTTGCTAACACACACACTCAGTTTTGGGAGGGACAGATATTTCGGGTTACGACTCAAAACACCTCCACCCTCATCCTGCTCAGCTGTTTAGGGTCATTCCACAGTGAGGAGCATGTGCTAGATCCTATGGACTGGCTGTTTGGACAGAGATCTACAAAGCTGACCACAGCCAAAGCTAAAGTTTTGAAAATACAGGAAGGAAAGCGTTACATATTTTCTGCTCTGAATCATACACAGATTATCCACACTCCCCATTACTCCCTCATCACTGAATCATGAACACAATTTATGACCCTACTTGTTTTCAAAAGAAGGCATGCGAGTAAAACTGTCTGTCTCTGATCGCTTTGTCTTCTCAAAACGATCTCATAAAATCCATTATCCAAATTGAAATACTGCATTCACATGTTCAGTTATTCTGCATTTAGGGCTCGCTCATAAACAGTAACAGATCCATGTGAAGTTTTGGACATTACTTCTTCCTTTTTTTAGTTTTGTTTTTATGCTAATGTAATACCAGTGATGGGAAGAATACTTTGAAAATGTATTTAATTACAAAATACTGAATACTGGAATTAAAATGTATTTTGTAACGTATTCTGATATATGGTCCAATCGGAGTACTGTATTCTGAATACTTAGAATACTTTTACACCAAGCTGCATTTAAATTATGGTGTAAAAACACAACAGAATTAAAAACAGCTTTACGTTTTTTCACTGCGTTTATCACTAATGAGAGATTGAAAACTCACACATGCCTCACTACCACAGCAGTGTTTTATATTTTTCTCACTATTTCTGAGCAGTTTGAAGCCTAAATTGTGTTATCAAGTACTGCCATGTATTTTTTGGATTTTAGGAAAATAACTGCATTCTGAATAACACCATATGAAAGAGTAACTGTACCAGAAAACAGTTTAGAGATCTACCAATATCGATTGTTTAATATATATATAGGGCTGATTTGAATTATTTCCCTTAATTTATGTAATGCACTGAAGTTTTAAAATAAAGCTTTGTGTGTACTCTTTAGGCAGAGGGTCGGCCAAAACTAAACATCGGTCGGTGCTGGAGATTTAAGGCCAATAGCCCATTTGCTAAAAAGTGCAAATATCTGTGTGGTATATCAGTCTATCTCTAATACAGTTACTTCAAATGAGTATTCTGAATCTGTACATGTGTTCAGTTACTTCCAACTCTGTGTAATACATCACTTTGTAATGCCCAGACCTAAAAGTCCTAAAAATATTTATATGACAGTACTACTGACAGTATGAATGCAAGATTATGGGGAAAATTTGTTTTGTTTTTTAATGGAGAGGTCTACAGCTAATCCTTTATCAGTAAAAATATGTGGTTTGACATTCAAGATTTCAAACTTTGCAGGAATAAATGGTGCTGATTCAAAGTGTGTCTTGTGAAGTCATTCTTGAAAGCTGTCTTTATTTGGAAAGAAAAATATAACAAAAACTTGAGAGTCACCCGTTTGAGTAACACTAATTGTGAATACATTTTATGACATAATCCCCAGCCCTAACTGAATTTCACAACAACTATAATCACAAAAGAAAATGTCATTGTGTCAACTGAACAAACATTTCTATACAGATAACATCTATGATACTAAGAATTCATAAACAACTGGAATTTTGGGTTCATGAATTTGATGAACACACTGAAACAGTCAATTCTGAGGTGAGTTTTCCCAGACATGCCTCACTTTGGGAATATCTCTTGGCTCGAACTAACACGGTTCAGCCCAGGTCTCTTTCTGTCTGTCTCCATCCCTTTTTGCTTTGCCATTTACTGCCTGGACAGTAAAATGTCAATCTGTATGTAAGCTGCCCACAGGGGCCGTAGTAGATGCCATCCTGAAAGCACCAAACATTTGCTCACAATCTTTGGGAGGGTCTGGCAACATCTGACAATTTGCTCCTCCTCTGGGACCTCCTCCGGCACTTATCTGGGGCCGAAGCTGCCAGTCTCATCGACGCGCATGCCAAACAATAATGAAAACCACTGACATTTGGCACTGGTTTAAGTGAATGTTTGAAGAGACGCCTGTCAACCAATCAGCAGCCTGCGAAATGTGTTCAAAGCGAGTCTGGGCGATGTACGCGCAGCTGTGGAAAGTAACAAATAATTACAAATACTCATGTTACTGTAGTTAAGTAGGTTTTGATGTAATTGTACTTTTTGAGGTAGATTTTTAAATACGCACTTGTAAATGGTCACAGCTTTTCCAGCTTCAAGGCACTCAAAATGCTTTACATCAAGGGACCACTCAAGCATTCACACACATTCATACACCAGTGTTGGGGTGAGGTGGGTTAAGTGTCTTGCCCAAGGACGTAACAACAGCATTCATCTGTTGGAGCTCAACCAATGATGTTTATGTCGAGAACGGGATTTGAACTGCCAAACTTCTGATCGTTGGACAAACGCTCTGCCAACTGAACCTGTACTTGTGATTAGGTAAACTGTAAACTAGCTCATCTTAAGCACCTTTAAGTTATTGCTGTCATTTTAATATATTTTTATGTATTTTTACCGAATCTTTGCTGAAACTGTTATCCTCAATGCTACGAGTCCAAAACAAAGTTCCCTCAGGAGACGATAAGGTACTGTAATTAGCGACATTTACAATTATAATTACTGAGTTCATCTCCATTTGTCCATATACACTGTTATCTCACCTCTTCTTACAAACACACATAACGTCACAGCATCGCCTGCTCTGATTGGCCAGAGCTCAGAGAATGTGCAGATGGTTATGGTTTAAACTGTTAATCGTTGTAATCAAGTATAAAAGACAGATTTAAAATGCTACTAATAATAGCCTTAGAATGTAACTGTAGTATTTTTAGTAGTATTTTTCATGCGTACGTTTCACTTTTACTTAATCTTGACAGCTGTACTTGTACTTGTGATCGAGTACGTTTTTAGCAATGTGTATTTTTACTATAGTACACCTCTTGAATACTCGTCCCACCGCTGCGTTAGTTATCATCAGGCTTATCAGACTGAGGGCGGTTCAACAACAATCTAGCACCGCACTCGCTCTTATCTCACACTTTCAGATAAAGTCAAATTGGATTAAGTCGACAGGCAGCAGTGAAAACCCACATAATGCCATGTCATAAAAATGTCAGTTCTCTGCGGAGGAAAAAAACATTTTGGCTGTGAGTAAATGCAACACGAGGTCAACACATAATTCACATTTTGATATATTGACTACACGTGATAATATTGGAACTCATTTATGCCACTGACACAAAAACCTTAAAGCAGGATTATCACAGAACATATCCTAAGTTCAATATTGTTAAAGTGATAATATGGAAATAGAAAGTTAAAGCCGTAATTCAAAACATGGTCATTTTTATATTGCGCTTTTCCAAATTCAAAGCACCCAAAGCGCTTCACATCAAGAAACCACTCTCCCATTTTACTCGACTAACTGAGCTACTGTCGCCCTCGTCAAAAGACAAATAATGACATGGAAGAGTCAGGTTTGTGGAGATGCAAGCCCACCCAGAGTAAGGACACGTGTTTTTCTAAGTTTCTCAATGGAATAAACAAAAACATGCTTATATTTTAGTCAATTTTATGGCCAAAAAGTTGATACCATATTGTGAAAAGTTTGTTATCATGATAGGTGTAATAAGACCTCATGGAAACATAAAGAAAGTACTATTATTCTGTATATATGGTATCGTAATCAGTATAAAGTATTGAGCGAATTCCTTGGTATCAAAATTGAGGTTGAAATTTTAGAATCGTGACAACAAACATACTAGTTTTGTTTATTCAGGTCTATGTAAAAACACATTTATGGGGGAAACAATAACGTTATCATTATAATATCATATCTGACATTTGACTCAAGTTTTATTTCCAGACTTTCTCAAAGCAGCAGATCGTCGGAGCGTTCGCAGGTGCTTCCTTCAAATGTGATCTTGAAGTTTATATTCGCTCTGTCCTTATCCGATTTGAACATCTGCCAAAATCTCACATAACTTGGCTCTTGCAGAAGTCGTCTTAAAACGCAGCCCACTTTCAGGAATACGCGAAGGGAGAAGGTAAAGTCAACAAAGGAAAACATTGGCATTCCATTAGATCCGATTGGGAAGTTGGTTGAAAACACAGCTACTTAAAATAACAATAGGTCTGGTGTTTTTTGGCTCCGCTGACAAATGCGTGTATCGAGGGGGCGAGCTGACACAAGGATCGCTGTATGGGACCGTGGAGCCATTAAGATGATAGCAGTCTGACAAGCACATATCCCAGACACAAAAATAACAAAGCGTGACCTACAAGAAGCAAACACAATGCCATGCCACAGGGCTGCAACGGAAAATCAGGAAAACTGTTATCTGGACTATATGAACCCCAAAATGCTCGCCTAAGACCTATTATAACAAAGACACTGGCATTATTCTGGAGATGTCAAATCCAGAAAGGTTTGGAACTGAACAACAGAGTGTGACAATTAGTGATTGACCAAAATGGGTTTTTCACGGACAATGCCGATACCGATTGTGTAGAAACCAGAGCAACCGATGGCCGATTAGCTCTGGTGATACTTTTGCATCAATATATAATGATGATTAGATTTATTTTTTTTATTCTTCAAATTAATTTTACTACAAACTCATCCACAGACATTTTTTTTAACAATAAATCCATAAGTGTTGTCACGTTTTGTGCAGTTGTTTCTTTGCACTTCAGTGTTCAAGCAGTTATTTCTTTGCACTTAGCTGTAATTTTAGGCACCTAGTTGGCCAAAATGAAATATCGGCCTATGCTGGAGATTTAAGGCTGGAAGCTGATACGCTAAAAAGTGCAAATATCAGCTTGATATATCGGCCAACAATATATCAGTCTATCTCTAGTAAATATCCTCTGCCCTAACTTGAGATGAACCAACCAGTCACTAATTTGTATCACGTGTTTCTCAAATGCAGAAGACGGTTCCTCAAAAAAATTCTCGGAACATTCCCAACAATGTATAATTTCTTTAACCTGACATAAATATGGGGTATGGAGCTTCCATTGTTGATGCTGCAAAAATCTGTGCTGTTTCTCAGTCCTTTTGTGTGAGCTGCCATGTTTGTTTTTGGCACGAATGGACCACACATCTCTCTGATTGGTTAATCCGCCTGTCAGTCACACCCTCTGAAAACGAGCAGACGGGATACAGCTCAAGACCCACTCGTACATGTAAAGTTTTGTCAAAGTGTGTAGTTCTGGCTGTACAGGTCATTAAAACTGATCTAACTAGCATAACTCAGTTGTGAGCATTTATATTTCTCAAAATTATCATAAAAACCTCTTACTCGACCTGTAACTTGGCAGTGACGCCTGCTTGTCTCCATGGGGATAGATAATTTTAATGTCATACTGTGGAACATCCCAGGCAAAGCACTAATATCTCCACAGAAACAAGTACCAGAAAAGTTATATAGTGCAAAATCATATTGTGAATTAAAAAGGTTAAATTTTTTTTACACATTTTTTACACATTCAAGTCACTCAAAGCACTTCAAGGAACCACTCACCCATTCACACACACGTTCATACACCAGTGTACACAGACACTGGGGGTGTGGTGGGTTAAGTGTCTTGCCCAACGACACAACAACAGCATCCATCTATGGGAGTTGGAATCGCACCACCATCCTTCAGCTCACTGGACAAACACTCTACCAACTAAGCTACTGCTGCTAATCAAAATAACCATTTGACTAGGAGACTAAACTAAAAATAATCGTTGACTACATTTTGTGACACAGCAGATAATAACTAGATTCACCACAGCCTATTTACAGAGTGCACTAGTCTGTATCTAAAAGCACCAGTAGTTATTCATAACCATCTTGTGTCCAGTTCTAGTCTCCAGATTTGTCCTGCTTCCAAACACAGTAGCGTCTTGGCCCTGAGCCCATGCAGCACATGGTTAAGCCCTGTCCAGCCAAGACAAAAGAACTTCTTAAATCTTTGCCACTTCGCTGCCCCTCTGAAAATGTCAATTGTACTGCTCCCACGCCCCATCACACACTAGCTTCAAGCAAACATCATTAAAAGAACGAGATGTAACCACGGACAACAATATCAAAACAGGACTGCACCATTCATGGGTTTTAGTTTGCTGTTATATGCAACATTACTACAACAATACTAAGGCTGCAATTATTTTGATAATAGAACAAAATATCCCAGATCCCTAAATTCTTGTTGTAGCTGTAGCTTAGACCTCTACAAACATGCTCTGAAACACTTGTATTAGTTTATCAGTTCATATCTCAGTCTTGTTTAAAATGTTAACGCTCCTTGGAGTTGGTTACAATGTGAACTCTGAACAAAATACTACTTTTTAAAGGTCTTATATTACACAAAATTGACTCTTGTGAGGTTGACTCTTGTTTAGTTCAGTAGAGAATGGAAAATCCAGGTGTGAAATCATCCAAATGATTCTTGTGTAAAAGTGTATGGAGTTTAAAAACACAATGGAGCACTTCTTGCATTACCACATGACATCACAAGGTGGAACAGAGTGTTTTCTGCTTGAGAGAAAAACACATCTTAAACATGTAGGGTTTGTCTATTAAACACAACTGCAGGTCTGTTTGTGATGAGGAAACAACATTATAGCACAGATCAGAGAATAGCGTAATACGGGCCCTTTAAACATATGACAATTAGATTTTCCCCCAAAATCGTGCGACCTTGAACATCGCCTCGAGGTATGTCAAGACGAGACACAGCGTTGAGAATACAGTAGCAGATTTCAAACAAACCCCAGTGCAATTCCTAATTAAATCCGAGCGGAAAGGCCCATTCACACACATGGCAGATCACAGGACTTGCTCATGTCTGTACATTTCTTTGATCAGAATCTCCCCTCTCTCACCTAGCTTCATTTGTGTCCACAGAGGAAAACATAGAGCACATTTTAAAGCGCGCTCTCACGCTGGAATTAATAATACAGGAGTTATTCATGCAGAAACCGAGAGCGAGTACCAAGTTGCAAATGTCCTCTGTGATACCGGGAACAGAGGTATGAACCACTGAAATGAACAGGAGAGAAAAATTTCAAAGTGCTAATTAGCCTTTATCTTATGTTGATGGATTAAAGGTGGACTATGTAACTTCTGGCCGCGGATACGTTGTTAAATGTCCTGTATTACACAAAATTGACTCTTGTGAGCTTTAAACCATGTTATAATGTTGTTACCTCATCAAAAACATACCTAGAGTTGTGCTTTGTTTCATTCACACATGTCTGAGTAACTCTTTATTATTAGTCTGTCTACAGCTCCAAAGTTCAAAATGCTCTGTTCCAACTTGTGATGTCATGAAGTGGTAGTTTTCAAGTTAAGAGCTTATGTTACCTTTTATTCAGTAGAGATTGGTAATTCCAGAGCTGAAATGATCAAAATGATTCTAGAGAAGGTGTATGGAGTTTAAAAACACAAAAGAGAACTTCCTGTATTACCACATGACATCACCAGGTGGAACAGAGTGTTTTCTGTGTGAATGAAACAAAACACAACTCCAGGTCTGTTTGTGATGAGGAAACAGCATTATGACAGAAAATTGGGCAATATGGGCCTTTAAATCATCAATCTCCATGGACACAAGCGGTGACGTCACTCAGCCAAATCACATCTGTGGAGAGGTGATCCCGTACAGTAAGAATACATGTTTTTCAAGTGTTTTACAGCAATAAAAACACCAGCATTAAAAATTGATGCAATAGTAGTAAGCTTTTCTGCCATACTCTCGAACATTCCATCAAACAGTAATATCACCATGGAGAAGAAGGTGCTGATGCGTCATAAGAAAAGTGACATGGTGTGCCTTTAACTGTTTTCTGGTCTGTGCTGAATTAAACGTTTGGAAATGTACTTTAAATCACTTTCTCATTCGCTCTGAGTGTTTTGTACTAGTTTTACTGCTCCCTATTGGCTCTAATTTATGACCGTAGAACCACAGACAAGAGGCTTTGACGGGGAACAGTGAATTCTTGACCAGCTCTGCAGCACAGCAACAAGTGTCACTGTAAAAGGCGTAAATATATATATTTAAAAAAAAAAAAAATCTATTACGTTTTTGTTTTTTGTTTTTTTAAATTACAAATCGTACCCAGCGCGTCGATTGACCAGTTTGAACCCCACTCCACGCAGCCTGCATTCTTACAGGTGTCCGCGCATTGGTTTTAAATGAGATTAAAAGAATGACGGAGCTTTGTGACCGAATAATCGATTTCCCGACGGCTGTTTTGTTTACCAGCTTTGCTCTGGTGCGGCTTGAAAGAGTGGCTACAGTGAGGGGGGAGAAGCAGGGCTAATAGGAGGAGGGGGGAGGCTCGAGAGGACAGTGCATGCCCTGACTCCTCCCGCAGCTAGTCCAATGAATGCAGACCCGATTCATCTACTGCGGGTAAACCGTTATCTCGCATCACTACTTTCTACATCCACCAGCGCCAACGACATCACCGCTGTTACGCGTTAAATAGTTAACTGCACGGGCCACAAAGTAGGTTGGTCCTGTTCATATTTAATGCACCCAAGTACTCGCTAAGTAGTCGAAAAGTTTGAGATGAGGAGGTAACTTTTACGAAGCGAGGCGAGGACAAAACGTGGTCACCGATCTACGCTTTTGGAGTGCGCTCGCTTTTACGCATGGGTTATAACCGGTCATATTCTACCAAAAGTCACATTTAAGTCCATAATTAGCATCAGTCAGTTCAATTTTGATAAACAACGGCTGAAATAAAGGCTTTGGGTTACTAGAAAAGTTTATCCCCGTGTAGGATTTTCAAAAGCGCTGCCATTTTGCGATAAAACCAAACCAAATCTCTCGCTCTAGTAACTTTGACATAGCATAGCTTGTTCTTTCCTGTCCAAAAATGACAGTAATGGTCCGTGAGTTTTATTGTAGCCCACTTTTGAGTTCCCCGTTACTTTGCCAGACCGACTTCAGATGCCGTGTCTTTCCCAAACGCGCTCAAATGTCGTTCAAACCAGCGCAGAAGTCCACATAATTCGCTTCTCTTTCCACAAAAGCGAACAGCAAGCTTGTCAGACAGTCACAGCGGTTGTATTTGTACTTACAGTGAGTTGAGAGGAGAGTCAGGAGGCAAGCCAGCCGTGTTATCGCCATCTTGGAGTCGATGCAATGCTCGGTGTGACTGGCCGTACATGCGCAAAGTAGGCTGGAAAGCTGTGCCGTGGATGGAGCGGGGCAGAGGGACCTAAGCGCGCGAGGGGGGAGAGAGAGAGAGGCGCGAGGAGAGGAGAGAAAGAGCGGCCCACAGCGGGAGGAGGAGGGAGGGGTGTCTATTATATTAGGTTCCCATAGCGACCGAAAGCATCACTCACACAGGGCAGAATTTACGGCTGACACGATGTGGGAGGATTTTCTCTCTACTGTAGGTAGGCAGCCGCTGGGAGCTCAGATAGGAAACACCAGCCTACGGGTCTGTGTGTGTTATAGGTGTCAGAAAAATATACTACTGTGAACGAGATTATGTTTGTGGTTCAAATAAATGAGGAAAAATTGTCTCAGGAGAGGCTACTGTGGTTGTATTCCATGCTCTGTATTATTTTGAAACCACAGCGTTAGCATTCATGATAAATTAAGATCAGATCAAAACAAATGCAAATCAGCAGAAAGTGCTGTGTTTTTGTGATATTTAATAATGTATTGTATTTTACAGTGCCTTTCGAGACCCAAAGCCCCTTTGTAGCCACAGCCAGGCCCACAACTACAGGGGTGACAAAGGGTTTATTGCAACCTCAGTTAAATGTCTTTGCACCTTCAATT
The DNA here is from genome assembly GCF_009829125.3 of Periophthalmus magnuspinnatus. Lineage (NCBI taxonomy): Eukaryota > Metazoa > Chordata > Actinopteri > Gobiiformes > Gobiidae > Periophthalmus > Periophthalmus magnuspinnatus. The sequence continues at coordinate 21,270,757 of NC_047139.1, read as the reverse complement.
TATACATCTAAAATACTTACATTCAATGAAAGCATGTTATGTTTGCACTCATTTGAAACTCCAACCACCCTCAGTCAGTTTTGTCTGCACCTGGGCCAGGCCACAGCTGCCCTGGATGGACTGACAGGAAGCAAGGCTGACAATCTGTGCCATCAGCCCCTTCGACCACCACCTAATGGCCCAACAACTGTTTCACTAAAGTTACTACTGCCTCATTTAATGTTCATTTTATGATTTAATATTAATTTTATGATGATTATTTGTGATTATTGATGTTTTGATTTGTTGTGTTGTGATTTTAATGTCTTTCTTATTCTGTAAAGCACTTTGAATTACTTTGTGTACAAATTGTGCTGTACAAATAAACTTGCCTTGTCACTGTGGTACCTGGTATTCCCAGTGGCCTCCTATCCAAGTACGAACCAGGCCTGGCCTTGCTTAGCTTTTATGATCAGACAGGATCATCATTGACAAACAGGTAGGCTTTTGTAGGTCATCTTTGAATACTCAGAATTCTGCAATATGTTCACACTGGGCCTGTTCTACTTCTGGTTTAGTTTTGGGTTTAGTCCCAGTTTTTGCAAATGTGAACACACACTTAATGAAATATGACCTGTTTATTTTTGCTGATATAATCCCTCATTTGACTAACTATCATAAATTTTGCATTAAAAGACCCGTATTATGCTATTTTCTGATTTATGTTATATAATGTAGTTTCCTCATCACAACCAGACCTGGAGTTGTGTTTTGTTTCATGCACACATGTTTAGCACTCAAACTCTGAATATTTAGGTTGAGTGCTTCTCTCAAACAGAAAACACTCTGCTCCACCTTGTGATGTCATGTGGTAATACAGGATGTGCTCCACTGTGTTTCAGACCCAAAATTTCCAATCTCTGCTGATCTAAAGGTAAAAGGTAGCTGTTAACTACCACTTCATGACATCATAAGGTGGAACAGAGCATTTTGAGATGTAGATAGACTAATAATAAATAATACTCAAACATGTGTGAATGAAACAAAACACAACTCCATGTTTTTGAGGAGGTAGCAGCATTATAACATGGCTTAAAATCACAAGAGTCAATTTTGTGTAACAGAACCTTTGATTGGTGTCAACAAACATAGGCACAGATCTACAGGTGGATTTATCAAATATTTGCAAGTGTAAATGCAGATGAGCTTTGGGACTTTAAATGAGTCTGAAGATTCAGTTCTGTACATCCAGGAGTCTAAACACTAGATTGAATTATCAATCTAACCTGATTAAGTTCAACCATCATTCTGGTCCTTTGGAAATACATTGAACTGGTGACTTAGAATACACCGCCGGCCAGACGTTAAAAATATGAAAACGCTCCTGTACCTCTTTCGCCGCGCTCCCCTCGGTTCAGTTTGAAGTTGAGTTGAAATCTATGCCATATTAAAAGTTGAGCTCGGCTTCTGTCACTACATTACCCAACAGTGTGCGGCTGCAAGCCTTCAATAAAATATTCACTCCCCATTTTTCCAGGGTTCTAAATCAGAGAGCGCTGTCAGGTGGGAGGGAGAGGGGAGAGAGAGAGGGGAGAGAGGAGAGAGAGAGGGGAGAGAGGAGAGAGAGGGGAAAGAGAGGGGGGACAGGGGGGGGGAGGGGGGACAGGGGGTAGGAGGGGGGGGAGGGATGGGACAGAGGGGGGAGGAGAGAGGGGAGGGAGAGGGAAAGGGGAGAGGGAGGGGAAGGGGGGGAAGAGGAGAGGGGAGAGAGGAAAGGAGAAGGAGGGGGGAGAGAGGGGGGGCAGAGTGGAGATGGGGGACAGAGGGGGGGAGGAGAGAGAGAGGAGGAGGAGAAAGGGGAGGGAGGGGGAGTAAAGGAGGGAGGGGGAGAGAGGAGAGGGAAGAGAGGGGGAGAGAGAGAAGGGAGGGAGAGAGAGGAGGGAGGAGGAAAGAGCGAGGGGATGGGGGAGGGAGTGAGAGGAGGGGAGGAGGGTCATATCTCTAAAGTCACTGACAGCAGAAGAGTCGGGTCAGCCCCTCCCTCCTCATCCTCTCCTCTGTCACAGATACAGCCTGCAGCCTCCTGCTCCTTTAGATAGGTGCTCCTCACTGTCACATGACCAGGCTCTCAAAGTGAAGTCTATTGATTTAATGATTTGGGTTTTTTTTTAAAAAGGTTCACTATGGAACTTTACATTACATATATAACGCATAGTTCTGGTTAGGGTCTACATTCTGTTCATCTCTATGGATGTTTTGCAAAGCCTGTGATGCTCCACAGTATGGCATTTAACTTATCTACCTCCATGGAGACAAGACAATGACGTCACCAATGACAGATCAGATCTGTGGAGAGGACCCACCCCCATTCCACCATCACCATATTTTTTAACCAGGTGTTTTTGAGCAATAAAACACCCGAACTGCAAGAGAAATGATTGTAATGTCACATTTTGAATCATCCCGGCAAAACAATAACATCTCCATGGTGACGAACAGGTGGGGGACCTCTCATTGGAAAATTTACACAGTGCATCTTTAACAAACACATTTTTAGGCTAAGCTGTTGAAATGCAAGGATGCTCTGAAATAAAATCTAGTTACTGTGACTGCTGTTGTGCCATTGGGCTCATTCTTTCAGGTCTTTTTGTGCATCTAGATCAGTAAGGAACCCAAACACCAGCTGCTGCAAACATCCAACAAAATCGATCTTAGAATAATTTCTGGACAAAAGACGAAAATTGTTGCCTAACAGAAAAAAACAAAAAAACATTCAAATATAAAACATATCTTTGCAAGATGGGCTAAGATATTTTGTAATCTGCACACTGAATACAAAAGAACACGTCTTTTTAAGGTTTATTGAGGACAATATTCTGACTGAGTACTCCCTTTCTGTCTCTCTGTAACCAGCAGCCGGTCTCCTCTGTCTCAGCCTCAGACATTTTTGCCTTTGTCAGATCAATTCTCTGTTAAACATTAGAGACAGCTGCTTGTAAAAATCCCATTAGTTCAATATTTATGCTCAGACCGGCCGTAGTGGAATCAACCTGGCTCCTGTCCACAAACACATTGGAGACGATTTGTTATAAATTATGAATTATTATTATTATTGCACATAAACAGGAAAACAACATATGCTTTGGCTGTATTCTGAATACCAGGCAAACATATGCTGTTAACACTGATAATATGCAAATAGACCTCAAACTAATCAGAGGAATGGAATAGGATGAAACATAAATTATATTATATAAACAATATTATGAACTGAATCCTTCCTGTTTTTTCAACTGATGCTTATATAAATACAAATCCATTACTGGGTTTTGACCAACATTATTTAATACAGATGGCAGTTATAATGAATAGTGTTAGTGCAGGCCTATTCTGCAAAATGGACTTTTCAGAGCGTTGAACCATGTTATAGGGTTTTTTTGTGTTTTTTTTCCCCCTCTCATTGACCCTCTGAAGTTGTTTTTGAAGTGATTCATGTTTGTGCAATCTTTAAACGCTTATTTTCGAGACGCCATATTGCCGATCAACCCCCGTGTTCACCTCCACTGGTACACGCCCACTGTGATGTGAGTTACTTTGTTTTTCAATTGGATTTTCTTAATTGGTGATACATGTAGGATTCAGAAGTGTCACGTAGTCATGTAAAAAAATCCACTACTCGCTAATATCACTACATTCTATAGGCCAGTACTAATGAACAGAGATGAGGGCAGCTAAAATTATAACAGTTAAAATGCAAAATGATGTTGTAATACGATGAGTCCTTGGATTTAGTCGGTAATTGAAAACACCAGGTTCAACATTTTTGCATTTACCTTTTGGATATTTAATGGTAAAGCACAATGTAATCGATAAGAAAAACTGGCTCTTGCCCCCATCTGGGAGTATGACGTCATCACATTATAGAGTCTGATAACTACCAATATAATGGGCCAACAGCTCCATGGCTTGTCGCTGTGATGACGTTTACGGTGACAAAAGCTCCCATTGCGCACCACACTTCATAGATTATAACTATACAGCACACACAAGCACAATAGTTCTGCTTTAAACTGCAGAATTTCAGTTGTAATACAGTGAGTTCATGCGTCTAGTCACAAATAGAAACGATCATTTGTGCGTTTACCTTTTGGATTTTTCATGACGTCAAACCACAGAGTAATCCTGAGGGCACAGTCGCTCCTGCCCGTCATCTGGGACTATGACATCATCACGCTCGGGAATCTGAAAACCAACCAGAGCCAAATCTGCTTATACAATTTGTTTACTTGTTTCTTGCATTAAAAGCAACAGGTGTGTCTGACAAGAGTGTGTGTGTGTGTGTGTCCTCCAATCGAACAACAGACTCATTGTGATGTGCAGTCAATACTAGATCAATACTCCTAATGACTTGTAATTTCCCCAGCATTCATCTTTTGTATGTCGTAGTGTGATGTCTAAATTTAGAAATGAGTCTCATTGAGGCGACATGCATTATATAAGACTTGTAAAATGAAGTGAGATCCCGGCTGGAGCAGGTGTAACTGTTCTCTCCACACAGCTTCCTTTAGGCTCGGGGTTTAGTCTGAAGCTTCTCATTTGCATTAACACTCAAAGTCTTTGTGATAGTGAAAAAAGGAGATTATGTCAACAGCATTAAAAGATTTTTGCAGCAAATTATAGAAAAGCTCTATTCACTTGCGCTCTGTGGAGAGGGGCGCGCTCGGCTTTAGATATGAGCTGCTAAATCCCGGATTAATGGTAAATATTAGTATAGAAAGGAGTGATTATGTGGCTCCTCTGTCAATGAAAAACTGCTGTTGAATGGAATCTGGCTCTGTAATGTAATAATGCTTTTTTCATTATAACACTGATCTGTTTCTCATTTCATTTGTTTTTATCATGTTAAAGGGCTCATATGACATTGTTTTCTGATGTTGTTTCCTCATCACAAACATACCTAGTGCCTCACACAGGGGTTGTTCAATCTCTACGTGCTGCCATTAGGCCAGTAAATACTACCACAACTATACAGATGACACTCAGATCTATGTGTCACTGGCAGCAGGTGAATATGGACCAGTGGATTCACTCTGCCACTGCATCCAACAGATCAGTGTGTGGATGTGAAACAACTTTCTCCAGCTAAACTCAGACAAGACAAGTCAGTAGTTACCTCCAGTCTCTCTCTCTAAAACCTTCAAATCAAGCTAGAAATCTCAGAGTAATAAAAGACCCAGACGTGAACTTTAACAGCTACATCAAATCAATAACATTTGCAGCTTTTTACCATCTAAAAAACATTGCTATAATCAAAGTTATACTGTCAAAGCCAGACTTAGAGACTTATTCATGCATTTGTCTCCAGTAGGTTAGACTGTAATGTCCTGTTCACTGACCTCTCCAAACGAGCCTTAACACAGCTGCAGTACATTCAGAACACTGCTGCTCGGGTCCTGACTAGAACCAGGAAGTGCGAGCACATGTGTCCTGTGCTCAGGTCTCAGGCTCCTGTGGCTCAGAGAATAGACTTTAAAGCAGCTCTGCTTGTGTATAAGTCTCTCCATGGACCAGCACCAAAGAACATCTCCCACATGTTAGAGCCACATGAACCATCTCACACTCTGAGGACTTCAGGGTCCGGCCTCCTGCTGGTGAGTCAGGACTAAACATGGAGAATCAGTGTTTCAGTTTTATGCAGCTAAAACCTGGAACAGTCTTCCTGAAGATGTGAGACAGGCCTCTACTTTGACAATGTTTAAATCCAGGCTCCAAACCGTTCTGTTCTGCTGTGCATATGACTGAAAGGTTTTTATTCTGCACTCGTTTTCATGTAAATTTTATGGTGATTGTTTGTGATTATTTCTGTTTTGATTTGTTGTGTTGTGATTTTAATGTCTTTCTTATTCTGTAAAGCACTTTGAATTACTGTGTACAAATTGTGCTATAGAAATAAACTTGCCTTGTTTCATTCACACATATTTAACACACAAACCCTGCATATTTAGGTTGAGTTTTTTTCTCAGTCTGAAAACACTCCGTTTCACCTTGTGATGTCATGTGGTAATACAGGAAGTGCTCCACTGTGGTTTTTAAACTCCATACACCTTCACTAGAATCATTTGGATAATTTCAGCCCTGAAATTGCATATTTGTACTGAGCAAAAGGTAAAAGGAGCTGTTAACTTGAAAACTATCATTTCATGACATCACAAGGTGGAGCAGAGCATTTTAAGCTTTAGAGATGTGCACAGACTAATAATAAAGTGTTACTCAAACATGTGTGAATGAAACAAAACACAACTCCAGGTATGTTTTTGAGGAGATAACAATGTTCTAACATGACTAAAATCTCACAAAAGTCAAGTTTGTGTAATATAGGACTTTTAAATGACATAATATTATTTAATATAATCTCCTTCCCAAGATATTTATGTAGAGTCTGTGTATATTTACTAGTCTGGCATTACTATATAGATTCAACAGAAAAATAGACCCACTTACTATGAAAGTGCATGAGAATTCATGCTATTGTTGTGTCCTTGAGCGAGACATTTCACTCTTCCACTCTTACATAAGTTTGTGTGTGGCTGTGGATGTTTGGAGTGGTCTTTGTGCAGAACAGCAATCTAATTTTTATAAATAATAATTTGAGATGCAAAAAATCTAATATTAAAGGGTCAATCACAAACCTGAACATAAAGCTGGCATTTTGTTAGCATGCTAGTTGCTGTTTGCATTGCTGTTAATGCTAGAATTCAGCCTGAAAGATGTGAAATGATGTTGGGAATGTGTTAGGAAAGTAAGGAGTCAGTGTTTGGACCGCTATAAACAGTTTAAAATTAATCAATTCTTAATCAATTCTTGCTGTTTTTGTTTCTACATGTGCAAATGGTCACTTATTTAACTGTGTAATTGTCTCAATGTGTAAATGTTTCAATGTGCAAGTTGTTTGAAAAATAGACTAAAATAAAAGTGTTTTTCATTATAGATGTGCTTATTGCATTAAAAACATAAAAATAATCGTGAGGGGACTTGCGTCTCTTGTTTGGCCTGGATGAGGGGCTCTTCCTGCTTGTTTCTATGGAAACAAGCAGAAAACAACTAATTAACTCAAATAACAATAAGCCTATCAGAAGCTTCCAAAGACATGGCATCAGGGTTTTCCCAAATCATTTAAAGGTATTGTAATCTCACTGTATGTAAACTTCTGACTTCTCAAGAAAATCATGAAAAATTGTCTTAAAAAATCCTTTAGCAAATATATATAATTTTAGTTATCCAAATTGACCTAAACCAGAAAAAGTTTAGTCTGATTTCATGTCAGATATAGAGAAAAAAGCATATGTGTCTTTTTATATAGTGTATGTAAACTTCTGGTTTCAACTGTATAAGAAAACATCCTGTTTTTTGCATTTTTAAGACGTACAGCACCTTTAATTCTATCCCCATGTTTCTTTCCGCTCCTTTATGTTCAAAATAAACTTACCCCAGTTTTAAAATTTTGACACATTTTGCCAAGTGACACAAAAGTTGCCTACACCTCCTTTAATCCCCAAAACACGTTGCATCATCAGGCCTGTCTTGTCAGCTCTGGGAAAGACGTCGTGCTGAGATGTGTCACTGTCTTGGATCTAAAGCCGCCTCACCATTGTGGTCCCACGCTCCTCCTCCGCTTCCTTTGTGTGTCGGGAGCAGGTGGGTTTAATAGTGACATCTCGGTTCGTGTCGCGTGCCTTGTAAACTCTCACGTTTGTCACATCTTGTCCTCTGTAGCGTGCACACAGCTGCTGCATGTAGAGGGACTTATAAATAACCTCATGATCTCTGATGTGTAAGCCACGATAGTGTCCTATACTCTTGTGTTGTGTTGCAAACATGTAAGAGGATTGAAACGCCCCTCATATCTCGTATTGCGCCGTTGGCCTTTGCATAATGATGCTAATGTGCCGTCTACCTTTGTGGCTAATGACAATTTGGCTTATGAATATTTATCTTGTTAGCAGAGTGCAGCTGGTGTTCGTCAGATCATTTCACAGAGGACTTTCAAGAAATATGAAAAATACATAACAAAAACATTTTCAGTATGAGAGAATTAGAGGCACCACGGCCAAGGCATGGTCCTTATCGTGCAATTGGGGAGTTGATGTTACAATGGTTGCATTTTGGTCACATTTTTATACAGAGCTTTTCCACCGTCAAGACATTCAAAGTGGAAAGTGCATCAAGGAACCACTCACACATTCACACATTCATACACCAAGGTACACACTTGGGATGAGGTGGTTTAAGTGTTTTGCCCAAGGACAAAACAACAGCATTCATCTGTGGGAGCTGGATTTGCACCGCCAACCTGTGAGTCAGTGCATCTAACCACTCTTGTGATTGTGATTTTAATGTCTTTCTTATTCTGCAAAGCACTTTGAATTACTTTGTGTAAAAAATGTGCAAAAAAAACTTGCTGTACTGAATCTGAATGTGGATGGATACTTGACCTGGACAATTTAGATTATTAGGTTTAGATTATTTCTAGATCAGAACATAAAAAATCAAACCACATTTACTAAAAAAATAAATAAAAGACTTCATATACTGTAATCCAGGTGAATACCACTCAAGTTGCTGATCATCTCTATTGATTGACAACCTGTTACCTCAGTTTTCCATGTACTGAAGTCCCTTATAACTTTTTGCCAGTGCACTTACAACAGAAAAACAGAAAACAAAAAAATATCTGGATGTGATGTTATTATTAATGCTCCTGTTAAAGGTAAAGCTGCACTGTGTAACATTTCTGGTGTAGGGTCTGTCACCTGCTTGTCTCCATAAAGATGTTATTGCTTTGTCTTGAATGTTCCACAGTATGGCGTTAAACTATCCATCTTGAATATACTATGGGCTGTATTGACGTGTAACTTGCATTCTTACTGTGGTTGGGCTTGCCTCTCCACAGATCTGTCCCTGTAACTTGCCCTCTGGCATCACTTATGTATGCTTAGTTGAGATGAATAAGTGTAATGCCATGTGTCCACTGTGGAACACTCCAAGCGACGCAATAACATCTTCATGTAGAGTAGCATATGACGGAGCCTCCTCCAGAAAAGTTACACAGTGCAGCTTTAATGTATACTGTGTGCATTGTCCCCGTCTTATTAAAGGTGTCATGATCCGCACTGTCCGCTCCTGGTTTTACTCCTGTCCTGCTCTTTCCCTCCCTCACCTGCCAGATCTGGGCTGGGCTCCTGGCTCCTCCTGCGCGCACCTGCAGCCCATCAGTGCAATCAACACACCTGCTGTGCATAAAGGGAGCTGGGAGAAGAGACTCGCGCGGGATCATCTACCTTCCTGTCGTCCCTGCATTCCTGTCTGTTCCTGCGTTCCGTGTTCCGGCCCTGGATGTCTCCTGCCTGCTCTGCCCTACGCCCGTCTGGTCTGCCTGTCTTCCTGTCATCCCTTCATGTCCTCGGTCCTTGTGTTTCCTGTGTTCCTGCTCACCTGCTCACCTCCGGATCACCCACTGTTTGTACTTGTCCTTTTTCTACAATAAATCCTGTAAATATTCCCTGAGTCTGCATCCTTTGGTCCGCTACACTCACCCGTTACGACAAAAGGTTACACAAAATTTACTTCTCTGAGCTTTAAGTCATGCTATAATGTTGTTCCATCCTCAAAACCATACCTGGAGTACTGTTTTGTTTCATTCACACATGGTTGAGTAACACTTTATTATTAGTCTGTCTTTAAACTCAAAATGCTCTCTTGGTAGTTTTCAAGTTAACAGCTACTTTTACCTTTAGTTCAGTAGAGATCAGCAATTCCAAGTCTGAAATCATCCAAATGATTCTAGTGAAGGTGTATGGATTTTAAAAACACAGTGGAGCACTTCCTGTATTACCACATGACATCACAAAGTGGAACAGAGTGTTTTCTGTTTGAGAGAAGAACTCATCCTAAATATACAGGGTTTGTGTGTTAAACATGTGAATGAAAGAAAACACAACTCCAGGTCTGTTTGTGATGAAGATTACATCATGGATCAGAACATTGAATAACATGGGCCCTTTAAACAAATAAACTAAAAAATATGTATATGTCATTTTTTATGTGTTTGTTGTTCCCACGTGAAATTATTTTTTTGTAATAAAACAGACAAAGGAGAACTTAAATGCTTATAATCTATATTCATGTCCACAGCCAGATTGCAAACAGCAGACGGGTTGGGACAGGCCACAGTTTGTATCCTGCGTTCTACATACAAATACAAAATCACCATGGATCAAGCGGCAGATGGTAATATCGGACGGCATCCCAGCAGACCTCAAACTCCAGCCTCAGTCTTTTATTGCTGTCATGTTCTGTTAATCCTCTCTATGGTCCAATCACGGCTGTTTACCTTCAGAGAGACAAGAACTATCCCAGATACATTTGAAGTGCATTTCACTAAAACATCGTTAAAGTTTGATTATATTTAAAGGTCGTATATTACTCAGATTGATTCTTGTGAGTTATAAGCCATGTTATAATACTGTTACCTCATCACCAACATACCTAGAGTTGTGTTTAAGTAACTGTTTATTATTAGTCTGTCTACATCTCAAACCTCAAAATGCTCTGTTCCACCTTGTGATGTCATAGGGGTAATTGTCATAGTTTTTACCTAGCAACAATAATGATAAAGCCCAAATTACACAATACTACTTCATGTATTTTTGTACTTTTTTCCCCCACAAACTGCCACTTAACTGATGTAAAATCTGATCTAAATACTTACCACAGGTACTACCCAACCAAACCAAGTCAGAATTAGAAAAACATGAAAACCTGTCACTTGCACTTTAAGCTGTCTATGAGTTGAGTCCTATACGTTTGTGCAGGTCAAGCAGATGCAAATAGTGTTTGTTTTTCCCTAGCGAGACAAAGGTTTTCTATCAACACAGTGCATTCTCATTCTGGTAATTGTTGTGGAAATGGAACAGGAGTACAACTAAAGCTATTTACAATGGCTGCTATCACAACGGCCAGAAGCAGACCAAGCTGGAGCCAGGCACATGCACGCTCCACCGGTTTCTCTCAATGACTCCAAAAATGATCTTGTTTTATAAAAATTAGTTGACAGTGTAGTTTGGGTGACTTTTTGGCAAAGTTTATAGTTGCGCTGAAATAACTGCTATATCTGTGTGTTTGTAAATAGAAACATTTTGGGTCTTCTTTCCTGAATTAAACAGACAGAAGGTCTGATCAAATGAAGTGGATCAGCTTCATGCACAAATAACATTACAGTCACATATGGTACATTTTTATACAGCGCTTTTCCACCTTCAAGGCATTCAAAGCGCTTTACATCAAGAAACCACTCACCCATTCACCCACACATTCACACAGCAGCATACACAGACACTGCGGGGGTTAAGTGTTTTGCCCAAAGACACAACAACTGCATTTATTCGTGGGACCCAATGATGTTTACCTTGAGCGCAAGAGTCGAACCGCCAACCTTCAGATATGAGGACAAACACTCAACTCTATTCAACTGAACAACTGTTGCCAATTTATAAACGTTAAGTGTTTTAGTTTACATTTGAGGAAGTTCATGACACAAAGAGGATAGCTGGTTGATTCTGGCTGTAGACGAGTGGTCTAACATGCCAAATGCCTTGTCCACTCTCCACCTCCCTTTTACACTGATATGTCAGATAAAGCCTATGGGCCAAAATAATACATTTAGGATCAAACTGGAAATTTACACAAAACTTTTGAAGCCGGTTTAGATTAGTTTTACACAAGTATTTTAGTGCCACCTTATCAAAAGCATCGCAAGAGCACCTCAGGACCCCAATCTGATGTACATGCCCATCTCAAAGTTACTAACCACTCCTATGAAGATAGTGAGGTACAAATCTTAGGCAAAGAAAAGAAATGGTTTGAGAGGGGATTTAAAGAGGTCATTTTTATTTGGAAACACAATACATCTCTGAACAGGAATGGGGGCCTTAGACATCATCATCCCCTATTTATAACTCCATCCTCAGACATAAATCTAAACTAAGAAAACAATAGTGCTAGCCAGTATGCTAATAGGTGTGAGAGCACCCATTAGGGCCCTGAACGATTATGCAAAATATGACTCAGGCGTAGTTCACACAGTTCAATAGACTTAGCTAACAAACAGAAACTGTCAACAGTGTCCACCAGCAATCTGAGCAGAACTGTAGAAGTCTCTGCTCTATCAACTGGACAAAACTTTTTCTAGTTGATAGAATTTTTCTTTTGCCATAAATCAGACCTGGATGACTGCAGGAGGTTGGGATATGACACCAAGTATTTTAATCTACAATAAAAGGTTTGCCAACGAAATGCTAAAAAAAATATATATCATATAACTATTTTCTAAAGATGAGATCACAATTTAAATTTTTATAAACATTCATGCAAATAGCATCTTTTTATCCTCCATGTGAAATTTCAGACTCTGGGTTCTACATTGCGTTCAAAATCTCACAGACATTTTTCAACAATAAAAACTCATACATAAAAACCTGCTGCTTGCTACTGTGAAATTGCTGCTCGCTTGTGAAATTTCAGTTTAGGAAGACCAGTCAGTTCTTGGCCCAAATATTCTTTCTAACTTTAGACCATTCTCAAAGTTTCCCCTTCTGTCTAGTTTTAGAGAAGGTTTTCATATGGCCCACAACAAACTTACCTTAAAGAAGTTATATTGTGCTTGTGTCTGCTCTATAGTTATAATCTTTGACACCCGTGAATCCTTATGTTACAATTTGCACGTTTTAAATCACAATGCTACTACTAAAAGTAGTATTGTGATTTAAAACATGCTAAAACTAAAGAAATAAGTTTGCTGACTTCTGTGTTAGAAACCTGCAATGTCCCATGGGAACTGATGACGGCATAAAGGTCACCACAACTAAGAGTCAATCCCTCCTATGGATAGCTGCAGATCATGTTAGTGAGCAGTGGATTTTTTTGTTTTGATTTGTACCAAAATGACTATGCGACACTGCAGATTCCTGCATGTATTACTGATTAAGAAAATAAAACTGGAGAACAAGATGCGTACGTCACAGTGGGCATGTACCAGTGGAGGTGAAAATGGGGGTTGATCGTCAAAATGGCGTCCTGAAAATAAGCGATTAAAGATTGTTCAAACATGGATCAATCCAAATACAACTTCGAAGAGGTAAGTGAGATGGAAACAACTATAACATGGTTCAAAGCTCTGAAAAGTTCATTTTGCAGAATACACCTGATTTAATTTTTATGAAACCGATGAAAAATTCCAACCTTGTTTTTGATCTGTCATCTGTCAGGCAGGAGTTTTTTGTAAACCTAGACAACATTCCTCTGTTATGTGTCCCTTAGAGCACAGTGTGCCCCAGGGTTGTACATTAGGACCGGCCCTCTTTGCTCTGTACATGCTTCCCCTGGGTGATAGAAAGTACAATGTCACATTTCATTGTTTTGCAGATGACATTCAAATATATCTGCCAGTGACCGCCAATGACAGCCAGACCACAGTCAGAGCTCTGCAGGACTGTCTCAGAGATGTGCAGACTTGGCAAAGCATAAATTTCCTGGACTTAAATCAAAATAAAAGTGAGATTGTGGTGATTGGTTAAACTGACCCACTGCTTGGGCCTGACAGTGTGAGGTCCTCTGTCCTCTTATTATCGTCCTGCAGTGAGGTATCTTGGGCTGACTGTGGACTCTGTGTTCAAACTGGACACTCACATTAGCTCTGTCATAAAGTCCAGCATCTTTCAGCTAAAGTAAAGCTCTGCCTTCCACAGGTGGATTTCGAAAAGATAATCCACACATTTGTAACGTTGTGTCTGGATTATTGTAATTCTTTGCATGTGGGGCTGGACCAGGGCTCCCTTTTCTGTGACAAAGCTCAGACTATGGAACAGCGCCCTCTGCCTGTCAGATCCTCTCAGTCTTTAATGCAGTTTAAGACTAGACTGAAAACCCACCTCTTCTCCCTGGCATTTAACACTAGCTGGACAGAATATCTTGGTGTTTTATTGTTCTTTTTCTACATATCGTATCATCTGCATATATGTTTTTCGTTGACTTTTATGTGAAACACTTTGGTCAGATGAAGTTGTTCAAATGTACTATATAAATTAAGTTCTGTAACACTGGACAGTAAGTCAATGAACCTGTTTATCGTTATTAAGCCATTTGAGATCAACATCGCTGTTTACCATGAACAAAATATACAGTCATGATCTACATATCTTATCGTTTAATACTAAATACCTGAAAAAACCAAAGCATGTCTTCTTAACGGCCCAAATACAATCCAAAAACCATGTGTGCTGAGCGACACAGCTGAAAACATCTAGCACCACTACTTCTCCATTCCTCGCAGTCTGCAGAACAGGTAGAGCTCCACGTAAGTGCAGATGTACTCTTTACAGTTCACTAGTCTCTGTAGTACAATGAAGTGTGGACCGAGGATACAACACAACTCAATTATGCACCAAAGGCATCTAGCTCTCCTCTGCAGACAGCGCTCCCATTCCAGCCATGCACTCCAATACACCGACTCTTTTGTTTGTATTGTGTTCCTGGTATCTCCTGAATTATACACGTGTCTAGAGACTTAGTGAATTCACTTGCAGCACTTAGGACAACAGTGCTTCTCTTCTCCATTCACTCCAAAGCCCAGAGCCACTGCTGGCACTGAGCCGGCATTGTCTTGGCAAATCTGTTTTTTGTCTGGCATTCCCAAGCAATCCAAGAAGTAGATGGACACAGGGCAAAAGTGGAAGGATATTTTGGGAGGATGTCTATGGAATTTGATGCTATTATGAAAGCTGGAGCAAGGGAAAGAACATAGTAAAGTGCAATATATGTATATATTTTCTAATAAAATATACAACAGTTTACAGACCACATCATGTTTCAGCCAGTTTT